>NC_089840.1:217135486-217468820 GCF_035609145.1 Eleutherodactylus coqui | reverse complement strand
ACGGCAGCCCAAAAAGGAAAAAACAAAACAAAACATGGAAGCACACAGCAGGCACACAAAAAAGAAACAAAAAAATGGAAGCACACGGCTGGCACAAAAAAGAAAAAAAAAAAAAAAGGATGGTACGCGGAAGCACACGGCAGGCACAGAATAAAAAAACAGCACATGGCAGGCACACAGAAGCACACGGCAGGCACATGTTAGAACACGGCAAGCACACAGCAGGCCCCAAAAAAAGGGAAGCACACGGCAGGCAAAAAACAAAAAAAACAAAAAAATAAAATGGAAGCACACGGCAGGCACAAAAAAGAAAATGAAAAAAAAAAGGGGGCACGCGGAAGCACACGGCAGGCACAGAAAAAAAAGCAGCACACGGCAGGCACATGTTAGAACACGGAAGCACACAGCAGGCCCAAAAATAAGGGAAGCACACGGCAGGCAAAAAACCAAAAAAACATAGAAGCACACGGCAGGCACAAAAAAAAGGAGCACACGGCAGGCACAGAAAGAAAAAGCAGCACACGGCAGGCACATGTTAGAACACGGCAGGCACACGGAAGCACACAGCAGGCCCAAAAAAAAGGGAAGCACACGGCAGGCAAAAAACCAAAAAAAAAAAGTAGCACACGGCAGGCACAGAAAGAAAAAGCAGCACACGGCAGGCACATGTTAGAACACGGCAGGCACACGGAAGCACACAGCAGGCCCCAAAAAAAGGGAAGCACACGGCAGGCAAAATAAAAAAAACAAAAAAAAAACCTGGAAGCACACGGCAGGTACAAAGAAAAAGGGGAACACGCCAGGCACATGAAAGCACACGGCAGGCACAAAAATAAAAAAAAAATAAAAAATTTAAAAAAAAATAAAATAAAAAATATATATATATTTAAAAAAAAATATGCACAAAAAAAACCAAAACAGGCGAATGGAAGCAGGCGGCATGCGCAATAAAAACTGCTGTCGCCATAGCAGCACACAGCAGGAAAATAAAAAACGCAGCACATGGCAGGCACTATAAATATGTAATACACATTACAATATAGGGCATGCACAATACTTTTAAAAATGCACAGACTCACTGCATAAGGCAATGATCCTGTGCTAATCAATGCATAAAAGAGTACAGAGGAAAGGTGTACTTACCGGAGCTTCTGTGTAGTCAGGAGATGGGAGAAACAGCTGTTTGCTGTTTTCTCCGGTAGACAGCACCTCCCCGCTGTGACGCTTTCTGCCGACCAGCCAATCAGGCGGCTGGATCGGCGTTCCATTCATTTAGAAGAACACGCCTCCACCGATGACGTCAGTAACCTGCTCACGTGACCGGCGTCTCGGGAGCGCGCATGAGGCATCCAGGAAGAGCGAGCGGTGCACCGTGGAACGCACTCAGGGACTCAGCAGGCGCCATCTTAGTGGGAGAAGTTTTAAAAGTCATTTTTTCTGCGGACGTGTGAGTACAATGCGGTTTATAACCGCTCACAAGGGCTGCTTAATGACGGGGGGTGACAGGGGGAATGGGCTAATATGAAATTTTGCTATTCTGCCTCGGGACAACCCCTTTAAGAGTTGGACGTTGGTTATCGATTCCGGAATTCCCACAAAGCGTAGATTATTACGTCGGTGTCTGTTCTCTAGGTCGTCTATTTTTTCCCGGAGTGTTTCGGTTTCTAGTCGGCTTCTTTGTAATGAGGCTTCTAAGGTGGCTATGGAGTGGTCTGTATTTTGGCTCTTTGCTTCTAGCTCTGTCAATCTTTGGGTGTTGTCTGTGATTTGTGACAGCGCTGAGTTTATGGATTTGTGCAGTGTCTCTAGTCTGTTGTCAAATAGTGGTAGTAATATTTTTGAGACCTCTTGCGCCACCATTGTGGCCTGTGTCATTTCTGTGCTGTTGTCCATCGATGGTTCAGTGGTTTGCGGAGGTGGGGTTTCGGTCCGATGTTATTGTAGCTCGGGGTGGGGTGTTTCTTGGGGAGGGTATGGGTTGTTGTGTGTTCTTGCTCTCTTTTTCTTTTGTTATTTTGATCGGTCTGTTTTTCTGCTTTCCTCCTGTGTTTGTTTTGTCTGTATCTATCTGGCGCGTTGCTTGTGTTGAGGTGTTTGAGTTACGTTCGTTTAGATATTTGTCCATATTTCGGTTTTCAGTTCTGGTGAGTATGCAGACTATGTGTACAGGGGCTGCTTTTTCCCTGTATCCAAGATCTCTTTTGTTTTGTTGCTGGTTTTTTAGTGCAGATGTGGCTTCTCGTTTAGTTATTATTCTTGCATTTTTGCTTGTGGGGTTCTATTGGGTTTTTCTGGTAGTTGTTGTTCTTGTTATGTTTACTTCTGCCCCCTTTCTCGCCTCCACCCTATTCCGAGGGGTTGGGGGTTTATGTTTTGCAGGTGTTTTCTCCTCCAGTTTGTTTTCTTCCCCTTTTCTTCCCTCCCCCCTCCTTAAGGTACTTTGTTTTTAGCTGTGTTATCCTTCTGTGTTCCTCCTTACTTTCTCTCCCCTCTCCCCTCCCCCCCAGACCTTGTTTATATCTTTGTTGTTTTGTTGGGGCCCTGCCCAGGGCTACGGCCGGGTGGGGTTTGTTTACTGTTCTTTTGTGTGGTTATGGGGGCTTTTGTGTGGGGTGTCTTTTGCTTTCCCCCTGCTGCTTTCCCGATGGCCTCTTTCTAGGGTGAAGTATGGGTGGAGGCTACCCAGTCTTCTGGGGGGGTTTCTGTGTCCTTCCCCTTACTCACTGGTTCGCTGGCGCCGCCACCAGGGCCCCAGGCCGCAGTTCCCGGGCCTCGTTGGGTCGCGGCCCACCGACAGCCTCCTCCCCGCCGGGGCCGGTGATTCGGGCATCGCTGGGCAGCGGCGCACTTCTGCCGGAGGAGCCGGTCTCCCAAGAGTCGCTCCGGCGGCTGTTGTAGTGGGCGGGGCTTGTCGCGGGTGTCGCGGCCAGGAATTTAGGCCACGGCTTCTGGTGTTGCTAGGCCGCGGCGTTCCGGCCGCTCCGCGGGGGGTAGCGACGCTCCGGAGAGGCTCCCCGATTCGTCCGGATACCTTGGGGGATCCCTCCCCTCGCGCCGCTCTGTGTGAAGGTTGTCGCAGCCGGGGGCCTGGATCGCGGCTCCCGCCGCCGTTTGGCCTCCGCTTTCCTGCTTTCTTCCTGCAGGCTTGTGGCTCCCAGCGGGTTGTCTGGGCTCCTTCTGGGGTCTCTCGGGGTCCTCTCTGACCGGGGGTTTTCGCGGCCCGAAGTCTAGGCCGCGGTCTCGGGTGTCTCCTAGGCCGCAGCACTCCGGGGATCCTCGGCGCGTCTCAGGTGGAGGTCGGCGATCCGGCAGGTCTTACCGGAGGTCTCTGGCAAGGTAAGGTCCCGGTGTGCTGCGGGCTCCACGTCCTCTCTCTCCCCCCGCCCACGCCCCGGTTTGGCGGTTCCGCGGGTCGTGCTGTGGGGTCTCCCGGGGGCTTCCCGGGTAACTTTAGGGTGTGGAGGGCTTCTGCCTAGCAAGCGGGGGAGGTGTTCGTCCCCCACAGCTGCTTTTGTGGGGCACCAGAGGGTCCCAGTGACTCTGGGAAGCTGTATTTGCTGGAGCTCTGTAGGACACGTCCTGCTCCCTCTGTGTCTTGGGCGGAAGTCACAGTTGCTTTTTTAATGGACTACAAGTTTACTGAGGAACTACTCAGATAGTCATTGGTTGTGCCATGTAGATATGCCCCTGTATGTTGTGTGGAACAGCAAGTTGGCTGGATGACAGGCCTAGTGCCCTGCAATGTCATAGTATATATTGTGCTTTAGCTGGACTAGGAATGAGAGCCTTCTGAGGACCAGTTACATGAGAGGTATGGAGGAATCACTAAGCTAGGGGATAAGTATCTGATTGGTGGGGGTCCGATCACTTGGACCCCCACTGATCATAAGAACAGTGATCCTATGTACCTACAAATGATTGTAGTGGCAGTCTAGTATATGTGCTGCCCCCTATTAATTTAAATTAGACTACTGGAGATAGAATGGGCTGAATATGTCTAGAGATTTTAGCTCTTCCAGACACACCCATGCAGCTATCCCTGCTGATTAGCATTCAGTATACAGATGGCCTGTTTACAGCCCCCTTCAAGTCATTCTATGCACAATCTTGCCAATTTCTCTTCCCAAACTCTAAATGGATAAAAATGAGTTCATCATCTTTCCCTATATTGCTCCCTGTCCTTCAAACCATACTTACAAGCTATCACCACTTCCTGCCGCCTCCAACTCAAAAACATCTCTTGGATGTGATTAGAGATGAGCGAGCACACTCATCTGAGCTTGATGCTCGATCGAGTATTAGGCTACTCAAGGTGCTCGCTACTCGAGTCGAGCACAACGCAGTACTCAAATACATTTCATTTTCCCTCCCCGCATGTTTACTGCCATTTTTTAGCCACTAAACATGCAGGGAAGGCATTACCACTTCCTGCTGTGATGTGCCAACCCTGTGCACGTCTACAGCAGTGAGTGGCTAGCGGGATCAGGTGACCACCAAATACTTAAAATGGTGCCGCCAGCGGCTCGCCTCAGACGCATGCTGGCAGAGCTTAGGGAAAGAGCTGCTGAGATAGGGAAAGTGTTAGTGTAGTCCTTCTTAGGACTACTCCTCATTTTGTGAATTAGTATTTTTGCTGGCTGGGACCAGTAGTGCATCAATTTTTTTTCAAGCATCCTGGCTGTATTCTGCCCACTGGTAGAGGTTTTATGCAGTGTACTGCCAGGGGTGTACACACAGAACATAGGAATTTACCATTTTTAATTTACATTTTTTCTGGCCTTGCTCAGAGTCTATAAAAGCTAACAGTCTCTGTGTGCAGAGAATTAGCCATAGTTCTCATTGCTAAACAGTGGGTTCATTTTTCTGGCCTTGCTCACAGTCTGAAAAAGCTAACAGTCTCTGCATGCGGTGAATTAGCCGAAGTTCTCATCACTACACAGTGAGTTGATTTTTTCTGGCCTTGCTCACAGTCAATACTAAGAGTCTCTGTGTGCGGTGAATTAGCCATAGTTCTCATCGCTATACAGTGGATTGATTTTTTCTGGCCCTGTGCAGAGTCTGTCACATCTACCATTCTCTGTATGCAGTGAATTAGCCGTAGTTTTCATCGCTATACAGTGGGTTAACTTTTTCTGGTCTTGCTCAGAGTCTGTAAAAGCTAACAGTCTCTGTGTGCGGTTAATTAGCCGTAGTTCTCATCGCTATACAGTGGGTTAATTTTTTCTGGCCTTGCTCACAGTCTATAAAAGCTACCATTCCCTGTTTGCGGTGAATTAGCCGTAGTTCGCATTGCTATACAGTGGGTTAATTTTTTCTGGCCTTGCTCAGAGTCTATAAAAGCGACCATTCTCTCTGTGCGGTGAATTAGCCGTAGTTCTCATCGCTATACAGTGGGTTAATTTTTTCTGGCCTTGCTCAGAGTCTATAAAAGCGACCATTTTCTCTGTGCGGTGAATTAGCCATAGTTTTCATCGCTATACAGTGGGTTAATTTTTTCTGGCCTTGCTCAGAGTCTCTTAAATCTACCAGTCCCTGTGGGCGGTGATTTAGGCCTAGGTCTCAGCGTTATACACTGGTTAAATTTATTCTGGCCCTGATCAGAGTCTCTCAAATCTACCAGTCTCTGTAGGCGGTGAATTAGCCCCAGGGATCAGCGGTATCCACTGGTTAAATTTTTTCTGGCCCTGCTCTATGCTTTATCCTTCATGATGAAGAATAGGGGTAAGGGTCGAGGCCGAGGACGTGGGCCTCCCAATGAGGGTGTGGGCAGAGACCGAGGTCCTTGGCGGGGTGAAACAGTGCCCTGCTGCAGAGAGATTAGTAGAGCACCGCGTATCTCCACTCCCCAGCTTCATGTCACATTTTGCAGGTCCGCGTGGTAGACCATTAATTATTAAAAGCACAGCAGTGCAATCAGCTGCTGCCGTGGATAGCGGATAACACCTCCACTACTTTATCCGACACCCAGTCTTCCACGCAGTCCACTCACGCCACCCAAGGGAATGCATCTCTGAATCCTCAGGCTGCTCCTCCTTCCTCCAAGCCTGGTCACTCTAGGAAAAGGAGAGATTATGATGAACAGGCATACACCCAAGAACTCTTCTCGGGTCCCTGCCCTGAGTGTAAAAATACGGTTCAACAGCCACGTGAGGAGTTTTCCATGACCGGTGCCGAAAATGTGGAACTTTCACAGACTCAGGGTGATGAGGGTTGGGACTTCGAATTACTTTCTCAAGATCTATTTGTGGATGATGAGGATGAGACACAGTTGTCTGTCAGTGAGGTGGTTGTTAGGGTAGTAAGTCTAAGGGAGGAGCAGACTGAGGAGTCAGAGGAAGAGCTGGTGGACGATGAGGTGACTGACCCCACCTGGCTTGCAAAGCTTCCTGAAGACAGGGCTTCAGAGGGGGAGGCAAGTGCTGCAACAGAACAGGTTGGAAGAGGCAGTGGAGTGGCCAGGGGGAGAAGCAGGGCCAGAGCAAATATTCCACCAACTGTTTCCCACAGCAATCCATCGCGGCAAGCCTCCGTGCAGAGGGCTAGGTGTTCGAAGGTCTGGTGGTTTATTAGTGAGAACACGGAAGACCGACAAACAGTGTTGTGCAACTTGTGCCGCACCAAGATCAGCTGGGGAGCCACCACTACAAGCCTGACCACCACCAGCATGCACAGGCATATGATGGCTAAGCACCCCATGAGGTGGAACGAAAGCCATTCACCGCCTGCGGGTCACACCACTGCCTCTTCCCCCGTGTCACAACCTGGCACAGAGGTACATTCCACCTCCCAGGATGCAGGCACGAGCGCCTCCCGGCCTGCACCCACACCCTCACCTCTACGGTCCTCCACTGCCTCTACCAATGTGTCCGAGAGCAGCGTTCCACTGTCGCTAACCCAATCGTTGCAACAAAAGCAGAAATACACGGCCACCAACCCGCATGCACAATCTTTAAACGTGCATATCGCTAAACTACTCAGCCTGGAGATGCTGCCATACAGGCTATTACAAATGGAGGCTTTCCGCAACATGATGGCGGCAGCTGTCCCTCGGTACTCGGTCCCCAGTCGCCACTATTTTTCCCGGAGTACCGTCCCTGCCCTACACCAGCACGTCTCACGCAACATAAACCGTTTCATCACCTATGCGGTTACAGGGAAGGTCCACTTAACAACGGACACGTGGACAAGTGCTGGCGGGCAGATACACTACATCTCCCTGACGGCACATTGGGTGAACTTGGTGGAGGCTGGGACCGAGTCAGACCCCGGTTCTGCTCACAAGCTACCCACACCGAGGATTGCGGGTCCTACCTCGGTGTAGGTTTCACCGGAGAATTATTCCACCTCCTCCAAACACCCTCCCTCCTCCTCCACACCCTCCACCTCTCTATTACCACGTGTGAGCACGTTGCCGGCAGTCGGTAGCTCGAGGTGCTGTAGCACTGCGGTGGGCAAGCATCAGCAGGCCATGCTGAAACTATTCAACTTGGGAGAGAAGAGGCACACCGCCCAAGAGCTGTTGCAGGGTTTGACAGAGCAGACCGAGCAGTGGCTTTCGCCACTGAACCTCCAACCAGGCATGGTCGTGTGTGATAATGGGCGTAACCTGGTGGCAGCTCTGCATCTTGGCAGACTAACACACGTGCCATGCCTGGCCCACATGTTCAATCTGGTGGTTCACTTTCTGAAAAACTACCCCCATTTGTCTGACCTGCTCACCAAGGTGCGTTGTGTGTGCGCCCATTTCAGGAAGTCCACCACAGGTGCTGCCACCCTCAGGACACTGCAAAAGCGCTTCCAGCTGACAGTGCACTGACTGCTGTGCGACGTGCCCACGCACTGGAATTCTACATTGCACATGTTGGCCAGGCTGTATGAGCAGTGTAGAGCTATTGTAGAATACCAGCTGCAACATGGCCAGCGAAGTGGTAGTCAGCCTCCACAGTTCTTCACAGAGGAGTGAGTATAGATGGCAGACATCTGTCAGGTCCTAGGAAACTTTGAGAAGTCTACACAAATGGTGAGTGATGACGCGGCCATTATCTGCATAACCATCCCGCTGCTTTGCCTGCTGAGAAGTTTGCTGCTAAGCATAAAGGCCAACGCTTTGTGGTTAGAATAGGAGATGGGGATGACAGTATGTCGCTTGATCAGACCACCTCCACGCCTGTTTCTCAGCGTGTATGAGAAGAGGAGGAGGGGGATGAGGAGGAGGAGGAGGGGGAAGAGACTGCTTCCCACACTGCAAAGGGTACCCATGCTACTTCCCTCACATTTGTTTAGCGTGTATGGGCTGAAGAGGAGGATTATGAAAGTCATCCTCCTAGTGAGGACAGTGATGTGTTGCATACTGGGACTTTGGCACACATTGCTAACTTCATGTTAAGCTGCCTTTCCCCTGAACCTCGTGTTAGACGCATTCTGGCCAACAAGGATTACTGGGTGTTCATCCTTATCAACCCACGGTATAAGGAGAACCTTTCCACTCTCATTCCCGAAGAGGAAAGGAGTATGAAAGTGATACAATACCACAAGGCCCCGGTGGGAAAGCTGATGCTAAGGTTGCCATCTGACAACACTGACAATGCTAGCGGTACAGGACATACTTCAGTGGGCCAACTAGCAGGGCACACGCAGGAATCAGGCAGCATGTCCAGCGCCGGCAAGGGAACACTCTCCAAGGCCTTTGCCAGTTTTATGGCTCCCCAGCCAGACTGTGTCATCACTCCCCAGTGTAGGCTGAGTCGCAGGGAACAGTGTAAAAAGATGGTGAGGAAGTACATAGCCTACCGTACCAACGTCCTCCGTAATCCCTCTGCTCCATACAATTATTGGGTGTCAAAGCTGGACACGTGGCACGAACTTGCGCTGTATGCCTTGGAGGTGCTAGCCTGCCCTGTCACTAGCGTCTTATCAGAGAGGGTGTTTAGTGCTGCTGGGGGGATCATCACGGATAAGCGTACCCGCCTGTCAACTGTCAGAGCCGACAGGCTTACAATTATTAGGATGAACAAAGGCTAGATTTCCCCAGACTTCTCTTCTCCACCGGTAGAATGCAGCGGAACATAAAGGTTCTTTCAGCTGGAACAAGAGAACCATTCATCCTATATCACCCTAAAAAGGGGAGAAGTTGCTTGGTCTATCCCTCTCTGATCTTCCTCCTCCTCCTCTTCTTAAACCAGCATGTCATCACGCTGAACAGCCAATTTTTCTGAGGGCCAAAAGACTCCGTTTAAACAATTTTTTTTCCGAGAGCTGCCTCCAGGCATTGTTAGCAAATTAAGCAACTATGAGTTGTATTTTTAAAATATGTTTCTGGGTTTCACCTGCACCGTGGGTAAACCAATTTTTCAGGGGTACACCTGTACTCTTGGTACACACATTTTTACGCGCTTCGTCTATACTCAGAGCAAAACAATTTTTTCTGGGCTTTGTCCAAACTCATAGCAAACTAATTTTTCAGGCCTTCGCCTATACTCATAGCAAACCAACTTTTCCGGGCTTCGCCTATACTGTTAGTAAATAAATGTTGGAGGTGTTTGCCTATACTCTTGGTACAACAATTCTTCAGGGGTTCACCTATACTTTTGGTACAGGAATTTTTCCGGGCTTCGTCCAAACTCATAGCAAACTAATTGTTCTGGGCTTCGCCTATACTCACAGCAAACCAATTTTTTAGGCCTTCGCCTATACCCTTAGTAAATAAATGTTTGAGGTGTTTGCCTATACTCTTGGTACACCAATTTTAGAGGGGTTTACCTATACTCTTGCTACACCAATTTTTCCGGGAGTCAGCTATACTCTTTGTACAGAAATGTTTCAGGGGCTCGCCTATACTCTTGGTACAGAAAGGTTTCAGGGGTTCGCCTTTAATCTTGCTACTGAAAGGTTTCAGGGGTTCACCTATACTCTTGGTACAGAAATGTTTCAGAGGTTCACCTATACTCTTGCTATAGAAATGTTTCAAGGGTTCGCCTATACTCTTGCTACAGAAAGATTTCAGGGGTTTGCCAATACTCTTGCTACAGAAAAGGTTCAGGGGTTTGCCTATACTCTAGCTACAGAAAGGTTTCAGGGGTTCGCCTATACTCTTGCTACAGAAAGGTTTCAGGGGTTCGCCTATACTCTTGCTACAGAAAGGTTTCAGGGGTTTGCCTATACTCTTGCTTCAGAAAGGTTTCAGGGGTTCGCCTATACTCTTGCTACAGAAAGGTTTCAGGAGTTCGTCTATACTCTTGCTACAGAAATGTTTTAGGGGTTTGCCTATACTCTTGCTACAGAAAGGTTTCAGGGGTTTGCCTATACTCTTGCTACAGAAATGTTTTAGGGATTCACCTATACTCTTGCTACAGAAAGGTTTCAGGGGTTCGCCTATACTCTTGCTACAGAAAGGTTTCAGGGGTTCGCCTATACTCTTGCTACAGAAAGGTTTCAGGGGTTCGTCTATACTGTGGGTACACAAGGGTTTCCCATAGCAGTGTTCAACTATCTGACGCACACACAGAATGAATTGTGTGGGTACAGAAGGGTTTCCCATTGCGGTGTTGAGCTATCTGACACATACACAGAATGAATTGTGTGGGTACAGAAGGGTTTCCCATTGAGGTGTTCAGCTATCTGACACATACACAGAATGAATTGTGTGTGTACACAAGGGTTTTCCATAGTGGTGTTCAGCTATCTGACACATGCACAGAATCAATTATGTGGGTACACAAGGGTTTCTCAGCGCGGTGTTCAGCTATCTGACACATACACAGAATGAATTGTGTGGGTACACAAGGGTTTCCCAGCGCGGTGTTCAGCTATCTGACACATACACAGAATTGTGTGGGTACACAAGGGTTTCCCATTGCGGTGTTCAGCTATCTGACACATACACAGAAGGAATTGTGTGGGTACACAAGGATTTTCCATAGCGGTGTTCAGCTATCTGACACATACACAGAATGAATTGTCCTGCTTTGTCCACGCCAACTTCTTCACAGTTCATACAGTCTTTGGAGCGATCAAAGGAACCATAATTGATTTAATGAGACTTTTACAGGGTCACTGTATTGCTGTGGTGACAGGAATACCTCCTGCCTAAAAGAAATCTTCCATTTTCGAAAGGATTGCTGAATTTTGCTGATGCTTGGAAGTACTAGCATTCGAGTCTGCTTTATGCCCACAATTGTTGGAGATGTGGGCAGAGGCCGAGGTCCTGGGTGGGGTACAACTGTGCCAGGTGTGGCCAGTGGAATTTTTTTGTGGTTGATCCAGTCTTTGGAGCAATGAAAGGAACTGTAACTGATTTAATGAGACATTCACAGCAGTACTAGCATCCGAGTCCGCTTTATGCCCACGATTGTTGAGTATGTGGGCAGAGGCCGAGGTCCTGGGGCGGTGGGGGTGCAAGTGTGCCAGGTTTGGCCAGTGGAATTTCTTTGTGGTTGATCCAGTCTTTGGAGCAATGAAAGTAACTGTAACTGATTTAATGGGACGTTCACAGTAGTACTAGCATCCGAGTCCGCTTTATGCCCACGATTGTTGAGTATGTGGGCAGAGGCCGAGGTCCTGGGCGGGGGATGCAACTGTGCCAGGTTTGGCCTGTGAAATTTCTTGGTGGTTTATCCAGTCTTTGGAGCGATGAAAGGAACCATAACTGACGGCATATTGGATCAACCAAGTGGAGGCTGGGACCAAGTCTGACCCTGGGCCTGCTCACATGCTTCCCACACAGAGGATTGCGGGTCCTACCTCGGTCACAGTTTCTCGGGCTTATTATGCAACCTCCTCCTCCAGCTTGGGGTCTGGGGATCAGCGCTGGTCGACATGTATTTGCCCTAGTGTTACCACAGTTATCCGAGACACTGGTTTGGACCAATCAAAAGAAGCGTATCTGAATTAATGAGATGTTCACAGCAGTACTAGCATCCGAGTCTGCTTCATGCCCACGCTTGTTGTGTCTAGTAGTGCGCACTAGGCTTTTGCAAGCATTCCGGCTGTATAACAGGTCAACTCATTGTACATTGGCTGTCCCTGAAAAGCCTGTTTTTGGATGCCCGCTGACGTATAATGCCATGAGTTGTAAACTGCCGGATTGGTTTAGGTGTGATAAACGCACGCATCCCTAGGAGTCAGCATTGGTCGGCATGTATTATCTCTCGTGTTACAACTTACCACAGTTATCTGAGATACTGGATTGGAGCGTTCACAGGAAGTGTAACTGATTTAACCCTTTGCAATCCAATTTTGGATTCAGGGTTTCCTAGGGGGCTTTCTCTTTTTGCCATTATACAATGGCACCATCTGCTGGCTAAAGCCAGTACTGCGGTATGGGACATGCTGGAGAGGCCCCCGACAACAGAGCGGCCAGTAATATACAGTAAGAATACACTGCCGGATATCTTTTGACATCGGAGCTGTACAGCCTTCAATCAGAATGTCTTCAGACATCAGACAGTGGATTGGAAAGGGTTAATGAGATTTTCACAGGGTCACTGTATACCTGTGGTGGCTACTTTTGTGACACCTCCTGCTTCAAACCAATCTTTGGTGTTAGTATGCGCTGCTGCAGTGTGGAGATGTGTAGAAGTACTGGCATCTGAGTCCCCTTTATGCCCACGTTTGCGGCTCTTGACAATTTTGTGATGGAGGTGGCACGGGATTGGAATTATGATTGTACGTTAATTTATTATCAGTTCTACTCAGCATTGTGGGCTATCGCCCACGATTTCAAAGAGGGTCGCTGCCAGGCACTGCCAACCCTCTGCAGTGTGTGTCTCCGGTTCCTCCTCATCCAAGACGCACTTATAAATAGACATGAGTGTGGTGTGGCTATAAAGCGAGCATGTGGCATGAGGCTGAGCCCTGGCTGCTGAAGGGAGGTGAGTATAATTTTTTTTATTTTTTAAACTGTTCTTCATGGTTTTTCAGGGAAGGGCTTATATTCGAAACCCTTCGCTGAAAAAACATCAACTGCCGGGGCTCAGCCACGCGCTGACCCCGGCTCTGTAGCGCCGCTGAGCTTTCAGCAGGTGGGGATTCAAAATCCCCGCCTGCTGATAGATCAGGACTACAGAGCCGGGGACAGGGTGGAGAAGATGTGGATGAGCCCCAGCAGCTGAAGGGAGGTGAGTATCATTTAAAGCCCTTCCAATAACGGGTGCAGGCAGCAGAATCTTCTACCGCAGCTGTCATGTGTGACAGCTGTGGTAGGGAATTGAAGAATTCATCTGCTGCATCTGTCACAGATGTGGCAGATATAGCAGCAGGGAATTGTTCTTACTAGCAGGGATGAAGGAAACATCTGATGCATGCGATAGATGTGTTCTTCATCTCAGCGTGGGACGCGGCGGCGGGTAAGTTTTTAAAATTGTTTTTCTCTTTTTACACTAAAACTATTGCTTTTCAGGGAAGGGCTTATATGAAAATCCCTTCCATGAAAAACAATTTAGGGGTGCCAGCAGACCAATGTTTTCAATGGAGCCACTGGCAGCAGCCGCGGCTCCATTGAAAACAATGCACTCTCCGCCCGGATCATCGGTCACCCTGAAAAGTGCTCGACTCTCCCATTGACTTCAAGGGGGTTCGTTACTCGAAACGAGCTCTCGAGCATTACAAAAAGCTTGTCTCGAGTAACAAGCACCCGAGCATTTTGGTGCTCGCTCATCTCTACCCAGGTGTAATAGCATCCAACACAGTTACCTCAGTAGCAATAGTGACCCCCACAGTTTCCCCAGTAGTAATATTATCCCCCACAGTTGTCGCAGTACTAACAGTGACCCCCTCATTAGACTCAATATTAATAGTGTCCCTTCACAGTAGTATCAGTAGCAATAGTGACACCCACAGTGGCCCCAGTAGTAATAGTATCCCCTACAGTTGCATCAGTTGTAAGAATGACCCGCACATTGGCCTTAAAAGCAAAAGTGTTCCCCACAGTAGCCTCAGTAGCAGTAATGACACCCACAGTGGCCCCAGTAGTAATAGTATCCCCCACAGTTGCATCAGTTGTAAGAATGACCCGCACAGTGGCCTCAAAAGCAAAAGTGTCCCCCACAGTAGCCTCAGTAGCAATAATGACACCCACAGTGGCCCCAGTAGTAATAGTATCCCCAACAGTTCCCTTAGTAGTAATAGTGACCCCCACAGTGGCCTCAAAAGCAATAGTAACTCCCACAGTGGCCCCAGTAGCAATAGTGACCCCAAAGTAGACACAGTAGCAAGTGTCCCCCACAGTGGCCCCAGTAGCAATCGTGACCCACACAGTAGACCCAGTAGTAATAGTATCCCCCAGAGTTGCCTCAATAGTAATAGTGACCCCCACAATAGCCTCAGTAGTAATAGTGACCCCACATATCGGCCCCAGTAGTAATAGTATCCCCTATATCAACCCCAGAAGTAATAGTGACCCCTACAGTGGCCTTATTAGCAATAGTGTCCCCCACAGTGGCCTCAGTAGTAATAGTGACCCCCACAGTAGCCTAAATAGTAGTAGTGACCTCCTATAATGGCTCTAGTAATAATAGTGTCCCTTATATCGACTGCAGTAGTAATAGTGACTCCCCACAGTTGCCTCAGCAATAGTGACTCCCACAATGGTCTTAGTAATATTAGTGACTCCATATATCGACCCCAGTAGTAATAGTGATCCCCAAAGTGGCCATAGTAGCAATAGTGTCCCCCACAGTTGCATCAGTAGTAATAGTGACCCCCCCCATAGTAGCCTCAGCAATAGTGACTCCCACAGTGGCCCTCAGTAGTAATAGTGACCTCCACAGTGGCCTCAGTAGTAATAGTTACCTCCACAGTAGCCTCAGTAGTAATAATGACCCCCTATACCAATCCCAGTAGTAATAGTGAGCCTCACAGTGGCCCCAGTAGAAATAGTGGCTCCCACGGTGGCCCCAGTAGTATTAGGGACCCCCACAGTGGCCCCAGTAGTAATAGTGTCCCCCACAGTAGCCTCAGTAGAAATAGTGACACCCACAGTAGCCTCAGCAGTAATAGTGACCCCCTATATTGACCATAGTAGTAATAGTGCCCCCTAAATTGACCATAGTAGTAACAGTGATCTTAGTAAAAATAGTGAGTCGCACGGTGGCCCTAATAGTGACTCCAACAGTGGCTCCAGTAGTAATAGTGTCCTGCAGTAACCCCAGTAGCAATAGTGACCCCCACAGTGGACCTAGTAATAATAGTGTCCCCTACAGTGGCCTCAGTAGTAATATTGACCCCAACAGTTGCCTCAGTAGTAATAGTGACCCCCCACACTGGCCTCAGATACAAAAGGGACTCACACAGTGGCCCCAGTAGCAATAGTGAGCCTCACAGTAGACCCAGTAGTCATAGTGCCCCCACAGTGGCCCCAGTAGTAATAGCAACCCACACAGTAGTGTTTCAGTAATAATATCTGCCACAGTGGTTTCATTAGCAATTGTGACCCCCACAGTTGCCACAGTAGTAATATTATCCCGCACAGTTGTTGCAGTAGTAATAATGACCCTCATGATAGCCTCAGTAGTAACAGTGTCCCCTACCGTAGACTCAGCAGCAATAGTGACACCCATAGTGGCCCCAGTAGTAAAAGTATCCCCCACAGTTGCCTAAGTAGTAATAGTGACCCTCACAGTGGCCTCAAAAGCAGTAGTGTCCCCACAGTGGCCCTAGTAGCAATAGTGACCCCTACAGTAGACCCAGTAGTAATAGTGTCCTCTACATTGGCCCCAGTAGTAATAGTGACCCCCGCAGTGGCCTCAAAAGCAAAAGCAACTCTCACAGTTGCCCCAGTAGTAATAGTGTCCCCCAGAGTGACTCTAGTAGCAATCGTGACCCCCATAGCAGACGCAGGTGTAATAGGGTCCACCACAGTGGCCCCAGTAGTAATAGTATCCCCCACAGTTGCCTCAATAATAATACTTACCTCCACAGTAGCCTCACTAGTAATAGTGACCCCCTATATCAGCCCCAGTAGTAATAGTGTCCCTAATATTGACCCCAGTAGTAATAATGATCCCCACTGTGGCCCTAGTAGCAATAGTGACCCCCCACAGTAGACCCAGTAGTTATAGTGCCCCCACAGTGGCCCCAGTAGTAATAGCAACCCACACAGTAGCGTTTCAGTAATAATATCTGCCACAGTGGTCTCATTAGCAATTGTGACCCTCACAGTTGCCACAGTAGTAATATTATCCCCCACAGTTGTTGCAGTAGTAATAATGACCCTCATGATAGCCTCAAAAGCAGTAGTGTCCCCACAGTGGCCCTAGTAGCAATAGTGACCCCTACAGTAGACCCAGTAGTAATAGTGTCCTCTACATTGGCCCCAGTAGTAATAGTGTCCCCCGAAGTGACCCTAGAAGCAATAGTGACGCCCACAGTAGACCAAGGTGTAGTAGAGTCCACTACAGTGGCCTCAGCAGCAATAGTCATCCCCACAGAGGCCCCTTGTAATAATAATATGCCCACAGTTTCCTCAGCCTTATTAGTGACCCCATATATTGGCCTCAGTAGCAATACTGTCCCCCACAGTGGCCTCAGTAGTAATAGTGACCCCCACAGTAGCCACGGTAGTAATAGTGACCTCCTATATCAGCCCCAGTAGTAATAGTGTCCCCTATATCAACCTCAGTAATAATAGTGACCCCCACAGTGGCCTCAGCAATAGTGACTCCTACAGTGATCCCAGTAGTAATAGTGTCTCTTACAGTGGCTTAGTAGTAATAGTGATCCACACATTAGCCCCAGTAATAACCTCCTCAGTAGCAATATTAACCCGAAAGTAGCCACAGTTATAAAAATAACCCCCTAAGTAGTATTAACCCCACGTTAGCATCAGTAGTAATATGAATCCCTCGCAGTAGCCCCAGTCAGAGGTGTAACTTGAAGCTCCCGGGCCCCAATGCTTAACCTGTAACAGGGCCCCAACTATAATGGTTTATTAATAGTACTGGGCTCCCTATATGGAGAAGAGAGGCCCTTTGGGCCCCCTAAGGCTCCTGGGCCCGGGTGCAACCGCATCCCCTGCACCCCTTATAGTTACACCCCTGGCCCCAGTAATAGTAGTAACACCACAGTACATTGTTACGCCTGTAAGCTCATAGTTTATTTTGCCAGCACACCTCGTTCTGTCCAGACAAGCCAGGGTTAACATCTCCTGTGCCTCCCATCAGGTTAATTACCCTGCTATGTGTCTGAGGAGTGTGCTGGTGATTGATAGGTCTATCTACCTATCGGCTCCTCCTATAAGATCCAGCTCATGCTGCCTGGGAGTTGCCAATTATTGTTCTGTTGTTCTAATTTTCTTGTCTGTTGGACCTTGCTATTGTCTGCTTTACTTTCTGTTATCTGCCAGGCCTGTCTGCTAGACCTTGCTTTTATTTTCAGTTTTCAGTGTCTGCTGTGTAGTTCAGCTACTCTGACCTGCTGGTAATCTGGCCCTGGTACTTTGTGTCCTTGCCTCAGTCTGCTTGCCACTCTGCCTCGTTTTGGTATCCTGCTTCCGTCACCTTGTCCGCTAGACCTCACTGTTATCAGCCACTGTTTTCCAGTCCACCTCTGTTTGTATCTTGCTTCTGTCAGTTTGTCTGCTAAGCCTTGCTGTTATCAGCCACACCTTACCATCTGCCTTTCCTGTCGGTGCTAGTGGGTAGTAGTCTCTTGCATAGGTACTGCGGTCCCTGTCTGTCCCCCCTAGTAAGCGTAGGGTTAGAGTTGGCGGCCTGGACGAGTTCACCATCAGGGATATCTCCAGGAAGGGACAGTGGCGTGGGTGTAGATGAGGGAGCCCCGCCTTTGCCTTGCGTACCTAAGCATCCCACTAGTACCGTAACATACATTGAGTAATAGTAACCCCCTCAGCAACCCAAGTAATAATATTACCCTGTGGTGGCAATCCCAATATATAAATCTTTGTGTATTGGGATTTGGTGGGCCTTGTTAATTCAAATGCTTTAAATCTGGTTTGATTCAACTATAGAAGTGTACGTACAATTATGCAATAGTATTAGGCAATGAAATATCTGTTTTTCATAACTCTGCTGACAAAGATGGAATTTAGCACGTAACCAACATGTATAAATATATTTGACTGCCCAGCTGCATAGATTAATACGGAAGTAGGAATTAGACAACCAACCGCATCTGAGACGGACTACCGTTTTTAGATGACCGCGAAAATCCCCCAGCGATTTTACTGGAACCAGACGCAAATAACATGGGCGGTCTATGCAATTACTAATTCATGATATAGCCTCCAATCATATCGGTTTTGACACACGTGGGGCGAGACAGCCCATTCTACTCTCCAGAGTGCTACCACGTGACAGGCAATACCAGATGACCGGATGAAGGAAGACGCTTATCCAATAATCAATCAACACGTTGTGTTTATGTAATTCTTGCCTGCCCCAAAAGGGCTGTTTTGATGTGCCTTATAAAACCCTGTTACGCGCCAAGAATAAACAGGAAGTTACTTTTTCTTTGAACTTGTGTCAGACTAAGTGATTTCTAGGAGACAGTGCGCACTGTCCGATACCTTTGATCAATCAATCTGGAAGGGTGTGATCATTCCTAATTGAGTAAGGCGTGGTTCCACAAAGGAAGGTTCCACGACAGCTGGTGGAGAATGCGGGCACGTGATCGATAGGTTCCAAAAAGCCCGGACACAAGGCACAGACAGACAACCTTGGACTTGGTGGGCCCACCTATCTACAAAGCACGGTAAGATAAATTGATTATCTATACCTGTGTGGCTGAGTTCAGGTTTGCCTGTGTTGTGTCAAGGCCGGACACTTTGGAGCCATACGACAGGTACTTCTTTAAGTCTCGATCACGTGATAAGAACCTGTCATAAAATATAAAGGAATGATTACATGCCTGTCGTTTTGAGAGTACAGGTCGGTTGGCAAGGTCAGTGAATTGCTTTAAGGGAGAGGAAGTCCCCGCAGGGGCCCCCTGCTCGGGTCAGGTTTGGAGTCTAAAGCCTTAGAGTCAGGGGGGCCTGTCGGGGTAGTTTGACTAGGTGGTCCTGCTCTGGTCAGGTTTGGAGTCTAAAGCCTTAGAGTCAGGAAACGGTCAAACGTCTGGACAGGCAACGCTGCTCCGTTAGAGTCTGGTAAGAGACCTAGGAGGGGGGCCTGCCAGACAGTATCCCGAGGGGCAGTTTAGACTAAGCCAGCCGCACTGGTGCTCCATCTATTTGTCTGTTTGTCTGTGGTATGAGAATACCACACATGTCTTGCCCAAATTGCAAAAAAGGATTGTTATTGACAATAAGTACCCTTGGATGGGAGATCTGTAATCAGAGCGATCCGTACCCCACCCACCGTTGTGGTTACGGGCCACTGCTTGAGGGTGATGGTCCACAAATATTTGTTTATCGTTTAAACGTGCATGAGTGGATCCCTCTGGCTGAAGGTAGATTGTTGAACTGTGTAGCAGTAGAACTCTGTGAGGTTCTAGGACGGGACATACTGTGTCCGGCATCTAGCGTTACTCCTAGAATTTTAGACCTGACTGCCGTATTTGAGATTGGAATGCAACACCTGTTGTATCAAGGACAGTTTTTACATCCCCCTCTGAGATGTGGAAATCCAAATAATCACTGCTACCACTGACTCTCTGATGTGTCCAAAAGTGTCACGTTTATAACTGTAATGGACAGTACTAACAATTGCTATTGCTAAGTTATGCAACAGTAGAGTATAAGTAATTACAATCTGAATAGTTCTGCTCATCCATTGCATAAAATAAGCCTTGCATAGAATTGAGAGTGTTTATATATCATGTAGAGTTAATCCTGCTTACATCTCATATAGAAATAGTCTGTCTGTATATTGCATAGAATTAAGGTTAGTCTGTGATATAGGGTTAAACTGTAGTCTGTTATCAGAAGAAGGGGGAGGCGCGGGGGATCAACGCTGGGAAAAAAAGAGGAAGTCACTCTGACACCCAGCTCCTCAATTAAACATTACACTTAGAGAAAAAAAAACAGGAAAAAAAAAAAAACCCTAGACACTAGAGATATCGCTGTTCTTGACCATCACTGACTGTTCCGGATCAGTGACCTAAGGACGGGATATTTATAGTACCTGCAGCCACACCGCTTGTCTCTTGTCTCGACTCCGACACTATCCCAGTCGGCACAGTTAGCGCTAACTACGCACGTTGGCATACACCTGCTCCGTAGTCATATCAGCCAGTTAACCTCCCGTTCGCCCAGGGACAGTGTAGGCGGCCATAGGAACCAGCGGGGGGACACTTTACGAAGTGCCACCCTGTACAGGTGAGGGGTGTGGATTTCTCAGAAAAAACACACGGGAGGCCCATGCCCCCCTCCTGAGATAGGTAGGGATTTCACCTCCTTGTTGTAGGGTATTGTGGGCGACGGAGGTTAATGGACGGGGGGAGCAGGTTAGTTGTATTGTCACTGAAAGAGAAGATATCCTCCTGCTAGAGAGGGGGGGGGGGAACCCTGCAGAGGCCGAAAAAAGAGGAAGTGTTAGTTTAGAATCTATTAGTACTACAGGTTCCAGCCAGACGCCTAAAATTACGGACTTAAGAATGGGGAATAAATCAAGCAGTAATAACGGGCGGCGGGCACGTGATTTGGTGGCCGAGAGAGAAGGCAAACACTGCTCAGATAAGTGGCCACAGATAAGGAAAATTGCGGGCTGGGATCCAGATCCAAATGGACGACTTCAGCCGGAGCCCTGGCGAGTCTTGATAAGAGATAGGCGTGGCATGTTGCAGGATAAAAATTTACTCACAGCTGCAGAAGCGTGGTATCGAGTCGCAAAAACACTGAATAGAGACGGGTGGAGTGAGACAGAGCAGGAAGGGGGGGGGAAATACAAACGTTATGTGTATCATGCAAATGCTGTGAACCCACTTCTTACACATCCGTCAGCACCTCCCATGCATTCAGGTAACTTACCATATTGGATGTGCCTAGTATGTAGAATGCAGAACCCGAGGCAGCGAGAAACCTGTCTGGGATGTGGCGCTCCGTGCCCAGACGGAAGTGTAACTGAGCCCACACTTCCTGTATTCAACGCTGAGCAGGCAGTCCCTGTATCCGGAGCTGCCGTGCGTTTCAACACTGCAGTTTCCTGCGATGATGTCGCAGGAAACACTAGGCATTCCAATATGCGTTCCACAGCCACTTCCTCAATGACCACTTCCTCTGGCAGCCATCTTAAGACACCTCAGAGGCCTAGTACTCAGCCACCCACTCCATACGGTGGCCATCTTGGTACACCCCAGAGGCCTAGTACCCAGCTGTCCACCCATGAAGGCAGCCATATTGCTACACCTCAGAGACGCAAAACACCTACCATGTCTCCACTATATCCAGTGATAGATCCTCAAGCATTACAAGCACAAAGACAAGCTGTCCCTCTGTTCCCAGACCAGCCAATTACAGAGGACCAAGCAAGCACAGAGGATCAGCTGAGCGCAGGACCTGTTGCAGGTGAAGGTGGAGCTCAGGGAGGCTTTGATCTACCCCCACCCAGGGAGGGAGATGGAGATCAATGGACAGACAGTGAGGAGGATGGGGAAACAGGAGTCACCAGGTCTGGAGAGAAGTTCCGAGGCCGACCCCCTCCTGTGAAAATGGTGCGCCGCCGGGACAGCATATTGGCAAACAAGGGATATGGTGCAAGGCCAAAACATCGCTCAGCGACGACGACTTCAGGGGGAGCAGAGGAACAATTCTCGCTAACAAAGCCCAGCTTACGGAAAAGCCCAGCAGCTCGCACAAGTATACAAGAGCAACTTAACTTTGCACCCCCCAATACATCTACTCCTAAGGTCCATTTCATGTCTCCACAAGGAGATGACCCTTATGGATCGCAAGACTCCCTCACACAAGATGAGCATCAATCACTGGCACCACAGATCACGCCTCAGCTGGCACCACACAGGATGCCCTTCGTACCGGCAGACGCCCCGCTCCTATACGTCAGCTTCACTCCAAGCCAGGCCACTACCCTCCAGGAGGGATTACCAGATCCAGAAAAGCAACCCATGCCTTTCTTCAGGAAGTTTGGTCCAGTACCAACGTAATTATTCAGCCACCTGGAAGGATCTACAGGCCTTGACGGAGGTAAAGGCCGGAGATACGTATTGGCCGGTCATCCAGAAATCCCTTGATCCGACAAGTGAGAATGCTACTCCAGAGACAACATATGTTTCCGGAAGGGAATTCTGCAAGCAAGTGAAGGCCTGGGCGCAAGACAGGTTGGCGGATCAAGCGATCACACTGCAGGACGTGACCCAAGATAAAGGGGAATCTGTGGACAAGTTTTATGGTCGCCTCATTCAACTCTTTGACGATCTCGGATTCTCATCACAAATCAGAACGCACCAATTGATGCTTTCCGCTGCTTTTGTTTCTGGCTTACGGGACCCAATAAGGAAAGGACTGATGGCAGCAAAACCGGAATACAAGATCCTGGCTATCGATGTCCTACTACCAGTCGCAAAGGGAGTAGCAGGAAATGGACCTACCCCTGTGATGGTGGCGATGGGAGCTCCACACAATCGTAGTCAGGATGGGCAAAGAAGATGTTATAGATGTGGCAAAGCAGGGCATTTCAGGAGAGACTGCCGCGTACCACCAGGACAACATGGACAAACGAATCAGGCCAGAAGACAGGCTGGACCAACATCTTCTGATGACCTTCCGCCTCCACCACCCCCCTTGCCACCGGTATCCTACCATGGCCCGTCCCAATAGGACGCAGGCAAGCCAGTCTCCAGTATGGCCTCTTTCCAGCAGAACCCTGCAGTAGATAATACCGGACCCCAAGCCCAAGTGACTCTCTCTATTGCAGGGAATCCAATTACCTTCCTACTGGACACTGGTGCAGCCAGGAGCATCATTCGTGCTGACGATTTCCCCTTCAAGCACCTGCTGGATGACAAGACCATACTGACCGTAGGAGTAGGAGGAAGGCCGTCTGAAAACCCACTAAGCAAGCCACTTCCTGTCGGCATACAGAACATCCTGGCTAGATTTGTGGTCCACAAGACCTCACCACTCAACCTACTGGGAGCCGACCTTCTATCAAGACTTCAAGCTACAATTGCCTACACTGAAGACGGTGGCATAACGGTTACCTCCCCTCTATCTGAAGATGACCAGATGACACTGGCCTCAGAACCATTCCTCATGACCTGTCAGGAAGTTCGAAAGACAATACCAGATGAAGTGAAAGCAAGAATCCCTGATACGCTGTGGTCAAAAGGACCTGAGGACATTGGTCGTCTGAGAGTTCCACCAGTGATGGTGAGGATGAAGCCTGGAATGCCATTCCCAAGAAGACCACAATACCCACTGAAGCACTCAGTGTCGCTAGCCATCGACGAACAGATTAAGATGCTGATCCAGAAGGGAGCCCTTGTGCCATGTGAGTCGCCATGCAACACCCCGTTGTTTCCCGTAAAGAAGAAGACACCGAAGGGCGAACCAACCAAATACCGTATGGTTCAAGATCTACGGGCAGTAAACCAGGCTACCATATTGGAAACTCCTTTGGTGCCGAATCCACACACGCTACTGTCTGGAATTCCGCCAACAGCGAAGTATTTCACAGTGATAGACATGACAAACGCTTTTTTTGGCGTCCCGTTAGACGCATCATGCCAGTATCTATTCGCCTTCACGCACAACGGAGGACAACTTACATGGACTGTAATGCCTCAGGGTGCACAGAATTCACCCAGCCAATTTGCCAAAGCAATGTCTCTGATTCTAAACCCATGGATGGAAAGACACCCCACAGTGGTCTTACTCCAATATGTGGACGACCTGTTACTTTGCGCAGACGATCTGGACACGGCCTCCTCCTCCTCTGAAAATCTTCTGTGCTATCTGGCATATCAGGGATGTAAAGTGTCAGAATCCAAGTTACAGTGGTGCTGCACAACCGTCATCTTCCTTGGCCACTGCATTTCCCAAGGAGTACGACACTTGACAGAAGACCGGATCGCCGCCATTCAACGAGTGCCTCTTCCCCGATCTGAAAAGGCTCTTCAAGCTTTCCTGGGACTGATCTCGTACTGCAGAGCCTGGATTCCAGAGGCCTCTTTGCTGATGCAACCCCTGTACGAAGATGTCAGAAGGATCGGTGAAGAAGGAGGAAAGGCCAAGGCCCCGTGTACACTCTCTGAAGACTCGACAAGAAATTTCAGCACACTTAAGGACCTGATCTCTAAAGCACCTGCATTGGGACTACCAGACTACGACAAACCATTTGCTCTGTTTGTGTCCGAGAATCAAGGACACGCATCAGGTATCCTTACTCAGAAGCATGCTGGAAAATCGCGACCCATCGGCTACTTCTCAGCCAGACTCGACCCAGTGGCAAGAGCAGGACCTTCCTGCCTGCGGGCAGTCTTTGCAGCCCATGTCTTGCTGGACAAGACCTCAGATCTCGTGTTGGGTTACCCTCTGACTGTCCTGGCTCCACATGACATTGCCGCCGTACTCAACCAGACACAGCCGAGGCATCTATCAGCAGCAAGGCATCTACGCTTGCAATGCTCACTGTTGATTCCGGAGAATGTCACCTTAAAGCGTTGTAATGTCCTCAACCCTTCCACCCTCCTTCCGATTCTTCAGGGTGAAGGCGAAAAGGAGAATGGAAACGATGGTGAGGAAAAACCGAATGGTTCCGTCTCCTACTACGACATTCCACGTCCTTCACATGACTGCGTCAAGATGATGCAACAGGAAATCTCTCATCTACCATCAGTCTATGACAAACCACTGGAACCCGTAGACTACACACTCTTCGTGGACGGCTCCAGATTCGCCGATGAGATGGGTCGGTACCATACCGGTTACGCAGTTACCACCACCACGAAAATAATCCAAGCCCAACAACTCCCTCCTACCGTATCAGCACAAGAAGCCGAACTACAGGCCCTCACACGGGCGTGTGAGGTGGCCCAGGATCATACAGCCAACATCTACACAGATTCACGGTACGCTCATGGAGTGGCACACGACTTCGGGATGATCTGGAAAGTTAGAGGATTCCTCACAGCTGCAGGCACCCCAGTCAAGCATCATCAAGCCATCAGGCACCTGCTGGATGCCCTCCAACTGCCACGGAAGGTGGCCGTACTGAAAGTGAAAGCCCACAGCAAGAAGAACACTGAAGAGGCCGTTGGTAATCATACAGCGGATCAAGCAGCAAAAAGAGCTGCAAGGGGGGAGTTTGGAAGAATTGGAATTCAGGTGGAAGCTCTACCGGTAGGGGTGGAATCAACGGAGGAACCAGACCCGTCCATGATGGTCAGTGTGGATGAGAAGATACGACCGGACTACCTTACAGAAGCACAAAAGAGAGCAAGCAAGGAAGAAAAAGAAGAATGGACGAAAAAGGGAGCGAAAAAGGACGAACAGGGACTGTTTGCGCTGGCAGGCCGCCCATGTTTGCCTAGAAGCTTCTACCCAGCAGCGGTACAGTGGGCGCATGGCCCAACCCATTTGTCCAAAATGCTCATGAACTCATTGATCCAGAAATATTACCTGGCGCCTGGCATCACAACGTTGGTAGACAAGTACTGCAAATCTTGCACCATTTGCGCCCAATGTAATCCGGGAAAAATGGAAGAGACACCTAGAAAACACCTGGCCAGGCCACTGTATCCATTCCAACGGATCCAGATTGACCACATCCAAATGCCGAAATCAGGACGCTTTGAATACGCCCTAATAGTGGTGGATGTTTTCTCTGGGTGGGCAGAGGGATATGCAAGTACGAATATGACTGCCAAAAGTACCGCTAAGAAACTCATGACTGAGTTAATTTGCCGTTTCGGAATACCTGAAGTCATCGAAAGTGATCAAGGTCCAGCATTTACCGCCAACGTCACCAAGGAGATATGGCAGGCGTTGGGCAGCAGTCTTTTGTTTCACACACCCTATCACCCCCAGAGTAGTGGTAAGGTAGAGAGACTAAACGGTACCTTGAAAACAAAAATACTTAAGATGTCACGAGAAACTGGCATGCCCTGGCCAGAAATCCTCCCCATAGCACTGTATAGCGTGAGGTACACACCAAGGGGAAAACATAAGTTATCACCTTATGAAATTCTTTTCGGGACCGTCCCCAGACTAGGGTGTTATTTTCCTCAGCAGTTGCAATTGCACTCAGATGTTTTGACTAAGTATGTTATATCACTCGCCAGAGAAATAACTAAAGTCCATGCACGAGTTTTCTCTTCCATTCCAGACCCAGACCAGGACACAGGCACCCATTCCATACAGCCCGGAGATTGGGTGTACGTAAAGAAGTTTCTGAGGAAAAACTCTCTTGAGCCCAGATTCGACGGTCCATTCCAGGTGTTGTTGACCACTGCCACCTCGGTGAAACTAGAGGGGAAGCATACCTGGATCCACGCAAGCCACTGCAAGAAAGCTCCATCTCAGAAGGACGACTCATCATGAAATATTTAGGTCAAGTTATCATAATACTTCTCCTATGTGGGGTTCTGGTAATGTGGGACGAGAAGGGTACCTCAGTGAAGAACCAGAAGCAGCAGGCTACACGGGTGAGGGAAAGCCATATCAATATGTGGGAGTATTTAGCCAGAGATGTTATCAATATAACTAACATGTGCATGCCTAAATTAAGGAGCGGGGAAGATATTCTACGAGCTTGCTTACTGGCCATTCCCACTCCAGTAAATGTATTGACATCAATTTATGCAATGGTACATGATGATGATGATGTGGGGGAAGGCGATGTGATACAAGATAACACCTTCATTAACATATATGAGTATTGTCCCTACTGTGAGGCTGTAGAACATGCTGACTGGTCCAATATGACTGAGTTCCAGGTCAGAAATGTCTCACAGGCTGAGGTATGTTACAACTTTACATGTAATCCACGGTACATTGGGAAATGTGAGAGGGGCCAAGTGGTCACTAGTGATTCCCGAATACTTTGCTCCCGTACTGAAGAACAATGTCAAAAGATAGTGACTACCATGTCTTGTGGAAAAGTAGTTCGGAGTCCCAGCCACACCAGACATGTCAAACTACCAATAGGATGGGTCCTGTCCTGTGGCAATTTAACATACACATATATCCCCGCCAACATTACAGGAGGACCGTGTGCATTGTCCCGTCTAAGTATCCTTATGTATCAGAAGCCAGACCCCCCGGCACCCACACCCTCACTTAGGGATCGCAGGGACATCCACGGCCTGGCCGATAACTGTGTAGGACCACCTACTCTACTGAGTTTCTCAGAGCACACTGCACTAGCTCTCAGCATTCTAGGCACCCCCGCATTGGCCCAGCATAACACAAGAGTAATTAACGGCTTAGCTTGTGACATGGTAAAGGGCCTAAATGCCACATCCCAGGCACTGGACCTACTACTCTTAGATGTACAAAACATACGAAGAGCCGCCCTACAGAACAGAGCCACCATTGATTACATCCTTATGACCATGAACCACGGGTGCGAAGAGTTTGAAGGGATGTGTTGTTTTAACCTCTCTGACAACTCTGCGTCAATCCATCAACAGATCAACCGCCTGAGAGATCTAGCCACCAGTATCAAACAAGGAACGGATCAAGGGTGGTTTGACTGGTTGACAGGGTCCTGGTTTGGGCTTACTCTGATGAAGAAAATACTAACTGTTTTTGTTGCCACTGTAATGGTTCTAATTTCTGTTTGTTGTTGCATACAGTGTATCCCGGCCCTGGTGTCTACCTGGTCCACCTATTTCTCTATGATGTCCGGCAGTAGGCCCACTGTCAATGCCAATGTCGTCATCACAGATCCAGAATACGATGATGTTGACCCATCCTATACCCCCATGAGAGCAATGGCTCCAGTCTACAACACATTACAAGTCTAGAGTCAGCGGTGGGGGTGGGATGGAGCAGGGCGAGTTTGGTGAAACAGATAGTTTCAAGGGGGGTCTGTGGTGGCAATCCCAATATATAAATCTTTGTGTATTGGGATTTGGTGGGCCTTGTTAATTCAAATGCTTTAAATCTGGTTTGATTCAACTATAGAAGTGTACGTACAATTATGCAATAGTATTAGGCAATGAAATATCTGTTTTTCATAACTCTGCTGACAAAGATGGAATTTAGCACGTAACCAACATGTATAAATATATTTGACTGCCCAGCTGCATAGATTAATACGGAAGTAGGAATTAGACAACCAACCGCATCTGAGACGGACTACCGTTTTTAGATGACCGCGAAAATCCCCCAGCGATTTTACTGGAACCAGACGCAAATAACATGGGCGGTCTATGCAATTACTAATTCATGATATAGCCTCCAATCATATCGGTTTTGACACACGTGGAGCGAGACAGCCCATTCTACTCTCCAGAGTGCTACCACGTGACAGGCAATACCAGATGACCGGATGAAGGAAGACGCTTATCCAATAATCAATCAACACGTTGTGTTTATGTAATTCTTGCCTGCCCCAAAAGGGCTGTTTTGATGTGCCTTATAAAACCCTGTTATGCGCCAAGAATAAACAGGAAGTTACTTTTTCTTTGAACTTGTGTCAGACTAAGTGATTTCTAGGAGACAGTGCGCACTGTCCGATACCTTTGATCAATCAATCTGGAAGGGTGTGATCATTCCTAATTGAGTAAGGCGTGGTTCCACAAAGGAAGGTTCCACGACAGCCCCTTCCAGTAGCCCCAGTAATTAACTCCCTCAGTAGTAATATTATTTCCCACTGTAGCCCCAGTATTAATAGTACTCACCCAACCCATATACTTACCTCCTCCTTGCAGTCAGCGCCACTTCTTCTCTTCGAGAAGTAACAGCCGGCTCCCACTGTGGGATAGCGTTGGCTCAGCTTCTGAACCACGCCATGCACAGGAATTTATGTACTGTTCCGTTAAGTATATGACAGCTAGGACATAAACTTACGTACTCTAGAGTTAAGAGGTTAAAGGGCCATTCCAGTGATTTTTTTCCCATTCATTATATAGCTGTCCCTCCAGTATATAAAAGTGAGCTAGTGTAAGTTGATCAGATTTTTCCAAGGGTCAAACCAGGACAAAGGGGTGTGGTCAGGGGGTGGGGCTTATCCGATGTATGATTCTCATCACAATTGTTACAAAACGTACAGGGCCCCCACAGTAGCCCCAGTAGTAATAGTGACCCACACAGTGGCCTCAAAATCAATAGTGACTCCCAAAGTGGCCCCAGTAGATAAAGTGTCCCCCACTGGCCCCAGTAGTAATAGTGACCCCCACAGCAGACCCAGTAGTAATAGTGATGCCAAAATCAATAGTAACTCCCACAGTGGCTCCAGTGGATAAAGTGTCCCCCACTGGCCCCAGTAATAATAATGACCCCACAGTAGACCCAGTAGTAATAGCGATTCCCACAATGCCCCCAGTAGTAATGGTGTCCCCTATATTGGCCCCAGTATTAATAGCGACCCACACAGTAGCCGTAGCAGTAATAGTGTCCCCCACAGTGGCCTCAGTAGTAATAGTGACCCCCACAGTTGCCCTAGTAGTAATATTATCCCCACAGTTGTCACAGTAGTAATCGTGACCCCCACAGTATCCCCAGTAGCAATAGTGACCCCCTTAGTGGCCCTAATAGTAATAGTATCCCCCACAGTGGCCTCAAATGCAATAGTGTCCCCACAGTAGCCTCAGTAGTAACAGTGACACCCATAGTGGTGCCAATAGTAATAGTACCCCCACAGTTGCCTAAGTAGTAATAATGTGCCCCACAGTGGCCTCAAAAGCAGTAGTGACTCCCACAGTGGCCATAGTAGTAGTAGTGTCCCCCACAGTGGCCCAGTAGCAAGTGACCCCCACAGTGGCCCAAGTAGTAATAGTGACCCCACAGTAGAACCAGTGGTAATAGTGACCCCCACAGTGGCCTCAAAAGCAATAGCGACTTCCACAGTGGTCCCAGTAGTAATAGTGTCCGACACAGTTACCCTAGTTGCAAATGACCCACATAGTAGAACCAGTTATAATAGGGTCCACCACAGTGGCCTCAGCAGCAATACTGACCCCCACAGTAGCCCCAGTAGTAATAGCATCCCCCACACTTACCTCAGTAGTAATAATTACCTCCGCAGTAGCCTCAGTAGTAATAATGACCCCCTATATCGATCCCAGTAGTAATAGTGAGCCTCACAGTGGCCTCAGTAGCAATAGTGGCTCCCACGGTGGCCCCAGTAGTATTAGGGACCCCCACAGTGGCCCCAGTGGTAATAGTGTCCCCCGCAGTTGCCTCAGTAGTAATAGTGACCCCCTATATTGACCTTAGTAGTAATAGTGCCCCCTATATTGACCATAGCAGTAATAGTGACCTCCACAGTGGCCTTAGTAAAAATAGTGAGTCTCACGGTGGCCTTAGTAGAAATAGTGTCCACCTTAGTGTCATCAGTAGTAATAGTGTCCCCTATATCGGCCCTGGTAGTAATGTCTCTGATATTGGCCCTAATAGTAATAATGTCTCCCACAGTGGCCCTAATAGCAATAGTGATCCCCACAGTATACCCAGTAGTAATAATGACCCCCCCACAGTGGCCTGAAAAGTAATAGTGACTCCCACAGTGACCTGAGTAGCAATAGTGATTCCCACAATAGACCCAGATGTAATAGAGTCCACCATAGTGGTCTCAGAAGCAATATTAACCCCCACAGTGGCCCCAGTAGTAATAGTATCGTGCACAGTTGCCTAAGTAGTAATAGTTACCTCTACAGTAGCCTCAGTAGTAATAGCGAACCCCTATATCGGTTCCAGTAGTTATAGTCCCCCCAACGCATATACTTACCTCCTCCTTGCAGTCAGCGCAGCTCCTCCTCTTCTTGGCGCTGATCCCAGGTACACACTGACAGCAGTGCAAATGCCCGGAACATTTTTTCCCTTGTCCTCACCTGCAGAATGAAGGACAGGACTTAGGGGAGGAGGATCCCGCATACAGACGTTTACATCAGAACATGCGCCAAGATCAGCGCTGCCAGCGGCACAACTATGAAGGGCTCTGCATGCCACCTCTAGCACACGTGCCATAGGTTGGCCCCACTGACCTAGGTGTGTGTGAAGACTTATAAGACGATCGATACTCTTTTGGAAATATGCAAAAAGGGAACATGGAACAATACCTCTGCAGCACCACCTATTGGAAGACAACATTCATGCAAGTCATTGTTATAAAGACTTATATAAAGAGTCAGACAATGCCTTGCAGGAATGCTGGTCTCCTCACTGACCTTCTAGGTTATAACTTATAACCTTAAGGAGAAACGATACACTTTCTGAGGGTGCCTTCCCACTTGCAAACGCGATATTGCTGCATTTTTTTAACGCGAATGTCAATGGGACTTTGTAATGTTAAAAATGCATCGCACAAAAATCCCAAGTTTATGCTTTGTGATTTTTGTGCAATGCCTTAACATCAGAAAGTCCCGTTGATATGCACGTTAAGAAAGCGCAGCTATATCGCGATCGCAAGTGTGAAGGCACCCTGACCGCCATTCCTATATAAAACACTGAGTGGGGAGTGTTTAAATCCACCGAGAAGTGAGCGAGCCAACGATGATTATTGTGCTGGCTGAAACTGAACAATGAACGATAGGTTAGTCGTTGGCTCGCATTTAAACTGAGCGATTTGTTCACTTTCATTAGGCTTAACAATTGTTTGAACGATAATTGTTGCGTCTTAACGCACCTTTAAGCGTACAAGGAGAGCGGTGTGCAATGCATATTCTAACATTTCCTCCCTTATGAAACAAAACTGCTAATATTCCTTGTTAATAGATTTTATTACTCTTTTGTATAGTTATAAAACACCTAGAAAAAAATTAAAGAAAGAAACCCCAATACATTTAGGTCAGTTTCACACGACCAAGAAACTCACATGAGATTTGTGCGTTGCACACAAATCCCGCATGAATATGATCCCTATTCTTTGGAGTCATACGCATAAGCAATGTAAAACGCGCTGCATGTTCTATCTTTTCACGTTCCTTGGAACGCATTGCCATTGTTTCCAGTTGGACAGTAAACCACAGTGCACTTGTCGATCCTCCGACACGGCTGAAAGCTGCGCCGGAGGATCGCTTCTTTACTGAAGTGATTTGAGGCATTTTTGCCGTGGATATCGCGTTCGCCCCTGTGTATAGGTAGCCTCACTGATTAGCTATAAAATTAATTAAAATGAAAAGTCCACTGGAGCTCTGTTTAATAAATCTATGTATTTCACCACAGAGGGCTCTGTTACTTCCTAGTACATCCTACGGACCTCACCAGTCCACACACCTACACATGTCCATCCCTAGGCAGTCACATTTGGCACTATACGGGTCACCCTGAGCGCAGGAGTCATCCTCTTTTTCTCTTTACTTAACCCCTTAGTGACCAAGCCTGTTTGCGTCTTAATGACCAGGCCAAATTTTGCAAATCTGACATGTGTCACTTTAACATGGAAAAACACCAGAAAGGTTTTGCATATCCAAGCGATTCTGACAATGTTTTTTCGCCACATGTTGTACTTCATTTAGGCGGAAAAAAAAGACCGATAGAATTTGTGTTTACTTATTAAAAGCGCCAAAATTGGGAAAATTTTGAAAAAAATCATTTTTTCACATTTCCAACTGCAATATCTCAAATAATCTGCAAACATTATCTAGAATTTTTTGCTGAGATATATATTTCCACCCGTTTACTTTATTTTGAGCGCACATTGGAAAAACTTTTGTTTGTTTTTTAACCATTTAGGAGACGTATAAATGTAACATTACTTTTCAGCATTTTGAGGAACACTTTGTTTTCCTACACAAAGCCAAGATTGGAAAGGCTCATAGGAGTCAAAATGATAGATACCCCCACAAGTGACCCCATTTTAAAAACTACACCCCTTAACGTATTCACTGAGGGGTGTCATGAGTATTTTAACCCCACAGTTTTTTTTCAGCAGTCAATGCAATTTAGAAGAGAAAAACTAAAATTTCAAATTTTTGCAAATATGTTATTTTAAAGACAGGACTAAGGATGAGCGAGTATACTCGCTAAGGCACTACTCGTCCGAGTAATGTGCCTTAGACCAATATCTCCCTGCTTCTCCATAAAGATTCGGGGACCGCTGCGGCTGACAGGTGAGTCGCGGCGGGGAGCAGGGGAGAGCGGGCAAGAGAGAGAGATCTCCCCTTCATTCCTCCCCGCTCTCCCCCGCAGCTCCCCGCTCCGCGGCGGCCCCCGAATCTTTAAGGACGAGCAGGCAGATACTCGTCTAAGGCACATTACTCGGACGAGTAGTGCCTTAGCGAGTATACTCGCTCATCCTTAGACAGGACGTTTTTCTATAGTACACATGAAAATGAGGATTTGCACCCCAGAATGGATACCCCTGTTTGTCCCTGCTCAGAAACATACCCATTGTGGCCCTAGTATTACGTCTGTATGCACAATGGGGCCCAAAATGAAAGGAGCAAACCGGTGGCTTTCGGAACAGAAATTTTGCTTGAAGGAGATTTAGGCCCTATTGCACACTTGTAGAGCCATTGAGTGACCAAAGCAATGGAGAACCCCCACAAGTGACCCCATTTTGAAAAGTAGACCCCTTAACGAATTTATGTAGGGGTACGATGACTTTTTTGACTTCACAGTTTTTGAATGAATCTAAGCGAAGCAGAAGGGAAAAAATTATGATTTTCATTTTTTGACAATTGTGTCAATTTAAAAACAGGTTTTTCTTGTACAGTGTACATAGGAATGAAGACGTTCACCCCCAAATGGATACCCCCGTTTGTACCGTGTTCAGAAATATACCCATTGTGGCCCTAATCTACTTAAAGGAAACATAGCTAGGCCTATAATGGAAGGAGCACCTGTTGGATTTCAGGGTACAACTGAATAAATTCCAGGCCCCATTGCCCACTTGTCGAGACATTGAGCTGCCAAAACGTTAGAGAACCCCCACAAATGACCCCATTTTGAAAACTAGACCCCTTACCGAATTCATCTAGGGGTGTACTGCGTATTTTGACCCCACGGTATTTGAATGAATTTAAGCAAAGCAGAAGGAAAAAATTACGATTTTCATTTTTTTGGCAATTTTGTCAATTTAAAAACGTTTTTTTATTGTACAGTTTACATAGGAATGAAGACGGTCACCCCAAAATGGATCCCCCCGTTTGTCCCGTGTTCAGAAACATACCCATTGTGGCCCTAATCTACTTACAGGACACATGGCTAGGCCCATAATGGAGGGAATGCCCGCTGGATTTCAGGGTACAACTGAATAAATTCAAGGCCCCATTGCCCACTTATACGGAAAAAAAATTGACTTCCTAAAAATAATCCCCCCCGCCATCGCCATTTTTTTGGCATTCCCTAAATATTAGATAAAAGTAATAATATAAACTGCGTTTTATGTCTGAAGACAGGGGTAATTACAGTGGCTGGTTGGGATGGGCACATGGGGCAAGAAAATCGGGTATCCCCCCCTTCTCTCTCGCTTGGGGGTATTTCGTGACCTCAGCGGCAGGGATGGGGATGTAAAAACTGGCGCTCTGTGAGGCTTCGTAAGCTTGCTGCGGTGTGGCGGTCTCACACAGAAGGCGCTCACCAAGCTGCTCCTGGAACTGCAGGAAGGCGAGCGTTCCCGGGGCTTCTTGTAAATTACGGATTACAGGTAGCGATCTGAATAACGCCGGGCTCTCACGGCTGTATGCAGAATCCGCTTGCGGAGGCCCGCAGCGGATCCCAGCTGTGAGCCCGGACGTGACCCTGCGTATGGCTGCGTAATGTACTGCGCATAACTGCCTACTCACACAGGCGGTCATGCGCAGTACACCGTTTTTTGTTTATATTTCCAGCGCTGTTGCTTAGAGATGACCCGGGTACCCGCAGCCCGTACACAATGTATTTGCACATGGACTGCGAGTATATCCGCGGTCATAGAGCACAATGGGCTCTAGGTCACGGATATCCGCGGTAAAATATAGCATGCCGTGTTCTGTATCTGCGAGTGGATTACGTAATTCCGACCCGCTAATTGGGGGGAATTGTGTAATCCAATGCATGTGATTGATCCGTGGATTACCGCTGATCAAGCGCATGCAGAACCCAGAATTCCTCTCCAGTCATGCGTGACCGGCCTAATGTTATATCGCTAATTTATCACGTGACCGGGGACCGCTCAACGAGGCCTCCGATCACTGGTGCAAGCACTCAGCGACCGTTGGTCGCTGGGAGCAAGGAGATTTAAAATTTCCTGGGCTCCCCGGCTCCTGCGAATGTGTCCGGCATTTTGCCGGCGGGTGCATACCCAGTAGCCGGCAGGATCCATGGCGGATAATCGCATCTGGATTCAAATGCGGAAGCCTCCGAGAAGATGTTTCATCTCCTTTCACCGATCGCATTGGTGAGGGGAGATGAAACTTCCACTTTATAAAGAACTTTTACGTGATCGCCATTATGCATTGGATAACGGCGATCACGTGATCAGTAACCGCATACCGCAGCTCCGCGTGACATCTCCAGACTCTTGGCTACGTTTGGTAGCCAGGAGCAGGGAGATTTTAAATTTCTTGGGCAATCTTTCACTTTTGCGCATGCATCCGCCATCATGCTGACGGGCGCATGCGCCGAAGCTGGGGTAAGGTCCGCGGATCAACATCCCACCAGGGAACAAATCCGGGGACCTTGGGTACGTAATTTCATCCCCCCTTACAGATACGATCCGTAAGTGGAGATGAAAGTTTAAGTTTATAAACGTTAAACTTTTTTTTTCCACTTTTTAACGTTATATGATCACCGTTATACGATTGATAACGGTGATCATATGACTAGAAACCGCATACAGCGGTCCCCAGTCATATCTCCCTGCACTCGGCTATCTGTGACAGCCGGGTGCAGGGAGATTTTCAATTTGACGGGCTTACCGGCCTTTTGCGCATGCGCGCCACATCGGCGCATGCACAGAAGCCAGCGGAGGGTCCCGAGACTGAGCGGAGGACATGGAGGAAGTAGGGTGAGTATTTTCACCTTCCCTCATGGATCCGATCCATGAGGGGAGGTGAAGCTTTTCTTTTGTTTACATCTTACTTCACTTTTCCGCGATCGCCGTTATCCATTGGATAACGGCGATCGCGGTACCGGGGACCGCTACCTACAGGAGCCCGGAGCCAGGAGATTTTAAATTTCCCGGGCCGCTGGCGCATGCGGCTGACGTAATGCCGCCTGGCGCGCATGCGCAGAAGGCGGCTTCAGGGCCCGGAGGACCAGGAGAGCGGGGAGCAGTGCGGCGGACTCGGGTGAGTAATTTCAGCTGCCCTGATAGATCCGATCCATCAGGGCAGCTGAATCTTTAACTTTTTAAAAACTTTTTTTTAACTTTAATGCCGTGGGGAGTGGGGGGCAGGGGGGTCCCTGCAGCCCGGGATGACAGCTCCATGCTGTCGGCTACCTGCGGACACCGACAGCATAGAGCTGTCACGTCCAGAGCCCGAGGGGCTTTATTCTCTGCAGGACACATGTTTTTACGTCCTCAGAGAATAAAGCCCACTTGGGCATAGTAACATAGTAACATAGTAACATAGTATGTAAGGCCGAATGAAGACATTGTCCATCTAGTCCAGCCTGTCTATCCTACTGTGTTGATCCAGAGGAAGGCAAAAAACCCCAAGGCCAGAAGTCAATTAGCCCTTTTGGGGAAAAAATTCCTTCCCGACTCCCTAATGGCAATCAGACTGTTCCCTGGATCAACCCCTAATAGTTCCTACCTGCCTATATTCCAGGATTGACACTTAACCTAATATTTATATCCTGTAATATCCTTCTTCTCCAGAAAGACATCAAGTCCCCTTTTAAACTCCTCTATGGATTTTGCCATCACCACTTCCTCCGGTAGAGAGTTCCACAGTCTAATTGCTCTTACAGTAAAGAACCCCTTTCTGTGTTGGTGATGAAACCTACTTTCCTCTAATCGTAGCGGATGTCCTCTTGTTACCGTCGAGGTCCTGGGTGTAAACAGATCGCGGGAGAGATCCATGTGTTGTCCCCTCATGTACTTATACATGGTTATTTGGTCGCCTCTTAACCTTCTTTTTTCTAGAGTAAATAGTCCCAATTTGGATAGCCTCTCTGGGTATTCCAGTCCCGTCATTCCATGTATTAGTTTAGTCGCTCTTCTTTGAACCCCCTCAAGCACTGTGACATCTTTCCTGAGCACCGGTGTCCAGAATTGTACGCAGTATTCCATGTGAGGTCTGACAAGTGCCTTATATAGTGGGAGGATGATGTTCTCGTCCTTCGCCCCTATTCCTCTTTTGATGCACCCCAAGACTTTATTTGCCTTTGCAGCGGCTGACTGGCATTGGTTACTCCAGTTTAGTCTATTATCCACTAATACCCCCAGATCCTTTTCCATATCACTTTTCCCTAGTGGTACCCCATTAAGTGAATATTCGTGACATCCGTTCCTCTTGCCCATGTGCATTGTCTTACATTTTTCAACATTGAACTTCATTTGCCATTTTTCTGCCCAAGCCCCGAGCTTATCCAGGTCCGTTTGTAGCCACATATTGTCCTCCGTTGCATTAATTACATTGTATAATTTTGTGTCATCTGCAAATATTGATATTTTGCTGTGCAGCCCCTCTATCAAGTCATTAATAAATATGTTGAACAGAGTGGGGCCTAATACTGAACCCTGTGGCACCCCGCTAGCGACTGTGGTCCAATCAGAGTACGAACCATTTATTACCACCCTCTGCTTTCTATCGTTGAGCCAATTTTTTACCCACTTACACACGTTTTCGCCCAGTCCGAGCTGCCTCATTTTGTATATTAGCCTATTATGTGGCACAGTGTCAAAGGCTTTAGAGAAGTCCAGATATACAAGATCAATAGATTCTCCCTGGTCCAGCTTAGAGCTTACTTCATCGTAGAAACTGATCAGATTTGTCTGACATGAGCGACCCTTCATGAATCCATGCTGGTGAGGAGTTATTCCCTTAATCTCCTTGAGGTACTCATCGATGGCGTCTCTCAGAATCCCCTCGAAAATTTTTCCCGTTACTGAAGTGAGACTTACTGGCCTGTAGTTACCAGGCTCACTTTTGCTCCCTTTTTTGTAGATTGGTACCACGTTGGCAATGCGCCAGTCCAATGGTACTACTCCAGTCTTGATAGTGTCTAGAAATATAAGGTATAGCGGCCTAGCTATCTCGTCACTTAGTTCCTTTAGTATCCTTGGGTGTAATCCATCAGGGCCCGGTGATTTATCAATTTTAGTTTTCTTTAGACGCTTCCGCACCTCCTCTTGCGTTAGGTATGAGATATTTTGTGAGGGGTTCGTTTTATTCCTCTGCTCCTCGTGTGGCATTTCCTTTTCTTTGGTGAACACACTTGAGAAGAAACTGTTTATTAGATTTGCTTTCCCTTCGTCATCATCAATGATTTCTCCTGCATTGTTTTTTAAAGGGCCAGTGCTCTCCCTGCAAATCCTTTTGCTGTTTATGTAGTTGAAAAATAGCTTCGGGTTGTTTCTGCTCTCTTTTGCGATCCGTCTTTCCGCTTCCTCTTTGGCAGTTTTAATCGTATCTTTGCATATTTTGTTTTTTTCCCTGTATGATTTTAGCGCTTCTTCGCTGCCTTGTTGCTTTAGTAGTTTGAACGCTTTCTTCTTTTCGTTTATTGCCCCTCGTACCGTCTTGTCGAGCCACATTGGTTTCCTTTTAGCTGAGTTACTTTTATTTCTGAAGGGAATGAACTGTTCACATGAGGCGATTAGGATCCTTTTGAACTCTTCCCATTTTTCCTCCGTACTGATATTTTTGAGGATGTTGTCCCAATTAATGTTACCGATAGTAGTTCTAAGCTCATCAAATTTTGCTTTACTAAAGTTTAGTTTCTTTGTTACTCCTTGATAAGGCATCCTATTGATTGACAGCTGGAAGTTGATTATATTGTGGTCGCTGTTCCCCAAGTGCCCCTCAACCTGCACCCCCTTTATACGTTCCGGTTTGTTAGTTAGCACTAGGTCCAGAATGGCTTTCCCTCTTGTTGGTTCCTGCACAAGTTGGTTCAGGTAATTGTCTTTAATTACTCTCAAGAACTTATCACCCCTGTGAGATTTGCAGGTTTCGTTCTCCCATGTTATATCTGGGTAATTAAAGTCCCCCATGATAATTACTTCGTTTCGTTTTGACACCTCCTCTATCTGCCTTAGTAGTAAGTCTTCAGTTTCTGCTGTTGCTTTTGGTGGTCGATAAAAGACCCCTATCAGGATTTTGTTGTTTTTTCCCCCCTGTATTTCTACCCACAGAGATTCCACCTGTTCGTCTCCTACCCCTATATCCTCCTGTAGCCTCGGCTTCAAGTTCGATTTGACGTACAGACATACCCCTCCCCCTTTCTGGTTCCTTCGGTCTCTTCTGAAGAGATTGTACCCCTGCAAATTCACCGCCCAATCGCACTTATCATCAAGCCATGTTTCAGTAATTCCGACCATATCATAGTTTTCATCAGTCATTCTCGCTTCAAGCTCGCCCACTTTACCGATCAGACTTCGTGCATTCGTGATCATACAATTTATTTCATTTTTTTTGTTTTTTAAATTTGTTTTGTTGCTATTCGTACTTATGGCTGATCTGTCAGTTCTAACTGTACTAACCCCACCCCCTGCTCGACCCCCATTCCCTTTGCTTGGACCCGGATCGCTAGTTACACTGGCTACCCCACTATTTCTCATTTTACCCTCCCCCCCAGTCCCTAGTTTAAACACTCCTCCAGCCTTCTAGCCATCTTTTCCCCCAGCACAGCTGCACCCTCCCCATTTAGATGCAGCCCGTCCCTACGGTAGAGTCTGTAGCCGACAGCAAAGTCAGCCCAGTTCTCCAGGAACCCAAATCCCTCCTTCTTACACCAACTCCGGAGCCACTTGTTTACCTCCCTAAGGTCCTGCTGCCTTTCTAGTGTGGCTTTAGGTACAGGTAGTATTTCCGAGAAAACTACCCTGGAGGTCCGCGCCCTGAGCTTGGACCCTAAGTCCCTGAAATCATTTTTGAGGGCCCTCCATTGACCTCTAATTTGTTCATTGGTGCCAACGTGCACCATGACCGCTGGATCCTCACCAGCCCCTCCCAGTAACCTGTCAATCCGATCCGCGATGTGTCGAACTCGAGCGCCAGGAAGACAACACACCGTTCGACGATCCCGGTCTTTATGGCAGATTGCCCTCTCTGTCCCCCTAATAATTGAGTCCCCCACCACTAGAACCTGTCTAGCCTGCCCTGCGCTCCCCGTCCCCGTCTCACTGGAGCAGTCATCCCCCTGGCGTTCAGAGGGCGTGTCGTGCTGCAGCGGTGCTGGCTCTGTAATGGCATCCCCCTCATCTGCCAATCGTGCAGACTTGTTGGGTTGTGCCAGTTCAGGACTAGCCTCCCTGGTTCTCTTCCCTCTACCCCTCCTTCTTTCTGTCACCCAGCTGACTGCCTGCTCCCCCTGCACTTCCGTACTACCATCCGCCCCCGCCTCTACCCCAGCGAGTGTCTGCTCAGTGAGCACCAAACTCCTTTCCATGATGTCAATGGCTCTCAGTGTTGCCAGTTGCCCATTTAGATCCAGAATTTGGGCTTCTAAATTTGCAACGTGCATGCATCTTGCGCAACAGTATGCACCCTCGATCGGCTGATCAAGGACCGCATACATTGCACAAGTAGCACACTGGATGACATTGCCAGGCATGGAGCTCATCCTAATGGGGATCTACAATTTACTTGTGGAAGTAGTGAAGATAGCCTTGCTCACACTCCGCTCACACGCTGCCGCAACCGCTGTCCCACTGCCGCAACCGCTGACCCGCTGCCGCAACCGCTGCCGCAACCGCTGACCCGCTGCCGCAACCGCTGCCGCAACCGCTGACCCGCTGCCGCAACCGCTGCCGCAACCGCTGCCCCGCTGCCGCAACCGCTGCCCCGCAACCGCTGCCGCAACCGCTGCCCCGCTGCCGCAACCGCTGCCGCAACCGCTGCCCCGCTGCCGCAACCGCTGCCCCGCTGCCGCAACCTCTGACCCGCTGCCGCAACCTCTGACCCGCTACCGCAACCGCTGGCCCGCTGCCGCAACCCCTCACCCGCTGCCGCAACCCCTCACCCGCTGCCGCAACCCCTCACCCGCTGCCGCAACCCCTCACCCGCTGCCGCAACCCCTCACCTGCTGCCGCAACCCCTCACCCGCTGCCGCAACCCCTCACCCGCTGCCTCTCTCGCGCAACCTCTGGGCAGGACGTAAAAACACTATGGGCTGGTCGTTAAGGGGTTAAAATTAAAACCTGTCACACGTGAAGTGTGAAGTGAAAAACATTTTCTTGTTATAATTTCACCTGTCAAGGGGTGGATATATTAACCCCTTAAGGACATGACCTATTTTGGGTTTAGAGACGCAACGATTTTTTGGGGATTTTCATTTCCGCTTTTCAAGAGACATAACTTTTTTTATTTTTCCGTCGACACGGCCAAATAAGGGCTTGTTTTTTGCATGGCGAACTGTAGTTTTTATTGGTATCATTTTTGGGTGCATATAATATATTGTAAAACTTTTATAATGTTTTTCGAGAGCAGGGAGAGAAAACATCAATTCTGCCATTCTTTTTTAATTCTCATCGAACAGCATAAATGACACAATATATATTTTTTGCGAAACAGTACGATTACAATACCGAAAACATAATTTTTTAATGTTTTCCACTTTTGCATAATAAAACCCTTTTTTGGAATTGATGATAATTTTTGCATAATTGCATTCAAAGTCGCATAACTTTTTTATTTTTCCATGGACGGAGCTCTTTGAGGGCTTGTTTTTTGTGTCACAAGCTGTAGTGCTTTATATACCATTTTGGGGTACATATGGCTTTTTTGATTGCTTTTATTTTGCTTTTTTGGAGGTAAAGGCCGCCTGCAGACAGGCGGAAATTCTGCGGCAGGATTTCTGCCGCTGGAAGCCTGCATAGGATTGCGTTAACAAACGCAATCCTATGCAGACGGCCGCAGTTAGGCTTTGTGAAATCTCGCGTGGCAAACAAACCGCGGCATGTTCTATTTCTGCGAGCCCCGCACAGAAACGTCACTCACCCGCTGCTGGCTCCGGTCTGCGCATGCGCCAGCTGCCGATACATGAAAGATCCGGAGCTGCGGGGCATGGGTGAGTATGCGCTGCTTTCTGCAGGCACTCAGGTCGGGTCCCGCGGCGAGAATTCTCGCTGCCGGATCCGATCCAGCCGTCTGCAGGCGACCAAAATAAATAAAATAAGCATTTTGCCTCCATTTTTTTTACCATTTTTTGCTGTGCAGGATAATTAGTGTGCTCAAATTGGTGCTCAAACAGGTCATTAGACATGAGGATACCACATTTGCGTTTTTTTTTTTCTATAGAAATAGGGGAAAATGAGCAAGAAAGGGTTTTCTTTCTTTCTGTATTTTTTTACACCATGTCTTTTGTTTTTTACACTGTTTATGTCCCTGAAGGGGACCTCATTCATAACAGCTATGATAGGGCATTGCAGGACTGCTATGGCTTTTCGCTGGTTTTAGCGAACATAGGCAATGGCAAAGCAGGATGCCTGTATCTGGCGTCCTGTTGCCACGACAACCCGACGGTCCTCGCAATTACATTGCGTGGGTCCAGTAATGTCCAGAGGCAGCGCACTCCCTCTGTGAACCCTTTAAACGCAGCGATCTACATAGATTGCAGCATGTAAAGGGTTAACAGCGGGGATCACTGTCCCAATGCACCCCCGCTGTTGCAGGCTATCGGTATAAGCCAGCTCCTGCTGCCAGATGGCGCAGGATTGTTTTAGATCCCGCGAGATCCACATGACGTAAGGTTATGTAATGTTGCCTTAAGTACCACCCTGCCATGACATAACCCTATGTCCTATGGCGGGAAGGGGTTAAAGGTGTTGTACCAGGATATAAAGTTATTCCCCTATCCACAATATATGATTGGTTAGGGTCCTAGTGGTTGGACCCTGACCAATCGCAAAAATGGGGGTCCCAATGGTCTCCACGTGAATGGAGTAAAGGACACACGAGCATGCCACAGCTACGTTTATTTCAATGACAGTGCCTGAAATTGTCGAGTATGAGCGCCAGAGATTGCTGAGCGCTGTCACTGAAGTTAATGGAGCTGCAGCACGCATCACACTCATCCTCACATCCAGCCATGAGGGGTCCATCGGAACACCCATTATTGTAATCGGTGGTCGGATCATAATGTTATTCCCTATCCTGTAGGCGGGGGAATAACTTTATATCTTGGTACAACCCTTTAAGCATCAAGTGAAGAGTCAGCTCTTGGTGTGTTGGAAGCAGGTAAAATGGGCAAGTGTAGGAAACTGAGTAACTTTGGCGAAATAGTAATGACTAGGCGACTGGAACAGAGCCCTCCAGAATACCAGGGAGGGCGGTTCCCAAGATGCAATGGTTAGTACCAAAAGCGGTTCGAAGAAGGACAACTGGTGACAGGGTCATGGCCACCATAGGCTCATGTATGCATGTTGAGAGAGACTTTTGTTAAATGTAAATGAGCAAATTAAAGAAGTATAGGGATCATCGCACTGTAAGAGGTCATTAGATGCCTCTACACCCTGGACAGTGGATTTCTAAATTACACTTTAGTTTTTTCTTGCTGGCACAACATTACATCTTACCTCACAATTAAAACACTAATAAAAATGTAACTACAAAACTCATCTTTATTTTAGAAAATAAAAACATTTAGCAAAAATGTAACATTATACACAAGTTTTCACTGTATACAAATCTGAAAACAATCGTCCCTGTTCATTCCCAGTGAAGGTACAATGGTAAACGGCTTTATGGGTCGGGATAGTCACAAATGGTAGAAGACTTCAACGTGTAGCGATTTGTAGACTCATTCTATGGAGCGGCAACGACTGCAGTATAAGATGCTGGTTTTAGAAGAACAACTGAAGACATGGTAGAGGATGTTGAGCCCTGGTAGTACCTTCTCATGCTTGCACATAACAGTTTAATCGTTTAGTATGGTCCAGCTCAGGGGTGGAAGTGGGCTAGGGGTCATCTGCTTCCAACTCTTCCACTAATCCGGCCAACTTCTCCATCCGGGATACTTGTTGATCTGAAAAGATTAGACCTAAACAAATGTTACTGCAATTAGAACAGGATTCTCTCCAGTCTCTCCAGGTTGCTCCATGATGTCGGGTAATCACTGAGAAGGATCATAAGAAATCACTGCTTTTGACAGGAACATAGTCTTATAACAGTGTACATTAACACTTACAAGGTGCTCTCAAGCTGGTGACAGACTGTCTGAGCAGTTAGAAGACTTAGAAGGTTCTTTAGGGATGCTTCTTTACCCAATTAGTGTAGGCACAGGTTAGACTGTTCATATCTGTGCAAGCGTCTTCGGCACACAGCTGACATAGATTCCCGAGCAGCCTGGCGGAAGCCCGGAGGACACCATGCTAGTCAACTGGGTCCTATGGACATCATTCATGTCAGTTAAGCATGGGGTCCAGCACTTCCAATGTTTAGCTCCTATGATGGAGCCAAACAATGGAAATAATAGTGCAAATGTGAATCCAGCCTAGTTTTTGGCTGTGGATGGAGGGTTTATTATACTATCAGGATCAAATATGGCTGGATATTCAGAGGAAGTGGATAGTTTGATTGAGAAAAGAGGTCCATCCAAGTGTAAAATACCCCATTTTTAATTTTGCATAAAATGCCTTTATCAAAAATACAAATAGTGGGTGCCTTACTTGACTTATGGTCAGTAAATTACGGTGTAGCATAAGCAGAGGCAGTGAACGATAGCAAAGTACAACTCAAATGGTGCATTTCCTTGAAAGCCAACAAAATCTTGGAGATTTTCTACAGTGTAATTGGCTGTGAAAATCAAGACTTCTAGACCAGCTTTTCTCAACTCCAGTCCTCAGAGACCCCTGACAGGTCATATAGGGGGGTCCCTGAGGAATAGAGTTGAGAAACACTGTTCTAGACCAGTCAACACCGCCTTGATGGGCTGCGCCAGCTGTCTTGGCAATGCTGATTGGAGGACCGTCTGTGGCTGATGCATATCCCAAGATATGGTGCATATTTCAAAATGTTGGTGCAGAAAATGAACATGGCATGGGGTGGAGGGGGAAGGGGAAGGAAATATCATACTGCAAATGTGCTGCTAATGTAAGCCTTTAAAAAGCTAAGTTGATATTTCTGTTGCCAAATTTTGTGCCTTCTGAAGTGTCTCTCGTTTTGATTGGAAAAATAGCTCTGCATACAACGCTGTTTTTCCAGTCAGAATTAGTGATGAAGGCTCCAAATGTAGCCCAACCTTTGCAGAAGTCCTTACCACCTCATGACATTAGCACAGTCTAGTCTTATAGTTTTCTTAAATCATAAGTCATAGGAGTACAAAAGTAACCAGTCATTTGTAGTAACTCATACCTCTTGTTATAGTTGTATATCTCAAGATCTGTAAGTTATAGCATTAACCTCTTCAGTGGCACGCCCGGAAATTTTCCAGGACTAGCTGCGCTGCCCATAGTGACATAGCCCAGAAGATTTCCTGGCTATGTTTCACTATAGGACCATGCAGAACACAATGCCATAAGCTGTGGCATTGTGCTCTGCCTGCACAGTCCCACAAAGAACCAGTGCAGGACTTTAAAAAAAGAAGCGGGAAGATATAACCGATCTACCGGCAACTTCCCGATTCTTCCCTGCACTGTTTACATCTGGCCACGGAAACCATCGGCTTTTCAGACGCCGGCTGATGGTCGCCGTGCAGGGAGAGCTGGTGACCAACTGTCAGATGATAGCCGGGCACCAGCTCTTACAGCAGAGAACAAAGAAAACCTCCAATCTCCGCTGTTTAACCCTTTACATACCGCAATCTCTGTGACCGCAGCATGTAAAGTGCTGACAGCTGAGAACGGAGAAAACCTCTGATCTCCGCTGTTTAACCCTTTAACATGTTGTGGTCTGTGCGACTGCAGCATGTAAAGGGCTGACAGAAGCAGAGGGCTCCCTCTGTCACCATTGGACAGCTCTCCCTGCCACGTGGACCATCGGCTCGTCAGAAGCCGGCCGATGGTCTCCATGGCAGGGAGAGCTGGTGATCGGCTGTCAAATGAAAGCCGTGTCACCATCAGAACCCTCGCAATGTGAGCAGGTGGTTCTGAAGGGTCTCAGTTGCATCCGGAGGCTTGAATATAGCCTCCGGGTCTGCCAGCTAAATTAGGCTATGGCGCTAAGACTCTTTCTGAGCTTCATAGCCTGTCTAATACCCTACTATGCCTCAGCATTCCAGAGTATTAGAAGAATAAAAAAAAGGATTATGCAAGTTCCCTAAAAAAGACAAAAATGTAAAAACAATGAAAAAGTTAAAAAATTATAAAAAAAACAACAATAAAAATGCCAAAACCCCACCATTCTCCCTTTAGGGCTTATTTACACGGGCATATATCGGTCAGGTTTTCACGCCCGGCTGATATACGCTGCCCCTTTCTGCAAGGGGAGGAGCTAGTGCATTGAACTCCCGCCCCCTCTCTGCCTCTTGCTACTGTTTGCAATGGAGGGTTGGGTCAGGGGCGGAGCTATGTTCCATCTTGTTATGCCCCCTCCATTGCAAGCAATGGCGAGGGTCAGAGAGGGGACGGGATCTCAGTTCACCAGCTCCCCGTCCCATCTCACCTGTTTCTGGGCTGGTGCACTGAGCTGATTTCTGCAGGAAGCAGACAGCTCCATAATCACTGCAGTGGCAGGGCTCGGTATTGCATCAAATTTTCCATTCATTTCAATGACTGCAATGCCAGGGCTGGCCACCGCACTGAGAAGGAAGCTGTCTGCTTCCTGCAGATTTAAACTTAGTGCATTGGCCCTACAAACAGCTGATCGGTGGGGTTCCTGGTAACGGACTTCCACCAAGCTACTATTGATGATCTATCTTCAGGATAGGTCACCAATAGTTTACAAACTCTTTAATTCACTTCCCTCAGCCATAAAACAGGCATGCATTACTTAATACAGTTTGATAGAAGAGAAATCTGTAGGATGAGTTTCTGTTTGCTGGTGTAGACTGGATTATGGTCATGATTTGCAATCGTTACTTACCATGTTTCACCTGCTTCAGCGCTGATGCGACTTGATAACTGAACACGGATTCACAAAGGAATCCCTCTGAGCCATCTGCAAACAGAAGGATAGAAAAACGCATGAGCAACATTCTTGCCAAGACTGCACTATTGTATGTCCTGCCTACAAGTTGTAGAACATCTACTGACACTGGCCAGGATTCCAATCATTTCCACCTACTTTTACTGACATGTGCATGTTATGGCCCCCCGTTCACGCTTATGGACTACTAGCGCCAAACACATGTCTAGGTTAAATGGCCGTTGATGAAACTGTCCCGCATCTGCAGGCGCGTGTAGTGTGTGTTTGCGATAGAAACATTACATTGTGAGCGTTACCGGCGACCATGACAGATATTAGGGACGACAATCTCTGTACATTGCTGCAGAATATGTTGGAGCTATAGAGGTAACAAGAAAATGAAGACCAGCACAAGTAACCATTTCTCCGCATTCACATGGGCGCTTGCGTATTTCGGTCTGTAAATACGCTGTTGCCTTGTGCTTTGCGGCGTATTGGTATTCTTTTACTTCACATAAATATGCAGCGTATTTCCGCATGTAATAGAAACGTGCGAAATCTTCTTGATTTTGTGGGTAAATACGTAGCGATTACGCAGGTTTCCTGTGTATTTTGTGTGCATTTGCGCATGCACATTGATTTCAATAGGCTTCTACAGTGCGTAATAGACGCTAAGATACCGTGCTTCCTTAAAAAGAAGACCCTGTCTTATATTAACCCCTTAAGGACACGGCCTATTTTGGGCTTAAGGATGCAGCTATTTTTGGCAGATTTTTATATCCATTTTTCAAAAGCCACTTTTTGTCGCCGTGGCCATATAAGGGCTTGTTTTTTGCATGGCGAACTATAGTTTTTATCGGTGCCATTTTTTTTTACTCTAAATCATCACTGTTATCTATTGGATAACAGTGATCACGTCCCCGGTGACATCTCTCTGCACATGGTACCCAGGAGCAGAGGGATTTAAAATTTCCCGGGCACGAGCCCCTCTGCGCAGAAGGATACTTCAGGTCCCAGAAGATTGGGACATCGCGGAGGACCCGAGTGAGTATTTTCACCTCTCCTTATGGATCCGATCCATGAGAGGAGATGGAACAAACTTCTTTCCAACCTTTTAAAACTTTTTCGTGATCGCCGCTTTTCATTGGATAGTGGCAATCACGTGCACAGGGGACCGGTCACCTCGGTCTCCAGTGACATCTCCTGGTTCCCGGCTACCTTCAGGAGTCGGCATCCAGGAGACTTTAAATTTGCCGGGGCTCCTGGCCTTCTGCGCATGCGCGTGACGTCATACATCTGGCACACATATGCAGAAGAGCGGTGACGGGTCCCAAAGAACCAATTCCCCGTGGGACACCACGGACAAGGCGGGTGAGTAATCTCAGCTGATCGGATCCATCAGGGCAGCTGAATCTTAATCTTTTTTTAACTATTTATTCATTTAATTGCGATCGGCGCTATACACCGGATCACATTGCCAGGGGGGGGGGGGCAAATAGGGCTTTAATTCTAAGAGGATGCATGTTTTTATGTCCTCCAGGATTAAAGCCCACTTAGCTAGGACGTAAAAAGGCAATGGGGCCGTCACTAAGAGGTTAAAGTTGAAAGTGTAAATTGTTACAGATGCCCATAATCCCACTGACAGATGATGTCACAGGAAATCAGGTGACCGCTGCAGCCAATGAGAAGCTGCAGTGTCACCATCCATTCTCCTGGCATCGGCGCTCAGACCCTGATAGCCGCAATGCCAGGAGTTCAAGAACATGATGCTGCATTTATCATTGGCTACCGAGGTCACGTGACTTCCTATGCCCCTCCCCCTGAGTCTGCAGCAGGCTGCAGTGCTGAGTCCTGGCGTACGCGTGTATCTCTGTATATTATTTTCACACAGGGCGTCCTACTGAAAAGGGGTTGTCCGGTAACCGGAGAGTCCTTAAACATAGACATATACCTTATATTTACTATCTACAATGCAGTAACAATAAAGCAATATGACCGTTGTTCTCAAACAGCTGAGCGATCTCTCCGAATAAGTGCGAGATTTACTAAACTGAATAAGGCAAAATTCTGCCTCAATCTTAGGCTGAAGCGGTGCGCCCCCTGTGTACGTATGATGTAACTACACGCTATGCCTCACACTCACTCATCATCACCATAGCATCTACAGGGTGGTCCACGGAAAAGAAGGCGGGCAGCCCACTCTGTCTATAAGAAAGTCTATCAATGTTGTCCATAGCAGCCAATCACAGCGCAGCTTTCATTTCTTATACTGCTGAGGTAAGATGAAAGCTGCGCTGTGATTGGTTGCTATGGCAACAAAAATTTTCTTTTAGACAGCTTTGATGAGAGTGTGGTGCCGGGCTAATATTCCGTGGCCCATCCTGTACAAGAAGCTTCATTAGAATATTGCTTACTGGGAAATATTGTAATTAGATGCGCCAAGAATATAACAAAAGTCTGGAAGCTGCTGAACAGTTCCCCCGTGGCTACAGAAATATGGCGGAGGGGGCATGCAGAGGGACCTTCATGTTGGTTCACCCCGAGTACTTTGTGGATTAGGAACAGAGGACGCCTTTACATTATAACTATTATTCCTAAGGGCTCGTGTCCTCGGGTGGTCTTTCACCGCCTATTACACATGCGTTGCACGGCCACGTAATGCGTGCTGAATGGAGCTAATGAGAGTAAATGGACCTTCATTAGTCCTTGCACATGAGCGTATAGACACTGCATGTAGATACCAGCGAGAACTAGATTGCAGCATGCTCTATTCTCCAGCATACCACGCAGAGTGAGCCGTATACGTTTGTATAAGCAGCGTATGCAAACCTGTCCATACACAATACATTATGTACGGGTGGCGATTCATACGCAACGCAGATATGACACAGCAGGGGATTAAAAAAAAAGACAGCCACACTGCGCATGACCGCGGCCGTGAGATACGCAGATATGCGCAGTACACTCGCTGCCCGTACGCGGTATCACAAACACTGGTAAAACGCTGCGAGGGCACCTGTGGACATGAGCCCTAAGGCCGCTGAGTAATTCTCCTGAGCATGGAGATATGTATATAGATTGCAGTCGCCGTCGGGACGGGCTTCCCAATAATACACCATATCCCTGCAGCACATCATATATTCTGTCACACAAGTACCACGTCCGCTGCCGGATATCCATACTAATAGTATACATGCTAAAGTAAGGCCCAATGTCCACAGGCGGATTCGATTTGTGGAACCAGCGCTGGAGAACCGCAAATCAAGCCGTCCATAGGGATGCATGGATGTCCGCAAAGCAATGACAAGCATGCAGATGTGATTTTTCCCACACACCGCATACAGGGCTCAGGCAGGCAGATCAGCCGGAAGGTCAGTTTCTTACTTTGATATCTGATGTTCAAAGCAGCTTTCAAAGATGGCGCCGTTGTGCTGACTTCCCACAATGCCCTGCGCTCTCCCCCCTCTGTGTGCGAGCTCCCAATGACTGGCCTCGCTCAGCTCCCGTCCTGGCCACGCCCACCTCTAGTGAACTAATCTAAGTCTCTTCCCGCCCAGGCCCCGCCCCCTCTAAGTCCCTCCACAGGACAGAATGTTCTCCTGCTGTACAATGTACTTAGAGGGGGCGGGGTCAGGAGAGACTGTCTATACTCACAGGATAAAATCCTGAACGATGAGAGTTCAGTGTAAACAGCAGCCGTTCAGTACTGAACGTCCGCTGTGCAAAGTGAATGGAGAGGGGCGGGGGAGAGCGGGGAGAGAAATCTCCTGCAGCCGCCCCACTGTGAAACAAGGATACCCGCTTGACAGGCACCTCCCCCCCGACCGTGACAAGTTATGGTGACAGCCCCCTCCCACCGTGCAACAAGTTATAGCAATAGCCCCTTCCCCACTGCGACAAGTTATGGTGAGAACACCCCTCCGCCTCTCCCAGTGCGACAAGTTATAGCGACAGCTCCCCTCCTCCCGACAAGTTATGGTGACAGCCCCCCTCCCGTGCGACAAGTTACGGAGACAGTCCTCTCGCGCGACAAGTACACTGACAGCCCCCTTTCCCCCCACATGACAAGTAACACTGACAGCCCGCCCTCTTCCCTGCGGCGACAAGTTGTCAGCACCCCAACTCCCGTGGCGACTAGTTGTCAGCACCCCAACCCCCGCGGCGACTAGTTGTCAGCACCCCAACCCTTGAGGCAACTAGTTGTCAGCATCCCAACCCCCGCGGCGACAAGTTATCAGCACCCCAACCCCCGCGGCGACTGGTTGTCAGCACCCCAACTCCCGCGGCGCCTAGTTGTCAGCACCCCAACCCCGTGGCGACTAGTTGTCAGCAACCCAACCCCCGAGGCAACTAGTTGTCAGCACCCCAACCCCCACGGCGACTAGTTGTCAGCTTTTAACCCGCGCGGGGACTAGTTGTCACCCCCCAACTCCTGCGTCCACTATTTGTCACCACCCCAACTCCTGTGTCGAAAAGTTGTCAGCACCTGAACCCTAGCGGCGACAAGTTGTCAGCACCCCAACTCCTGCGGCAACTAGTTGTCAGCACCCCAACCCCCGCGTCGACAAGTTGTCAGCACCCTAACCCACACAGCAACTAGTTGTCCGCACCTCAACCATTCAAAATAGTCATGGCTCTCCTCCCTGCACAAACAGGATTACACTGAGATGAGACACGTCTGTATAGATAACACAGGACCACTATTCACAATACTCACAGCTCACCTCCTCTCCTCCCTGCACATACAGGATTGCACTGAGAGGTGACACCTATATATAGATAACACAGCAGCCACCATTCACAATAGTCACAGCTCACCTCCTCCCCTCCCTGCACAGACAGGATTATACTGAGAGGTGACACCTATATATAGATAACACAGGACCAACATTCACAATAGTCACAGCTCACCTCTCCTCTCCCTGCACAGACAGGATTACACTGAGAGGTGGCACCTATATATAGATAACACAGGACCACCATTCACAATAGTCACAGCTCACCTCCTCTCCTCCCTGCACAGGCAGGATTATAGTGGGTGGGTTGGTGGCTCGCTGGGCAGGTCGGTGGCAGGGGCAGTTATACAACCCACTCCCCTCCCCCCCTGCAATAAGTTATGGCAGCCCCCTCCCCCACTCCCATGAGAGAAGTTATGACAGCCCCCGCTCCCAGTAGTAATACTTACCCTCCAGCTGATGACCGGTGGACACTCCTGTCCGTCTCCAGTACGGACTGCGCATGCGCGAATAATCTGACGCGTGTTCCTGAGCCGGCAGGCGCTGCTGCGCATGCGCAGAAAAACAGGCGCGCACCCCTGGCCCGAGGACGTGTGTTTACGGCCCGACAAGAGGAGAAGACTGAAGATAGGGAGCACTCCTGTAGGTAAGTATATATCTTCTGTATGGCTGATTTACAAAGCACAAAGTATATTACAAAGTGCTTTGTAATGGCCATACAGAAGTGCATACATACATTTGTCAGGGCCAGACAACGCCATAAAGTGCGGTGGAGCGGAGTGCACATAATAAGCTAGGCCTCCACAAACGGGCAGACACCTGAGGGCAGACGTCGTTGCCGCACGTATGTGATTATTAGGCTAGCAGGGGTACCAGCGTTGCCCCGGATTAAGGGTGGGTTCACACAGGGCGGATTCCCGTCGGAAATCTCGCGGTTTGGCCGCAGCAAAAACCGCGAGATTTCCGCCGGGAGAACCGCCGCGGTTTAAGCTGCGGCGGCTTTGAAGCAGCTCGGCCGCATGCTTTTCCGTTGCGGCCGGCGCTCCCATAGAGGAGAGCGCGGCTGCGGTTTCAACCGGATTTACTGCAGCGGATTAGCCGTCCCGTGTGGACGAGGTTTCTCAGAAATCTCATCCACATGGCTGGCTAATCCCGAGATTAGCGGCCGCGGGCGGATCTGCTGCGGCAAATCTGCGGCAAATCCACCCTGTGTGAACCCAGCCTAAAACTTGAATGAATGCCACATTAACATGGATTGAGATTTTAAAGAAAATCTGGGTTTCCCATAGCAACCAATCACAGCGCAGCTTTTATTTTACCTCAGTAGTATAAGAAATACCAACCAATCACAGCACAGCTTTTATTTTACCTCAGTAGTATAATATATACCAACCAATCACAGCACAGCTTTTACTTTACGTCAGTAGTATAATACATACCAACCAATCACAGCACAGCTTTTACTTTACGTCAGTAGTATAATACATACCAACCAATCACAGCACAGCTTTTACTTTACGTCAGTAGTATAATACATACCAACCAATCACAGCACAGCTTTTACTTTACGTCAGTAGTATAATACATACCAACCAATCATAGCACAGCTTTTATTTTACCCTAGCTGTGTAAGAAATGATTTTGACAATTGTATCTCCCATCCATTTTTTGCTCTTCCTGTAATTCGCCTCACAAGGACAAGTCAATCACAGAACATGGCCGTTACTTACTGAGTGAGGAGTGCATATAGACAAGTCAGCTCTAGCGCATCTGATGACCAGAGCATTTGTAATGACCATCAATAAGGCTCAAGGGCAAACACTGAGGCCCAATGTCCCCAACCGAAAGATACACAAAGGGAAACATGGCCGTCCGCAATGAAATAAAGCATGTGGATTTGATTTGCGGACCTTTCGGTCTAGAAACAAGTTGCAGCATGCTCCATTTCAGTGCGGATCCCTCATGGACGACTTCCATTGCAGTCAATGGAAGCAGTCTGACCCGCGGCCCACGCGTATCTAACTGTGCCGCCGGGCAGCGGATCCCGCGGGAAAGCAGGAGACTTGAAAAAAATCCTCCACTGCGCATGTACGGCGGCACGCCAGCCGGCACTGCCGCACACATACGTAGTGAAGAAAATAGAAGACCCGGACGGGTAAGCAGTGTCCTCGGCCACGGACAGAGTGGGAATCCACTGCGGGCTACTGCCACGGAATCCGACCCGCCCGTGGACATGAGACCTTATGGTAGGTGGTGTACATTTTCTCATGGGCACCTATGTGCCGCACTCACATGTATACAGGCCACAAAACCTTTATATCCTAGCAAAAGATGACAAGACCAAAAACGTACAGAACTGCGCTGACAGCAGATCGCGGCTACATTCCTTTCACTATTTCATAAAAAACACAAATTCCACGCAGATGGAAATATGCTATAGCCCCCCCCTTGGCTCATGTGCTGGGATAGCGCTGCCGCCGCACACGGCTGGGGTCAGAGGTTGGCCACGGCAGTCATGTGTGTATATGAACATGTCACCCCAGCAGCATGTCAACAAAAGCCAGCGAAGAAGCCTGGAGCAGTGGAGAAGACTAACCACTTTACCCCTCATCCGCTCCATCCATGGCAGGGCGGCTGTCTCTGACAGCTGACACCCGCCTGTAACAGCCGCCATCAGCGTTCACATTGATCGCAGCTGTTAATCCTTTAAATCGATCTGACAGCGGCATTTAAATGCCCCAATCGGCATTTAGTGGTCCAAAACAGCCCCCTCGCGATGAGATTGCAAGGTGTGGTTTGGTTGTCATGACACCCTGGGCCTCCTGAAGATTCCCAAGGCTACCATGAAGAGACTGACTGTCAGCATACAGCATAATGCAATACTATGGTACTGCATTACACAGTATGGCCTCATGCCCATGGCCGGGTCCATTTCCACCTGTGAAATATCGCAGCAGAATCAGACCTGGCGTCCCCCAGACACCCTATAGCAGTGATGACGAACCTTTTAGAGACCGAGTGCCCAAACTGAAACCCAAAACCCACTTATTTATCGCCCCAGCGGTAATAGTGACTGCGCACAGCGACCTCAGTGTTCATAGTGACATCCCACAGCGGATTTATTTAGCTTCACAATACATTATATGGTGCATTAAAGAGAACCATAAAAAACTACAATTCGCCCCACAAGAAGCAACAAGCCCTCAGACAGCTGCGTTATCGGAAAAATAAAACGGTTAGGATTTTCTGAATGTGGGGAAGAGAAACGAATCTTATATAAAACCGCCTGCAGGCTTTTCTTGCACCGCACTTTGACCCCTTTGTGTGACCTTTGGTGGATGATTTTGGTGTCATTAGATTTGAGACATCCTCACCACCGCCGTAAAATCATGAAATTAGAGTTTGATGCATTGAGTGACTCTCAGGCCGGGTCAAAGCTCTTATGTTAAGTCTAGCGGCGCTGTTGTGCTTCACCCATTGATTATGAGCGCTATAACCAGCGATAAGGTATTGCTGTACAGAAGTCATGCAATGCCTTACCATAGCAATCACTGCTGCTATGGAGCAGGTCCGCTTCAGGGCTTATTCACGCCTGTCCGATATACGGTGTCCCTTTCTGCAGGTGGAGGAGGTGGGCTGGTCCAGGAGCAGTGCACTGAGCTCCCGCCCCATCTCTGCCCCTCGCCACTATATGCAAGCGGAGGGGGCAGGATGAGGCGGAACTTATCTCTGCCATCCCCACCCTCCTGCCCCTCCCATTGTAAACAGTGGTGAAGGGCGTAGAGGGGGCATGAGCTCAGTGCACTGCTCCCGGCCCGCCTCCTCCCCCTGCAGAAAGGGACACCGTATATTGGGCGGGTGTAAAAACCAGGACAATATACGGACGTCTGAATAAGCCCTCAGGGAAATAAACAGTGTAAATAAACTAAAGAAATAATGTAAAGAAATAAAATAAAATACCTTGGTTTTTTACTTGTTTACCGCTATTTGCAAGAAAAAAAATTACTAATTTCAGAAAAACCTCACATATGTGGTATCATTGTGTCCGTAATGAGCACACGAATTATCCTGCGCAGCAAATACCTCCAAAAAAGAGCAATAAAGGCAATCCAAAGAGCCATATGTACCCCGAAATGGTACAAATTAAAACTACAGTTCGTGACGCAAAAAACAAGCCCTGACAAAGCTCTGTCCATGAAAAAATCAAAAACGTTATGTGACTTTGAATGTGATGAAGTGGAAAAACCTAAAAAAAATTATGTTTTTGGCATCGTTGTAAACGTATCGAACCGCAGAAAAAATATATTGCGTCATTTATACTGTTAGGCCTCATGTCCACGCGCTTAGAATCCGCAGCGTTTCTCCCGCACGCGGATCCGCGCCTCATAGGGATGCATTGCACACCCGCAGGTAGTTAAATATCTTTGGATGTCATATTCCCGCGTCAGGCGCGGATCCGCGTGCAGGAAACAAAATGGACATGCTCCATTTTCGTGCGGGTCTCCCGCGGGGACGCCTCCCGCAGGCTTCTATTGAGGCCTATCGAAGCCGTCCGGATCCGCGGGAGACCCGTACCAGAATTAAACTCACCTGCTCCGGACGATGCGGTTCTTCCCTTCTTCGAGGCCGGATCTTCTTTCTTTGGCCCGGCAGATGTGCCCGGCACGCCGCCGGCGTGTCGAGCACATCCGCCGGGTCGGAGAATGAAGATCCGTCCGCGAAGGAAGGAAGATCCGCATCCTCCAGAGCAGGTGAGTTTATTCTGATTTTTAGGCATCATGTCCGCGGGGCAGGAGGGACCCGCTGCGGGATTCTACATGAAGAATCCGTGGCGGGCCTGATTTTCCCCGTGGACATGAGGCCTTAGATTGTCGCTGTAAAAAAAAAAAAATTAAAAACAATGGCAGAATTAATTAATAAATACTATAGTTGACCACGCAAAACATAAGACCTTATACGACTGTCGACTGGAAAATTAAAAGTTGTGGCTCTTGAAAACTGTAAATGAAAATCCCTCAGAAATCGTTGCGTTCTTAAGCCCAAAATAGGCCATGTCCATAAGGAGTTAACCGCTTAACATCACAGGACCACAGATCGCGGTATGATGTAATGCTATACATTAGATCATACTGTAGGAGCGATCAACGCATCACAAGTTGTTGTCCCCTCTGGGGACTAACAAAAAAGGTAAAATTACATTTTTACTGATTATTAAATTAAAAAAGCTAATAAAAGTAAAACAAAACCCTTTTGCCATATTTATAATAAAGGGATCTAAATAGTAATACAAAAATACATATTTAGTATCGCAGCGTCCGTAAAAGTCTGATCTATCAAAGTAATGCATTATTTACCCTGCATGGCGAACATCATCAGAACTAGAGATGAGCGAGCCTACTCGGCCAAGCCCCTTTTTTGCCTGAGTACCGCGATTTTCGAGTACTTCCGTACTCGGGCGAAAAGATTCGGGGGGCGTCGTGGGTGAGTGGGGGGTTGCAGCGGGGAGTGGGGGGGAGAGGGAGAGAGAGAGGGCTCCCCCCTGTTCCCCGCTGCTACCCCCGCTTCGCCACGCCGCCCCCCGAATCTTTTCACCCGAGTACAGAAGTACTCGAAAATCGCGGTGCTCGATTGAGTAATTACTCGAAACGAGTAAGTTCGCTCATCTCAGAACATAAAAATAAAGAACACCAGAATTGTGCTTTTTTGGTCACCCCTATATCCAAGAAAAAATGTAATAAAAAATGATCAAAAAGCCGTATGTACGCCAGAATGGTAGCAATGGAAACAATGGGGCGTCCCGCACAAAATGAGATGTCGTACAACTATGTCGAAAAAATGAAAAAGTTATAGTCGTCAGACGATGGAAGCAGGAAATAATTTTTAAAAATTACATATCTTCGAAAAACAAAAAATAGGAGTACAGCCCCAAAAAAACCTATATAACTTTGGTATTATAAGTATTCGTACTGACCCATAGAATAAAGTGATCAGGTCATTCTTGTTGCAGTCTGTACGCCGTAAAAACAAGACACACCCAAGATGGTGGAATTTAGTTTTTTTCCCATTTCACTCCACTGAGAAGTTTTTCCTTACATTATATAGTACATTATATAGTACCACTGAAAAACACAACTCGGCCCGCAAAATACAAGCCCTCATAGAGCGACGTCGATGAATAAATGAAGGAGTTATGATTTTTTTAAAAGGGGAGAGGAAAAAGCGAAAATGGAAAAACAAGGGCCGTGTCATTAAGGGGTTAAAACACATATATACCGAGCAAAAAATATATAACCATCACTTGCATCATATATACACTTCTGTACATCCCATATGCCCCCTGTATATACAGATAACGACAGTTATCACACATTTTATATATAATGTGAGCCCTCACTGACCGACTCTGAGGCTGACTTCACACTGCGCTCGTCAACGTGCGATTTCACCGCGGATGCGAGGCGTCTTTTGTATTAAAAACATCTGGCATCACTTCGGAGAAGTAGCGATCCTCCGCCGCGGCTGATCACGGAGTTTCTCCCATTGTTCTCATTGGTGAGACGCCTCATTGCATCGCGTGCATCTAGCACATGGAGCGATGCTGCCGCTGGCCCCACTGACAACAATGGCCGCTGCGATGTGAAGGCGCGCCCAAAGACGGTACGTGTCGCGATTCTTTTCCTGTATCGCTTTGTGGTGCAATGTGGGTAAACAATCGCTCATGCGTATGACCCCGTTCAAAAGAATGGGGATCATATTCACATCCCGCAAGGCACAAGACTCGTGGGAGAATCTTGCCCGTGTGAAGCCGGCCTGACTCATCACTAATTCCCTAAGGCCGCTCTCACGCACGCATTAGCACATCATGGCGTTTTACTGCGATTTCGCGCGGCCTTTTCTAAGGCATTCCACTATTTGTCAGCGTTTTTTGAAGCGCCCCACTATGGGTGATGAGGTGCGTTAAAAAGTGCTAAAATGCACGAAAATAGAGCAGACAGCGCTTGAAAATCACAGCGTTAGACATGCTGCGTCCGAGCGCTAGTCGGCAGAACATCACTGAAATCAATGGAGGCGCTGTGCCGCGATTAAGCATCGCAGTAAATAGCGGGCTGTGTGAGAGCGGCCTTACTCCCCATGAAGGACAAACATGACATTTGGCGCAAATGTTCCTTAGATCCTAAGTAGGAAAAGTAACGGGGTCACAACTGGATTATACAATTCTAGCCAAGGAAGCACGCGGTCACCTCCACGCGGTGTTTCCTGGGTAACGTGAAGAACCAGGCAAAGTGGGGAACATACTATAATCCTCGGTTCCTGTTCTCTGTACCAAACTAACTGGGGCGAAGCCGAGTATATCAGCCAGTATATATATATATATATATATATATATATATATACACACACACACACAACACCCGTATGCGCATAGCGCTCACACCATACATACAGCACCATCATCCACCGGCCATACACGCCTTCTACACAGGAATATGGGGTCGGACACATATACTCTATCATATATATATATATACAGAACAGAGATCAGAAGGCAGCGCCCCAGAGTGGGGGGGGGGGGGATTTATATTTACCAATTTAATAAATATAATATTTTTATCTCACCCTGCGGTAACCGGGTTTCCCTGGGGAGCGCCGGTGGGTCAAAGATCCAGGCCGGCAGGAAGAACCAGATAATCGGGTGGTTGAGGTGATAGATATGCTGGTCGCCGGTCCTTACGACATCACATCATGGAGAGCATCGGAGGGAAATTAGAATATATAAGTATAAACCGGAGAGAGATAGACAATAGCAGAAACTAAATAAAAATCCCCAGCGAGCGGTCCGGACCATGCGGAAGGGGCGGGCCCAGGGGATTATACAACGCTTCTTTAGATGAAGGGTGCACTCGGTGTGAGGCACCCTGTGAAGTAGGTCCGGCACACTTATATGTCTGTTGGAGTCCGTTCACTGCAGCGCTGGGAATATTTATATAGAACACACATATACAAACGTTATACAACATCCAGAGCATCATATACAGACAGTATGCACACAAGGTATAATGTGCATTCACAGCATGCACACGGTGTATTATTTAGGCCGCCTGCAGACGGCTGGGTCGGAGAATTCTCGCAGCAGGATCCGACCCGCGCCCCGGCAGTGAGCAGTGCGGCTCACCTTCTTCCGCGTCTTCTCCTCTCTGTGATGTGCAGGCTGCCACCCAGCGGGCACATGCGCAGAGCGGAGGCGGCGTGCCAGGGGTGACATCTCTGTGTGGGCCTCTGTGAGACCCGCACAGAAATAGAACATGTCATGATTTGTTTACCGCGTGTGATTTCACACGGACAAATCACGGCCGTCTGCATAGGATTGCGTTTTGCAAAGCAATCCTATGCAGGCGGGCACGGGCGGAAATTCTGCGAGAAATCCCGCCGTGGAATTTCCGCCCGTGTGCAGGGGACCATAGTCATATACAATGTATACCAACTATACAGTGTAGTATACAGGCATATCTATATACAGTGTACTACATATAGAATATACACACTATGCCCACAGTGTATTATACTACCATATACACACACTGCACACTGTAGTATACAGCCATATATACACACTATACATACCGGTAGTATACAGCCATATAGACACACTATACATAGCATACAGCCATATACACACACATACATAGTATACAGCATATATACACACACTACACATAGCATACAGCCATATATACATACATACATAGTATACAGCCATATATACACACTATACATAGTATACAGCATATATACACGCACTATACATAGTATACAGGCATATCTATATACAGTGTACTACATATAGAATATACACACTATGCCCACAGTGTATTATACTACCATATATACACACACTGCACACTGTAGTATACAGCCATATATACACATTATACATACCGGTAGTATATAGCCATATACACACACACATACATAGTATACAGCCATATACACACATACAGACTATACAGCCATATATACACACTATACATACCAGTAGTATACAGCCATATACACACACACATACATAGTATACAGCATATATACACACACTATACATACTATACATAGTATACAGCATATATACACACTATACATACCAGTAGTATACAGCCATATACACACACATACATAGTATACAGCATATATACACACACACTATACATACTATACATAGTATACAGCATATTAACACATACATAGTATACAGCAAATATACACACATATGAGCAGACTACATACACCAGACGTGCAGCAGAGTGAAGCTTCTCTCCTTCGGCAGTAGGAGCTCCAAGGCTCCGCAGAGCCGCTCACCATGATGTAATCCTGCGGAGGGCATATTAACTTTTTCTTCCCCAGTTCTGCCTAAACTCAGCAATTCAAGCAACCTTAGGGTTAGGGTTTAGGCTTGGGCTTAGTTGCCGACCCTCCTACGGCCGTGCTGCTGCTTGTTTAACTACCCGGCCACACGTGCACATCTCCAAAGGGGGTGTGTCTCCAACAACCAATCAGGTCGCTGGAATCGCTCACTGCTACTGAACTGCGGCTGAAATCCCAAATATGCCTCCCGGCTACTCTGTGTTGCAGTTCTGCAGGAAGAAGAGACAGGAGTCACGTGAGCTGTCAAACCCCGCTCGAGCTCCGCGGGTCACGTGTCCTCCCGCGCGCACCTGATGTCACAACAGACTGCACACGGCTCAACTGACAGTTGAGAGTCGCGCTCAACCCGTATGGACGACGCGATGGACGCAGCCAAGAAGAGGATCCAGCGCCTGCTGCACGAGGCCTCAGCCTACAGGGACTTGTCATCCGCCCTGGACCTTCGGGACAGCCCTGCTCTGTCAGGTAACTCCCCTGCTGATTACCCTCTGCAGGCCCCTCATCTGCTCGGTGTCGCCCCCACACTCCCGGTGGTCAGCGCTGTGCACACAGTGCCGCTTCCCCCGGAGATGTTAGATTATTTTAACCCCATGAAGAACACGCATTGCATGATGGGAGTGTTCCCTGAGATCAGCCAGGCTTGGCTGGCCATTAGCAGTGACCTCTTCCTGTGGGACTTCCGCACCGGCCGGAATGTCACTCGCTTTGGTGGCCTCAGGGACACAATAGTGTGTGCTGGACTGGTCAGACCTCAAGAAGGTGTCGTCCAGCCACAGACATCCCATCTGCTGATCATTGCCACTCCGGTCACACTTGTTGTATTAGGAGTGAGCTGTCTGCAGCCTGAAGATCCCCATGACAACCCTTCTGGGCAGATCCAGCTGCTAGAAGAGCCCTTGTATTCAGCCGCTGCAGAAGATACCTACGTATCTGTCGCCGGCACACACAATGGGCGCATCTTTCTGTCTGGTACATCCGGCTGCTTGTATGAAGTGGTCTACCGGGCTGAAGCCGGCTGGCTTAGCCCCAAGTGGCAGATTATTAACTGTACGCGGAGCGCGGCCGGCGTGCTGCTCGCCTCCTGGCTTCTAAGCAGCCATGACCCCGTCGTTCAGATCGCTGTGGATGACAGCCGAAACATCTTGTATACCCGCTCTGAGAGCGGCGTACTACAGGTCTATGACTTGGGTCCAGATGGCAGCGGAATAACCAAAAAGGCGTCAGTATTCCAGGACGCCATCGTATCCGCTGCTGTAGGGATCGCCAAGACAGCCGACCCGTCACTCTTCAGGCCCATCATTCAGATTGCTGTCATTGAAGATTCAGAATCTGTGAATTGTGACTTGGTGGCTATTACTGGCGCCGGCGTCCGCCTTTACTTTACATCCGCCCCGTCAAAGCGGCCCGCAGCTCAGCCCTGGCGATTGGATTTAGTCCATATTCGCCTACCGCCCGGATTTATAGACTCTGCCACCGTGGACAAGCCATCAAACGTCCATCAAGTGCTTTATAGCGATGGCGTTTTCCTTATGGCAGCTGCTGAAAACGCCGTCTATGACCAACTATGGTGCATCAACCATAACTGCGTCCCATTTCAGAACCAATTAATGGAAACACATGCCGTAAAACATCTGCGGGGTCATTCCTGTGTAATTGCGTCTGTCAAGGACTCTTCCATCCAACAACATATGGTTCCAGCCAAGACGTTTGTTGTGCTCTCCGCACATGGAAGCCATATCTTCTCTCTGGTCAGACCGGTGGAGCAGCTTCAGGATCCTCTCATCGACGCTTATGAAGATGAAGATGAGCAGAAGACTGAACAACTTTTTAAGGTGTATCACCCGGACCAGGCCTGTGCAGCTAGTTTACACCTTGCGTGTTCTACTGCTGCCTCCGATCAGAAGCTGTCTACCTGGGCTACTGAGGTATTTTTCAGATATGGAGGAATAGCGCAGGTGAAGAATAACTCTTCACTTCCCGCACCCAATAACACCAGGGCAAATAACACCATATCTGTTGGGTCACCCTTACCCACATGTAGCCAGATACCAAATAAACGCTTCCAGGGTTCAACTCAACAACATTTTTCTGGAGGACACAATGGGATTTACATCTATTTTACCAGCATTATTCACCTCATCTGGGATAAAGACCTCATAGTCGAAAGAACATGCAAGAATGACAACGGTGACTTCATAAAAATGGATAGTGGCATCTCCGGAGAACTTCTGCAATCAGCTCTACGAGACCTCAGAGACTTACAAGGATTTCTGGAGAGAAATTTTAATTTTGGAACGGGCACCCTCAGAGATCTAAAGTCTAAATATGAGAGCACGATCCCTCGTGGCAACAGGGCGACCACCGGCACAAGGCAGAAGCTGAAGAACAGTTCTGGAAAAGCCTTCAGTTTCCTAAAGCGTGATACCAACACCTGCCATCACCAAGAGGTACATGACGAGTGTCACACTGAGGCCCCGCTAACGGAGAAGACCTCCCTTCAAGGAATTCACCAGTTGGTGAAGAAGACCTGCCAAACCTTAGCGGTGTGGAACCAGTTCTGTGAGCCCCACTTTCACCAGGTAGTGTCTGGGCTTCACAAGGAGTTGCAGAAGCAGCTGAAAAACATGACCTTTAAAGATCTAGTCATCCGGGGGAAGAAGCTGACCAAGACTCTCATCGCATCATTGATCGACTGCCATATCCGTCACAATGTAAATACGGATGAGGTGATCTCTTACCTGCAGCACATGTGCCCGATATTTTACAGCAGTGAAGATGCCATATTGTCCAAGGCTTATGTACTTATACAACGATCCCTTCAAGTCAACAACAAGTATGATAAAGAACAATTGCTGCGCGCGTCACTGCAGGAGTACCAGAAAGTATGTCACCTTCTTGACTTGGCTAGTGTTTGTGGCAAGTACAGACAGCAGTGTTTTTATGAGGGTGTAGTACAGCTGTGCCTTACATATGCTGGAAACAAGGATCCGCAAGGCCTTGGTTTGCGCTATCTGAAGAACGGTGAGCCCGAAGGCGATGAGTTGGGCTTACAAGCATTTGAAACCAAGATGCACAGCTACAAAATCATCATTGATTTACTGCAAGAGCTGGTCAACCAAAGGAAATCTGCTCCCCGAAGAGTAACCACAAAGCACGGCCCCTCTGGACTTCTTTTTCACCAGATACTGGAATTGCTTCCGCGCTCTGCAGATGAATTCTTCCATATTGTGTTATTCAACTGGCTCATCAAGGTTGATCTCACAGACGTCCTGCTGGAGCTGAAGTCACCTTTTCTGGAGTCTCATTTGGTGCGCATGTCCAACCATGAGGACAACGAAGTGCGCTACATGAATTTATTGTTCTGTTACTACCAGAAGAAGGGAAGTCCCATCAAAGCTGCCAGGGTGATGGCCAAACTAGCGGACTACGAGAGCCCCAACATCTCTCTGAAAGGAAGGATTGAATACTTATCTAGAGCCATCTTGTGTGCCAGAACCACCAATGGCCAGTATGGACGTGCTGAAGATTCAGAACTCATACATGAGCTGGAAGACTTAATGGATGTCGCTAAAGTACAGCTTGAAATCCAGAAAGTGCTACTCAGGAAATACTCCCAACATCCTCCAGCACAGACTTCTGCGGCGCAGCTTGATTCACAGGTAATGGACCTTACAGTTCTGTATGAGAAATTTGCAGACCCATTCCAGCTTTCAGAGTGCAAGCTTGCAATCCTTAGATGTGCTTCTTTTTCTAATGCTTTCTTGGTGCAGCAGATATGGAAGGAAATCATACAAACAGAGTTGAAGGACAGCGTAGAGATGGATGCTGCCGACAGGATGCAACTGCTGAACCTGAAGTTGGTCTCACTGGGCAAGATCTATGCCAGCACTCCCATGTATCTTCCTCTTCAGTTTTTGGCTCAGTACCTGGAACAACAAGTCTGCTCCTTGGATTGGCCGGCAGACTTTGGGTTAAAGACAATATTGGAGATGAATGTGCCGTTTCCCACGTGATTTCAGAATTGGAAATCCCTTCTGGACGGAGGTGAAGAAGCCTTTCCTTCTGCCGCAATGTATTCATGGGCTGCTCCCCGCATATGGAAATGACCATAATATCGTCCAGAGCCTTGACAGACAGCAATTTAACACAACCTGTGTTCCAATGCATCAGATCACACGGGCGTATTTCCAAGCCAATATAGCTCCGGGCGTTTTTACATTGGGCCCAAAAGATAGTCCAAGAACATCGGCCGCTGCATGGGCTCCTATGCTTAGCTCCGCCCCTTCCATTGCACAGTATCAGCGGGGAGGAACAAGAGGTAAGCCTGCGATTGGAAGGGAGGGGAATGGAGAAGTTGAGAAAACATCAATCTATTTTACCACCTTTTCTCAACAACCACTCATTCCACATTCCCCATTGGCTTATCAGTTCCGCCGACATTCTCCATGCTCCACATCTTACTCTACTGCTAGAAATATTGGGCATCTTGTCCTCCTGCATAGATAACATCGATCTGCCGTACCAACTTTCAAAATGTTGATCCAGGGATTATTCTGACTGCCATTATGGAGTCAGGAAGGAATTTTTTCCCCCAATGGGCTAAATTGGCTTCTGCCTCATTGGGGGTTTTTTGCCTTCCTCTGGATTAACAAGATAAGGTGGTACAGCAGAATGATGGTATTCATGCATGAGGACAACATGTGCCACATTTAGAGCAGTAGAGAAAGATTTTAATCATGGGGACTGTGGACTTAAACGACAAGCCGAGGGAAATTGTGTAGAAGTGGAAAAAACATCAATCTATTTTACCACCTTTTCTCCACTTCCACTAATTCCACATTCCCCATTGGCTTATCAGTTCAGCCGCCATGATCCATGCTCCACATCTTACTCTACTGCTTGAAATATTGGGCATCTTGTCCTCCTGCATAGATAACATCGATCTGCTATACCAACTTTCAAAATGTTGATCCAGGGATTATTCTGACTGCCATTATGGAGTCGGGAAGGAATTTTTCCCCCCAATGGGCTAAATTGGCTTCTGCCTCATTGGGGGTTTTTTGCCTTCCTCTGGATTAACAAGATACGGTGGTACAGCAGAATGATGGTATTCATGCATCAGGACATGTGCCTCATTTAGAGCAGTAGAGAAAGATTTTAATCATGGGGACTGTGGACTTAAATGAGAAGTAAAGGAAAATTGTGTAGAAGTTGAGAAAACATCAATCTAATTTACTACCTTTTCTCAACAACCACTCATTCCACATTCCCCATTGGCTTATCAGTTCCGCCGACATTCTCCATGCTCCACATCTTACTCTACTGCTAGAAATATTGGGCATCTTGTCTTGCTGCATAGATAACATCGATCTGCCGTACCAACTTTCAAAATGTTGATCCAGGGATTTTTCTGACTGCCATTATGGAGTCAGGAAGGAATTTTTTCCCCCAATGGGCTAAATTGGCTTCTGCCTCATTGGGGGTTTTTTGCCTTCCTCTGGATCAACAAGATAAGGTGGTACAGCAGAATGATGGTATTTATGCATCAGGACAACATGTGCCTCATTTAGAGCAGTAGAGAAAGATTTTAATCATGGGGACTGTGGACTTAAATGATAAGCCAAGGGAGAATGTGTAGAAGTTGGGAAAACATCAATCTATTTTACCACCTTTTCTCCACTTCCACTAATTCCACATTCTACATCGGCTTATCAGTTCAGCTGACATTCTCCATGCTCCACATCTTACTCTACTGCTAGAAATATTGGGCATCTTGTCCTCCTGCATAGATAACATCGATCTGCTATACCAACTTTCAAAATGTTGATCCAGGGATTATTCTAACTGCCATTATGGAGTCAGGAAGGAATTTTTCCCCCCAATGGGCTAAATTGGCTTCTGCCTCATTGGGGTTTTTTTGCCTTCCTCTGGATTAACATGATAAGGTGGTACAGCAGAATGATGGTATTTATGCATCAGGACAACATGTGCCACATTTAGAGCAGTAGAGAATGATTTTGAGCATATAGAACATGGACTTAAATGACAAGCCGAGGGAGAATGTAGAATGTGTGGAAAGTGACAAAAGGTGGTTCAGCACATTGATGTTTTCTATACAGCAGGAGAAGATGCCCCATGTTGGGAGCAGAAGGGAAAGATATTGACCGTGGAGAATGTGGGCTTAATTGATAAGTCGATGGAGAATGTGTAGAAGTTGAGAAAACATCAATCTAATTTACTACCTTTTCTCAACAACCACTCATTCCACATTCCCCATTGGCTTATCAGTTCAGCTGACATTCTCCATGCTTCAACTCTTACTCTACTGCTAGAAATATTGGGCATCTTGTCTTGCTGCATACATAACATCGATCTGCTGTACCAACTTTCAAACTGTTGATCCAGGGATTATTCTGACTGTCATTATGGAGTCGGGAAGGAATTTTTTCCTCCAATGGGCTAAATTGGCTTCTGCTTCATTGGGGTTTTTTTGCCTTCCTCTGGATCAACAGGGGGGGGGGGGGAACAGGCTGAACTAGATGGACATTGTCTCTCTTCAGCCTGTGTTATTATGTATTTGTGGGCAGCATGGTGTCTTAGAGATTATCACTGCTGCCTTGTAGGGCCATAATTAAAAGGGGTTGTCCATTTGCAAATGATTGATAGCCTATCTTTAGAATAGGCCATCGCTAGCATATCCGCCAGGGTGTATTCACAGACATAGGTTAATGTAGTCAAGCACTCAGCTGATTTCTGCAGAAAAAAGACAGCTCTATTCCCAGGGCAGTTTTCAAAGGGAATTTGGACTGCACCACAAAGCAAGGCCGCTACAATGCGAAAGGAGCTATATGCTTCCTACAGAAATCAGCTCAGTGTACAATCACCCTGGCCTGGTAAACAGCTAATTGGTGAGGGTATTGTGTGATGGATCCACATCACTCTACTATTGATGACCTAAACTGATGATAGGCCACCAAAAGTTTACAACTAAACAACCCCTAGAAATTTGGCTATGGCAACATCTGCTGTGCATGGAGCTTGTTTTCCGTGTGTTTGCCTGGTTTTTTTTGTTGTTTTTTTTTAGGATAGGGAACTCGCAAGGTAATGAGGACCCTTGACGTGGGTTGCGAGCTTACATATCTTGGCCAAAAGCGGTGGAAACGAACACCTCTGTATTGCATTCTACTTTGTCCATACACTTTGATTTTATATTGGCATAGCGTGGTGTTAGTACGTTTGGTGCACTTGGGGTGTTGGAGTATCTGCCAGGTCATATATTCATGCCACTGCATTGTCAGTACATGACTTTGTTTTACTGGCAGACCATACCCAGTGCATATATAAACACACTGAGCAGTCACTGGCATCTCCTCAATATATTATTTATTGTTCATTTGGATCCACACAATGAAGAATAAGTTTTCAGTGATGAAAAAACGTGCACAAACACGGCCATGTGAAGAAGCCCTAAGACCTGGATAAGTTAACACAATGGTGGAACTTGACATGTTTGCGTATTTTGGCCAAGATATAAACCAATACCTCATGTTATTTAATGAAGGAAGATAGAACAATTACGAGATTGATATTTTCTTTATTTAAATGAGTAAAAAGGTTATGAGTTCATGGGTAAAATGAAAAGAGGAGCTTCTACATGAAGGTATTGTGAGGTGCAGATGGGTTCACATGGCAGCCCAGAATCAAGGGAAGGTTCCTGGGTCTGCCATGTATTGCAGTCTATTAAGCTCTGTCACAGTCAGCTCTCAATAAAGCATCGTTAATAATACTATATGCTACTGTAGAAGTGACCAAACTGTTGCAAGGTCAAATCACCAATGGGGACCAAAAAAATTAAGATTATTAATTTTTAAAAAAAATATTTCAAAAATAAAATCTATTTAAATTAAAAAAAAAACCTTAAAGGGGTTGTCTGGCCAAGACAAGTGTATGTATGCACTTCTGTATGGCAATTACAAAGCACTTTGTAATATACATTGTGCATTGTTAATGAGCCATACAGAAGATATATACTTACAGGAGTGCCCCCTTCTTGTGTTGACGGTCCTGTTGTCCCTGGTTCCGACAAATTTCTTTCTTCTGTCTTCTCCTCTAGTCGAACTGTGGACTCGCGTCCCGTTTGTTTGCACATGCGCAGTAGCGCTCCTTGGGCTGTGAGTGCGTGCCTGTGTCTTCGCGCATGCGCAGTAGCGCTTGCTGTCTCGGGTACGCGCGGCAGTTCGCAGTGAGGGTCCGCCGGTCTCAGCTGGAGGGTAAGTATTATTACTAGGGGCGGGGGCTGTGTCGGTGTGGGGTCTGTCACCATAACTTGTCACACAGGGGGGTGGGCTGTCACCATAACTTGTCGCACGGGGGAAAGTGGGTGGTGGGATGGGGGGCTGTCACAATTACTTGTTGCACAGGGGGTGTGTAGGGGGAGGTGGGCTGTCACCATTACTTGTCGTTTCGGGGGTGGGGGTGTCACCATTACCCGTCGCACGGGGGTTGGGTGGGGGAAAGGGGTCTGTCACCATTACTTGTTACATGGGGGGGATGTCACCATTTCTTGTCGCATGGGGCGTGGGTGAGTGTGGGGAGGGGGGCTGTCACTATTACTTGTCACACGGGGGAGGGGGGCCTGTTACCCTAACTTGTCGCACGGGGTGTGGGGAGGGAGGGCTGTTACTATTACTTGTCGCACAGGGGGTGGGGGGACTTTCACATAAACTTGTCGCACGGGGGAGGGGGGCCTGTTACCCTAACTTGTCGCACGGGGTGTGGGTAGGGAGGGCTGTTACCATTACTTGTTGCACAGGGGCGGGTTGGTGGCCGTAGGGGGGGCTGTTGCTATAACTTGTTGTGCCGAGGGCGGGGTGGTCGCTGTCGGGCTGTCACTGTTCGGTTCGGGTGCGGTACTGGGACAGGTTTGTAATTGCCCAAGCAGTGATAGTAATCCCCAATAATTGCTACAGCAGTGATGATCACTTGGTGTCATTATCACTGCTGGGTAATTACTGTGTGTCACAATTACTGCTGGAGCAATTATTAAGGGGTAACTGTCCCAGCAGTGATAGTGATCCCCAATGATTGCCCCAGCAGTGATAGTGAAGCCCCATATTATTACTGCTGGGGCAATTATTGGGGGTCACTATCACTTCTGGGGCAATTATTGGGGGTCACTATTATTGCTAGGGCAGTTGCCCCAGCAAAAATAGTGACTCCCCTAGCAGTGATAGTGACCCCCAATAATTGCCCCAGCAGTGAGTGACCCCTCAATAATTGTCCCAGCAGTGCTAATTACTGGGGGTCACTATCACTTCTGCAATTATTGGGGGGCACTGTTACCGCTGGGGCAATTATTGGGGGGCACTATTAGTGCTGAGGTAATTGCTGGGGGTCACTATTAGTGCTGGAGCAACTATTGGGGGTCACTATTACCGCTGGGGCAATTATTGAGGGTTACTATTACTGCTGGAGCAACTATTGGGGAAGCACTGATGCTGCTGCGGCTGCTATTGTCGGGGCAGTGATGTTGCTGAGGCTAATATGGAGGGAGCGCTGATGCTGCTGTGGCTATTATGGAGTGTTTCACTATGCTATGTGGGGGCACTATGTTAGTTGGGGGCACACTGCACGATCACCATGTTGGGGCACTGTGGGGGGGGGGGGGCACTGGTAGCACCATGTGGGGGCACTATGTGGGAGCACTATGGGGGCTCTATGTTATGTGGAGGCACTAGGTGAAGTCACTGTGGTAGCACCATGTGGGAGCACAATAAGAGTTGTGAGGGGTAGTATTACTGGCGCTGCCAATGACTGACCCAGCCAGCCTCCCATCCAGTGTAATCCTGCCTGTGCAGGGATGGGAGGAGGTGAGCAGTGACTATTGTGAATGTTGGGTGCTGTGTTATCTATATATAGGTGTCTCCTCTCAGTGTAATCCTGCCTGTGCAGGGAGGCGAGCACTGTGGGGATACTATGTTATGTGGGGGTGCACTGTGGGGGTACACTGTGGGAGCACTATGTGGGAGCAATATGGCAGCACTATGATATGTGGGCAGGCTCTATGGGAGCACCATGTGGCGGCACTGTATGGACGGGCACTATGTAGGTTCACCATGTGGGGGCCCTGTGGGTACGCCGTGTGGGGGCACTATGTGGGAGCACCATGTTATGTGGGGGCACTGTGGTAGCACCATGTGGGAACACTATGTGGGAGCGCTATGGGGCTCCATGTTATGTGGGGGCGCACTATGCGGGAGCAGTATAGGGGTACTATGTTATGTGGGGGGTGCATTATGGGGGTACTATTTGGGAGCACCTCAGTGTAATCCTACCTGTGCAGGGAGGGGAGGAGGTGAGCTGTGAATATTGTAAATGGTAGGTCCTGTGTTATCTATATATAGGTGTTCACGCTTAGTGTAATCCTGCCTGTGCAGGGAGGGGAGCTGTGATTATTGTGAATAGTGGGTCTTGTGTTATCTATATCTAGATGTCAGCTCTCAGTGTAATCCTGTCTGTGCAGGGAGGAGAGGAGGTGAGCTGTGATTATTGTGAATGGTGGCTCCTGTGTTATCTATATATAGATGTCACCTCTCAGTGTAATCCTGTCTGTGCAGGGATGGCAGGAGGTGAGCTGTGACTATTGTGAATGGTGCCTCCTGTGTTTTTTACATATGGGTGTCTCCTCTCAGTGTAATCCTGTCTGTGCAGGGATGGGAGGAGGTGAGCAGTGACTATTGTGAATGTTGGGTCCTGTTTTATCTATATATAGGTGTCTCCTCTCAGTGTAATCCTGCCTGTGCAGGGAGGCGCGCACTGTGGGGGCACTATGTTATGTGGGGGCGCACTGTGCGAACAGCATGGGGGCACCGTGTTGTGCACCATATGGGGGCACCATGTAGGGGCACTTTGTAGGAGAACTGAAGGGAACACTATGCATGTGCACCATGTGGGGGCACCATATAGGGGCACTGTGTGGGGGCACTATAAAGGTGCACCTTGTAGGGGCACTGTGTGTGCACCATGTGGGGGCACTGTGCAGGTGCACCTTGTGGGGCCACTATCTAAGTGCACCATGGGGGGCACTAACTAGGTGCACCATGTGGTGGCACTGTGGGTACACCTTGTAGGAGCACTGTGGGGGCACTATGTAGGTGCATCGTGGGGGCCACTGTGTGTTTGTGTGGGCCACTGTGGGAATACTCTCACTTTTAAATAGTTTCAATGGGAGAGCATTGCGATCTCCTGCTCCTGCTGGTGACAACTGTAGCAGGAGATTCCTTCATCTCCCCAGCATGTCTCCATATCACTGGACACTGTGACAATGATGTGACAATGATGTGATAATGATGTGACAATGATGTCACAGTGTTCAGTGATGAGGGGACATGCCGGGGAGTTGAAGGAATCTCCTGTCAGAGCTATCACCAGCAGTGGTAAGTGATCGCAATGCTCTCCCATTGAGGGCGGACACCCACTGGTGACATTTTCTATCTTGCGCTGCGAGAGCAAGTGAAAACGCTTGCCTCACAGCGCAAGAAAGAAGCCGCAATGAAACTGGGATATCGCCAGTCTTTTCAATGGGGCAAGCGGCAGCTACGCTAGCCCCATTAAAAAGATAAGGAGAATACCGTGGACTTCTGCCACAGCTGTGGCAGAAGTGCAGCATGCTATCCCATTGCTTTCAAGGGGATCGGCGCTGCTGCCGGTCCAATTGAAAGCAGTGGTTTTTGGCAAACCCTGCAGCATGATTTTCGGGGAAGGGCTTGAAATATAAGCCCTTCCTTCCCTGAAAATCATCAATAAGTGGTAAAAAAATGTAAAAAAAAAAAAAAGTACTCACCTATCCGCCGCTCACACGCGTCCTCCGGCTGGCTCCCCAACACTGCTATCCAGCACTTTCAGCAGGCGGGGATTTAAAAATCCCTGCCTCCTGAAAGGGCTGTGCTGCTTGGCTGAGCGATTAGCCAATAGCAGCTAGTGCTTAGCTATTGGCTGAGCGCTCAGCCAATTACAAATAGTGCTTAGCTATTCATTCATGAATAGCACTATCCTAGCTATTCATGAATGAATAGCTAAGAACTATCTGTAATTGGCTGAGCGCTCAGCCAATAGCAGTGTCGGGGAGCCAGCTGGAGGACGCGTGTGAGCAGCGGATAGGTGAGTACTTTTTAAAAAAAAAATTTTACCACTTATTGATGATTTTCAGGGAAGGGCTTATATTTCAAGCCCTTCCCCGAAAATCATGCTGCAGGGTTTTCCAAAAACCACTGCTTTTAATGGGATCGGCAGCAACGCCGATCCCATTTAAAGCAATGGGATAGCATGCTGCACTTCTGCCACAGCTGTCACAGCTGTGGCAGAGGATTCCTTCATCCCCGCCGTACCCGGGGCTGCCGCTGGCCGCATTGAAAAGACAGGCGATGTCCCGCGCGGCTGCCGGCCCCGTTGAAAGCAGTAAAGGGATTCCCCGCAGGGGTACGTGGCTGTTTTCACATGAAACGCCGTGCATCCAGGAGACTCACATGGATGGAGAGAGCGATATCAGGCCGTCACTCACAGCTTGATATTGCTTTTCCCATCACAGCACGCGCCTCTCTTAATGACGCCAGTCTTTCAGTCATGTGACCGGCGTCGTCAGGAGCGCGCACGCTCAAGAGGAGAGAGAGCAGCGCATCATGGGAAGTACCCTGGTGGCGCCATCTTTAGGTCAGCTTTACAAGGAGAAGATAAGGAATAAAAAGGTTAGCAGAATATCGTTTTTATGTGTAATGCTGCATAGTATGATCCTTTTAATCTACAGGGCATTAACCTCTTGAGTGGCGGGTTTCCTACCACCCTGTCGTGCCCACCAGGGCAGGTTTTTTAAAATGCTCTAATCATTGAATTTCAACTAATTTTGCAGCTGCGTCTCAAGAGCCATAACTTTTTCATTTTTCCATTGACATGGCCATATAAGGGCTTGTTTTTTGCGGGACAAGTTGTGATTTTTTAAACAGGGGGGAGGAAAAAAAGAAAAAAAGGGGCCATGTCATTAAGGGGTTAAATAATGTATTAACTTCCTTCTCTGGGTCATTATGACGCATGGATACCACATGTGTGATTGTATTTTTGATTTTTTACAAAGTAAAGGGAGACAAGTGCTTTTATAATTTTTTAAATAATTTTTAACCTTTTTTATTTTTATTTTTTTTAATTTTTTTTTTTGTCCCTTTAGGGGACTTCCACAGGGACCCATCAGGACCCCTGATCACATTCTGGGGGGCCGATGGTAATAGCCCTTTACATGATGCAGTGACAGCCCTTTACATGCTGCAGTCACAAAGACTGCAGCATGTAAAGGGTTAACACAGCAGAGATCGGAGGTTTTCTATGATCTCTGCTGTAAGAGCTAGTACCTAGCTGTCCTCTCACAGCCAAGCGCTAGCTCTCCCTGCCATCGGCTTGCTTCTGACAAGCCGATGGTCTCTATGGCAACCTGTAAACAAAGCAGGAGATTGTTGACAGGACTGTCACAGTGTTCAGTGATGAGGGGGCTGCAGCTGGGACGAAAGAATCCTGTCACTGCTATCCCATTACTTTCAATGGGGCCAGCGCTGCTGCCACCCCGTTGAAAGCAATGGGATGAAGGCAACCCCTGCAGTGATGATGTTCAGAAGGGGTGCTAGACATATAAGCCCTACCCTGAAAATCATCCCTAGCTGTGAAAAAAGAAAAAAAAATGTTCCCCCCCTTCCTGAACCGCTATTCGGCTCTTCTCCCCATCCCTATCAGTCTGCATCTGTATCTGGGGGTCGGGGATTGAAAAGTCCTTGCCTCCTGAAAGCGCAGCCTCTGATTAGCTGAGCGCTGTGTCCAATCAGAGTGAGCGATCAGCTATTCATTGAATGACAGCTGAGCGCTGCCTCTGATTGGTCAGAGAACTCAGCCAATCAGAGGCAGTAGTCAGCCATTCATTAAATTCGTCTGAATGAGCCCCAGACCATGTGATTTGTAGCAGTGCTGCCGTGCGCTACCGACTGCTGGCAACGTGCTCACACTTCTTAATTGAGAGGTAGAGGTGGCGGAGGAGAAGGAGGGGGGGTTTTGGAGGAGGTGGGATAATACGCCGCAGATATCAGCACCAAGGTAGGACCCGCTATTCTTGGTGTGAGTAGCACGTGAGGGGTCCCATGCTCTGACTCTGTCCCAGCCTCCACCAAATTCAACCAATGTGCCGACAGGGAGATATTGTGTCTCTGCCCGCCAGTACTTGTCCACGTGTCCATTGTTAAGTGGATCTTTCCAGTAACTGCGTTGGTGAGGGCACGATTAATGTTGCGGGAGACGTGCTGGTGTGGGGCGGGGAAAAATAGTGGCGACTGGGGACCGAGTAGAGCGGGACTGCCGCCGCCATCATGTTTTTGAAAGCCTCCGTTTCCACAAGCCTGCACAGCAGCATCTCCAGGCTAATTAATTTGGCAATCTGCACGTTTAAAGGGGTTGTCTCGCGAAATCAAGTGGGGTTATACACTTCTGTATGGCCATATTAATGCAGTTTGTAATATACATCGTGCATTAATTATGAGCCATACAGAAGTTATTCACTTACCTGCTCCGTTGCTAGCGTACTCATCTCCATGGTTCCGTCTAAATTCGCTGGCGGCTTGCTTTTTTAGACGCGCTTGCGCAGTCCGGTCTTCTCCTTTCAGCACGAGCCGCTTCAGTGTGCTCCCCGCTACAGCTCTTCTGCGCATGCGCAGACGAGCTGTCACTGCTCGGGAGCGCGCTGGAGCGGCCATTCTGTACCATCCTCTGTTAGAGGAAGGTGCAGAGCCACCCAGCCGAGAAGCCCAGCAGCCCAGCCGAGAAGCCGCCCAGGTAAGTGATGGGCTGGGGGAACTGTCGCTGGGCCGGGGGAAAGGAACTGTCGCTGGGCCGGGGGGGGGGGGGGGGCTGCCGCTGGGCCGGGGGAACTGTCACTGGGCCGGGGGGGGGGGGGGGCTGTCGCTGTGCCGGGGGGAACTGTCGCTGGGCCGGGGGGGGGCTGTCGCTGGGCCGGGGGAACTGTCGCTGGGGCGGGGGAACTGTCGCTGGGCCGGGGGGGCTGCCGCTCAGCCGGGGGGGGCTGCGCCGGTTACCTGCTGCCTGGCGGTGGGTGACTGTGTGCCGTGGTCGGCCGCGTTGAATCCAGGGGTCCGGTCGGCGGCTGCATGGCGTCTGGTTGTCAGGGAGACACAGCTGGTAGCGTCTCGGGAGCGCGCACGTCGGGCTACAGCAAGCGAAGGGAAAAGAGCCGGCGGCCATCTTGGGAAAATTTTTATAAGTTGCTGAAACGCTGGAACTGTAAGTGGAAACCAGCTAGAAAAGTCATTTACAGGGGGGCTTAGTAATGTATGCTTAATTAGGGGGACTGGGCAAAAAAAAAATTCACTGCTTCCTCGAGACATCTCCTTTAAAGCTTGTGCATGCGGGTGGGTGGCGGCGTATTTCCGCTTTCACTCCAACGCTTGTGTTAGCGACAGCTGAACGCTGCACTGAGAGACATTGCTGAATGGAGTGAAGGACTGTGGAGGTGAGGGTGTGGGTGCAGGCCAGGAAGCGCTCGTGCCTGCATCCTGGGAGGTGAATTGGATCAGTGTGGCAGGTTGTGGCATAGGGAAAGAGGCAGTGGTGTGACCCAGAGGCGGTGAATGGCCTTCGTCCCAACTTGTGGGATTTTTGGCCATCATATGCCTGCGCATGCTGGTGGTGGTCAGGCTGGTAGTGGTGGCTCCCCGGCTGATTTTGGTACGGAACAGGTTGCACACCACTGTTCGTTAGTCGTCCGCGCTCTTACTTAAAAACATCCACACATTTGAACACCTAGCCGTCTGCATGGAGGCTTGCCGCGAGAGGGTGCTGTGGGAAACAGTTGGCGGATTCTTGGCTCTGGGCCTGCTTCTCCCCCTGGCCACCCCACTGCCTCTTCCAACCTGTCCTGCTGCTGCACAAATTACCCCACCGTACAGCGCTGAGAACTGGGGCTAATTCACCGCGCACAGAGACTTGTAGATACCGGAGGCTCTATGCTGTGACTGGGAAAAATTAGACCGCTATCTTGCGCTGATACCTAGGGATCATTCACCACTCACAGAGACTTGTAGAGAAGAGAGGCTCTATGGAGTGGGAGAAAACTAGAAAGCCAGTGGATAGTGCTGGTAACTGAGGCTACCTCAACCCCCCCCCCCCCCCCCCCCCCCAAGAAAAGGGTTTTGTGAGATGCTCTTCACAGGGGCAGAAAGCTATAAAGCCAGTGGATAGTGCGAATAACTGCGGCTACTTCACCACACCCAAGGAAAGGGTATTGTGAGACACTCTGCACAGGGGCAGAAAGCTATATAGCCAGTGGATAGTGCTGCTAACTGCGGCTACTTCACCACACCCAAGGAAAGGGTATTGTGAGACACTCTGCACAGGGGCAGAAAGCTATATAGCCAGTGGATAGTGCTGCTAACTGCGGCTACTTCACCACACCCAAGGAAAGGGTATTGGGAGATGCTCTGCACAGGGGCAGAAAACTATACAGCCAGTGGATAGTGCTGCTAACTGCGGCTACTTCCCTGCACCCAAGGAAAGGGTATTTTGAGATGCTCTGCACAGGGGCAGAAAGCTATACAGCCAGTGGATAGTGCTGCTAACTGCGGCTACTTCACCGCACCCAAGAAAAACGTATTGCGAGACGCTCTGCACAGGGGCAGAAAACTCTAAAGCCAGTGGATAGTGCGAATAACTGCGGCTACTTCCCCGCACCCAAGGAAAGGGTATTGTGAGATGCTCTGCACAGGGGCAGAAAGCTATACAGCCAGTGGATAGTGCTGCTAACTGCGGCTACTTCACCGAAACCAAGAAAAGCGTATTGCGAGACGCTCTGCACAGGGGCAGAAAACTCTAAAGCCAGTGGATAGTGCGAATAACTGCTGCTACTTCACCGCACCCAAGGAAAGAGTATTGTGAGATGCTCTGCACAGGGGCAGAAAGCTTTACAGCCAGTGGATAGTGCTGCGAACTGCGGCTACTTCACCACACCCAAGGAAAGGGTATTTTGAGATGCTCTGCACAGGGGCAGAAAGCTATAGAGCCAGTGGATAGTGCTGCTAACTGCGGCTACTTCCCCGCACCCAAGGAAAGGGTATTTTGAGATGCTCTGCACAGGGGCAGAAAGCTATACAGCCAGTGGATAGTGCTGCTAACTGCGGCTACTTCACCGCATCCAAGAAAAACATATTGCGAGACGCTCTGCACAGGGGCAGAAAACTCTAAAGCCAGTGGATAGTGCAAATAACTGCGGCTACTTCACCGCACCCAAGGAAAGGGTATTGTGAGATGCTCTTCACAGGGGCAGAAAGCTATACAGCCAGTGGATAGTGCTGCTAACTGGGGCTACTTCACCACACCCAAGAAAAAGTTATTGTGACACGCTCTGCACAGGGTCAGAAAGCTATACAGCCAGCGGAAAGTGTGAATAACTGTGGCTACTTCACCCAACACAGAGAATAGTATCTGTGAAATGCTGTTCTGCAGTGGCCCAGGAAATATTTGCATACTATTCAGCGATGACAATGAGACCTCTGCCTAAGGCACTGCACACATAGTATGGTATGGCTGCAATGATCTACAGTGCCCCATGAAATATTTGCGTACTATTTAGCGATGAGAGTGAGACCTCTGCCTAGGGCATTGCACACATAGAATGGTATAGCTGCAATGATCTGCAGTGGCCCAGGAAATATTTGCGTACTATTTAGCGATGAGACTTCTGCCTAAGGCACTGCACACATATATAACGGTATAGCTAAAATGATCTGCAGTGGCACAGGAAATATTTGCTTACTATTTAGCGATGAGAGTGAGACCTCTGCCTAAGGCACTGCACACATGGAACGGTATAGCTGAAATGATCTGCAGTGGTCCAGGAAATGTTTGCGTACTATTTAGCGATGAGACCTCTGCCCAATGCACAGCACACACACTACAGTATAGCTGTAATGGCCTAGATGCTTAAAAAAAAAATCGGTGCGCTACTGCTCCCCGCCGGCCCCAACAGTAATGCACACAATGAGGAGTAGCCCTAAGAAGCACCGTTGGGGTTCTTGAAGAGAGGATCCTACTCTAACACTTTCCCTATATTAGCATCAGCTCTTTCCCTAACCTCTGCCAGCATGCGTCTGAGGCGAGCTGCGGGCGGGACCAGTTTAAGTACTCAGCGGTCACCTGATCCCGCCAGCCACTCATTGCTGTTGGCGGGCAGAGGGCTGGTACATCACAGCAGGAAGTGGTAATGCCGTCCCCGCATGTTTATTGGCTAGAAAATGGCACTAAACATGCGGGGAAGGGAGATGAAATTGACTTGAATACCCCGTGGTGTTCGTCTTGAGTAACGAGCATCTCGAGCACCCTAATACTCTAATGAGTATCAAGCTCGGATGAGTGTCTTCGCTCATCTCTAATAGAAGCCTGTCCGGTGTCTGCACAGTATGATGTAATGCCATAGCATTACATTATGCTGTGCAGGACAGATAGTTCTTATCTTACAAAGTTCGTAACTCGAACGTTCGCAAGTAGAAGACTATCTGTACGTTTTTTTTCCCAGTGGAATTACGCAGTGTTTCATGCATCTCCTTGTGTATTGCGCATGCATTTGCAGACACCCCATGTTTTTTTGAGCAACCAAAATGTATGCGCAAAATACAGAAATATGAATGATGCAATTGAAATCAATAGGTTCTATTCTCTGCATATTGTGCGCGCAAATAGGCCCCTGTGAAGCCAGCCTTAGGGCTTATTCACACGAACATATGCATAAATACGTTCGCTCGTACGGAATGTATTAACACATGAATGAATTACAAAGCTCATCTCTTGATCTTAATTGGCGTATTTAAAGCCACTCAAACCGTGCGCTGCAGCGCATATGTAAAAAAACACGCTGAACCATCGCAAGCAACGACCGGAAAGAAAGGCTTGGAATGGAAATTAAATGCCTAATCATGGCGAGTTGTCTTATTTTTCCTATGTTGTAGGCATGTTAAATTCCTCCCCCTCCCTTTTTTTCAGCTGCCATAGAGGTCTGCATAATCCGGACAAAGACAGGGCAAGACGTACCTTTTCACGGCCCGTATAAAAGATGCATCCTACAAAGATAGAGCAGGTCCTATCTTTGCTCGCACAAATATTTTCCTTGGAAGAAAAGGTAAGTCTGAATGACGCCATTGAAAGCAAAGGCATTGCTTGGTCGCGTTATACTGGCGAATTGTTCACGTGCGGAAAAGCCTCCGCAAATATGTTTGTGTGAAATTAGCCTTATACTTCCCTGTTGTTCCCTCGGTGTCAGTGCTCAGACAAGCTGCTGCAGTACATTGAGCACCTCACTAAGTAGTCCTCCCAATCTAATGTTACTACTCAATGCACTGGCGAACGGCGGAGAAAGTGAGCATAAAACTTACATTCCTGGACTCAGAGGGGAACTACTGTGAGGCCATAAGATTAGTTTACGGGGCTAAAAGGTGCCCACAGATTCCCTTTAATATTTTTTATATTTTTTTTAAATGAAGAACAATTCCTCAGAAGTCCCATTGTTTATTACATAAGAGCCAAAATATAGATTACGTGGCTAAGTGGGCAGCGCAGTTCCAGTACCAATATAATAGTGTAAGATGGTAGCGTTCTGCTTAACCCCTTGAGGACAGGGCCTATTTTGGCCCAAAGGACGACAGCGATTTTCTGGTATTTTCATCTCCACTTTTCAAAAGCCATAGCTTTCTAATTTTTCCGTCAACATGGCCGTATGTGCGCTTGTTTTTTGAGTGGTGAACTGTAGTTTTCGTTGGTACCGTTTTGGGTGCAAAAATTGTATTTATTTTTTAGAAAGCAAGGAGAGAAAGTTTTTTTAGGTTTTTCTACACAATAATAAAAAACATTTTTTGAAAATTATTAATTTTTCTATATCATTGCATTCGAGGTCCCATAACTTTTTTACTTTTCAATGGACAAAGCTCTTTGAGGGCTTGTTTTTTGAATGATGGGCTTTTGTTTTTATTTGTACCATTTTGGTACAACTCATGGCGAGTTGGCTTTTTCAATGTTTTTTGTGTTTTTTTGGGAGGCAAAATGATCAAAGTAAACATTTTGCCAAAATTTTTAAGGGTTTTTATCACAGTTTTTTTGTGCAGTTCAATTTATTGTACAGGTCGTGACTCGTTACAAATACGATGATACCAAATATTTGAAATTTTTTTAACATTTTTCATTTTTTTACAAGTACCGGAAAATGCACAAAAAAAGTAGTTTTTTTTAATTTTGTTTGATATTTTTCATGTCCTTGTACGTGAATTGAACCATGACAGCTGGGATCAGTATGATTATGCATTGCAGTACTTCTGTACTGCAATACCTCATTGCTTATAATAGCGATCATAGGCAATGGTAAGCTGGGAAACAAGTATCTTGCTTCCTCTTGGCCCAGTGATGCTCCCTCTGTGAACCCTTTATCTGCCACAATGTACATAGATCGTGGCACGTAGGGATTAGCAACAGGGATCACCGTTATTACCTGTTATTGCAGCGGGAGGCCAGCTATCAGTCATAGCTGGCTTCTGCTGCGGGATGGCGTGGGTTCAGCTTCTGAACCTGTGCCATCCACAGGACGCAATTTATGTCCTGCTCCATTAAGTATACCACCACTAGGACATAAACTTATGTCCAGTAGAGTTAAGGGGTTATAGGGCCATTGCAGTGATTTTTAAAGTTTATTATGTAGCTCTCCTTCCAGTATATATAAGTGAGCTAGTGTAAGGTGACCAGATTTTCCAAAGGTCAAAGCAGTACAAACGGGTGTGGTCAGGGGGAAGGGCTTATCACGATGTATGATTTTTACTCTGGGCTTAGTAGCAATACTGTGACCTCAAAAGTAATAGTGACTCCCACAGTGGCCCCAGGAGCAATAGTGACTCTCACAGTGGTCTCAGTAGTAATAGTGACTCCCACAGTGGCATCAATAGCAATATTGACCCCCTATATCAACCCTTGTAGTAATAGTGTCCCCTATATTGGCCTCAGTAGTAATAGTGACCACCACAGTGGCCCCAGTAATAATAGTGTCACCCACAATGACCTCAGTAGTAATAGTGAACCCACACTAGTCTCTGTAGTAATAGTGACCCCCACAGTGGCCTCACTAGCAATAGTGTCCCCTATATCAGCCCCAGTCATAATATTGTCTCTGTATATTGCCCCTAATAGTAATAGTGACCCCCACATTAGCCCCAGTAGTACCAGTGATCCCCACAGTAGCCTGAAAAGCAATAGTGTCCCCCCACAGTAGCCTCAGTAGCAATAATGACACCCACAGTGGCCTCAGAAATAATAGTAGCCCCCATAGTGGCCCCAGTAGAAACTGCCGAGATGGGGATGCAACATTCCTATCACAGTTACTGATGATGATTAGAGGTGCCTGACACATAGTTATAACAAAGGAGATCACACCCATCCTCCTCACTGTATAATTCAGGACTGTAGCTTATTTAGCTGAATATAGAATAAGGCCTAGTGCCCAGGGCCGTGACGGGCTCCGCAAGCGGAATTACGCCACCCTCCCCAGAGACCCCATACTCACCTTCGGATCCGCTGCCCAACGTCCCGCAACCCGTGCAGTGCAGCGCATGACACACCGGACGCATCATATGATGCGGGCGTCGGTGGGCGGAGAAGCGTTTTCACGCTATCTTCTGCTGTGCTACAGCGGAAGATACCGTGACAGACGGCTTCCATTGACTGCAATGGAAGCCATCCGCGCGTACGCCCGCGGCATGTACGTGTACTTTCAAGGGGCGGAATTCCACGGTGGAATTCCGCACCGCGAGCTCTGCACTATTAGGTTCAATAGAACCTAATAGTTGCGGGGTAACGCCGCGGATTTCCGCCGTGTCATACGCGGCAGAAATCCGCCCGTGAGAATTAGGCCTAAAGATGTAATGGTAGTGTTGGAGAGCTTGTATAGGCTGTATCTGATTATGTAATGCTATGTTGATGCATCATGGTATTGCTGTGAAAGGGAAAGCAACATTAACATGGAGCCTGCACTGCATGGAAGCAGAGGCGTAACTTGAAGTTCCTGGGCCCCAATGCAAAACCTGGAACGGGACCCCCAACTATAATGCTTTATTCATTGTACTGGGCTCCCTATATGGAGAAGAAAGGCCTCATGGGTCCCCCAAGGCTCCTGGGCCCGGGTGCAACCGCATCCCCTGCATCCTCTATAGTTACACCCCTGCATGGAAGTCATTACAATATACATAGAAAATGACCAGAGTGTGACAAGCAATCTGGTGATGGGAGCAGATATGGAAAAATATGCTTTAGCCAGAATGGCCCTTTAATTGTAGTAGATAATTGTTATGTAGCAGAAGTGGATCCTTTGTGCCTTAGAACTTATTTGACTTACGGCTCGATTCAGAGGCCACAGCTGGGGATTCCTGGTTTTCATCCATTCACCCCACCAATCGGGATTTGGCCTTCGATGTGTGGAACCCCAGACCGTTACTTTAGAACAGGGGTGTCAAACTGATTTGCACCGAGGGCCACATCAGGCTTATGGTGACCTTCAGGACTCAGTCACACGGGGCATCCAGGCGCCGATGAGTTTGTCGTCCTGCATGAAGAAGACGGCCACACTGCAGGTGCGGACGACTCACCGCAGTGCTGGAAGAAAGAACACATGACCGGCAATGGAGTCGGCCATGTGTTCTTTCTCCGAACCTGTGGTGTGGCCATCTTATCCTGCAGGAAGACGGGCGCATCAGCGCCCTAATGCGCCCGTGTGACTGAGCCCTTAAAGGGCTGATTGTAAGTCAGTATAGTAATGGCCTGTTCACACAAGCGTATTTGCGCACATAATATGCAGTAAATAGAAGCCATTGATTTCAATGAGTTAATTCACATGAATGTATCTTTCACACAGCATGACCTATTTTGTTGCATACTAAGCACCCCAATGGGCTATTGAAGTGAATGGGACGCACAAATATGCAGTGATTGTGCGGGAAACCTATGTATTCACTGCATATTTGCGCACTATTTCAGTGAGCCCATCTGCGTTCTTTTTTTGCGTGCTAAAATATGCAGGCATAAGCGATTTTCAATTACACAGCGTATTTGTGTGACCGAAATACGATTACGCCTGTGTGAACGAGCCCTAATAGTGACCTCTATAGTGGTTGCAGTACTAATAGTGACCCCTATAGTGGTCGCAGTAGTAATAGTGACTCTCAAAGTGGCCCCAGTAAAAAATAGTGATTCTCATAGTAGACCCAGTAAAAATAGTGACTCTCATAGTGGCTCCAGTAATAATAGTGACCCTCATAGTTGCCTCAGTAATAATATGGACACCCATAGTGGGCCAATTAGTAATAGCGACCCCCACAGTGGCCCAATTAGCAATAGCGACCCCCACAGTGGCCAAATTAGTAATAGTGACCCCCACAGTGGCCCCAGTAGTAATAACGACCCCCACAGTGGCCCCCGTAGTAATAGCGACCCCAAGAGTAATAATAATAACCCCCTCAGTAGTAATAACCCCATATTAATATTAACCCCCCTCAGTAATAGTATTATCCCCGTCAGTAATATTAACCCCATAGCAATATTAACCCCCCTCGGTAATATTAACCCCCCTCAGTAATAATATTACCTCTGTCAGTAATAATAACCCCATAGCAATAGTAACCCCCCTCGGTAATATTAACCTCCACAGTATTATTAACCCCCCTGAGTAATATTAACCCCACTCAGTAATATTAACCCCCTCTCAGTAATAATAGTTCCCCTCCAACCCATATACTTACCCCCTCCTTGCTGTCAGCGCTGCTCCCCCTCTGCTCGTGCTGAGCCCGGATGCACTCTGACGTCAGAGTGTGCACCCCGCACGCTTCTTCCCTGAGTCCTCTCCTGCGGCACTGAGGAGCAGGGACCTCAGGGGAGGAGGATCCTGGCTGCACACTGACATCAAAGTGTGTGTCGGGATCAGCGTTGCCAGCGTGATTACCAGTGAGGAGCTGCAGCAGCCCAGCTGGTAATCGCTACAGTGGTGGGCGTTGTCGGCACGCCACGGGCCACATAAAATGAGGCAGCAGGCCTGCGGGCCTTGTGTTTGACACCTGTGCTTTAGAAATAGTCTAAGTCAAGGGCATAACTAAAGGCTCAGGGGCCCGGGTGCAAAAGTACACCTCGCCCCCCCCCCCCTCCACTCCTGTACAGGTGCTCATACCTAAATTGTGCTGCATACAGCTGCAAAATGAATTTACATACATAATCTAACCTCTTGGCACAAGCTTTCCAAACATGGCTCATTTCCTGGACCACATGAAAATTTGCTTGTAGCCCCTTAGGCTACGTTCATGCTTTTTGTTGTATTTTTGAACCACGATTAAAAAACACATTAAAAACTGCATACGATATTCAAAAACCACATTTGTTTATAAGAAACTGCATAAACTACCGGTACTGACAAAAAAAACCCACATGTTTTTGATACGTTTTTTAATTGTTTGCATTTATATACAAGAGATACCCAGGTTATACCAGCATACTCCATATCACTATGTACAGGGAGATGTATAACTTATATCAACTGTATTTATATAATTATATACAGGAGATACCCAGGTTATACCTTCCAGTAAGGTCTCTATAATTATATACAGGGAGATGTATAACTTTTACCAGCTGTATATTGTGAGGGCTTAGTGTTAGGATAGGTAGCAATCTGGGCGTTAACAGTCAGAGACAGTGACACTCTGGATAAAGTTCGTAGTCCAGGCTTCGCCTGGGTTTATTTCAGCACAGAACAAAGAAAAACAGGCCTTACCACCAGGCCAACATGAAGTAACTCCTGCTCGTCTGAGCACTTACTAGACATAGACCGACCCTGACTACTCACTTGCAAAAACAAACACTTGCTGCGCACAGCTAGCCTGGCTCTCAGAGCTGCAGAGGTCTCAGCACACCTCTCAAAGGACCGGCAGGTCCAGGCTTTATAAGGCCTGGTACTAGCCTCACCTGGTACATGGGAGTGGCCATCCCACCCTTCACTTTGACCACTCCAGGAAAAGCCAGCCCGGATTATGCGGCTTGGAGCCACTTACCAACTACAACGTGTCAGTAACTTAATGCTACTGACACACAACTGCCGGCTTCCTCCACTGAGCCCAGGCTGCTCGGTGGCACGTATCTGCCCACGTGCTTGCTAAAACCTCATAGGAGAGCATCCTAGGCGAAATATATCTGCCCTCCAGTACTTTGCTCGTCACTGTCTCACATACCCTCCCCCTCTGTTCGAGCCTGTGGGGTCGGACACCTTTAGCAGCCATACAAGGCGTCCTAGACAAGGCATCTGCATTGCCCTGTAGCTTTCCTGCCCTGTGTTCGACAGAGAAACTGAAGTTTTGAAGCGTCAGGAACCACCTAGTGACTCTGGCGTTTCTCTCTTTTGCCTGTGACATCCAGGTTAAAAGAAAGCGGTCTGTGATCAGCCTGAAGTGCCGACCTAGAAGGTAGTATTTTAGGAATTCAAGGGCCCACTTGATGGCTAGGCACTCCTGCTCAATAATACTGTAATTTTTTTCGGGTGGCGTGAGCTTCCTGCTCAGATAAATTACGGGATGTTCTTCTCCCTCTACTTCTTGGGACAGAACTGCTCCCAGTCCCACATCGGACACATCTGTTTGAACCATAAATTCCCTTTTAAAGTTGGGTGTGACCAACACAGGACGTCTACAGAGTGCCCGTTTTAACTCCTGAAACACCTTTTCTGCGTCAGGGTTCCACTTGACCATGACTGACTTATTGTTCTTGGTCAAGTCTGTTAGGGGCGCTGCTACGCTAGCAAAGTTTTGCACGAACCGCCGATAGTACCCTACAATGCCTAAAAAGGCTCTCACCTGCCTTTTAGTTGTGGGTTGTGGCCAGTCCTGAACTGCTTCAATTTTATTAACCTGGGGTTTTATAATACCCCTGCCTATTATATACCCCAGGTATCGTGCTTTTTCGAGGCCTATGGCGCACTTCTTTGGGTTTGCTGTGAGCCCCACTTTTGTAAGGGAGTTGAGTACTGCCTGTACCTTAGGTAGATGGCTGTCCCAGTCCTCGCTAAAGATCATGATTCTCATCTAAATACGCTGATGCATACTGACGATGGGGTTTGAGTATGACATCCATCAATCTTTGGAAGGTTGCTGGAGCTCCATGCAAACCAAAGGGTAAGCAGATGTACTGAAACAGCCCGTCGGGTGTGGCAAACGCTGTCTTTTCTTTCGCCCCTTTCTGTAAGGGGAACCTGCCAGTAACCTTTAGTAAGGTTGAGAGTGGAAAAGTATCTGGCATGACCCAGTCTCTCAATTAACTCGTCCACTCTTGGCATTGGGTATGCATCAAATTTTGATACGTCATTTAACTTCTGGAAGTCATTACAGAAGTGCAGAGAGCCATCAGTTTTTGGTATCAGCATGATCGGGCTGGACCATTCACTTTTCGACTCTTCAATTACCCCGAGGTCTAGCATTTTCTTGACCTCCTCAGAAATGGCTCGTCTGTGGGCTTCTGGAATCCTGTACGGTTTCAAATGCACCTTTACCTCTGGCTCAGTTACAATGTTGAGTTTTATGACGCCAGTGCGCCCTGGTATATCGCAGAACACGTCCGAATTATGTTGGATCAATTCCCTAGGCTCTTGCTGTTGAGATTTAGACAGGGACCCTGATACACACACCTCTGGGACCCCGCCATGGGGGGCGCTCACTGCAGTCAGGGTTTCTCTGTCCTTCCATGGCTTAATTAGATTTGCATGGTACAACTGTTCTGGCTTCCACCTGCCCGGCTGGTACACCTTATAGTTTACCTCTCCGACTTTCTCGATTATTTCATAGGGCCCTTGCCATTTCACTAGGAATTTACTTTCTAGGGTGAGCACCAACACTAGTACCCGATCCCCAGGGTTGAAGCTTCTCACCTTGGCGGACCTGTTATATACCCCGCTTTGGGCTTCTTGAGCCTGCTGTAAATGTAACAATGGGCATGACCGCCACAATTCGATGTTGCATGAGTGAGATGTGTTCAATAACACTCCAGTATGGAGTGGATTCGTGCTCCAAGGTCTCCTTGGCTATATCAAGGAGCCCCCGTGGATGTCTACCATAAACTAACTCAAAGGGAGAGAACCCAGTGGAGGATTGTGGGACTTCCCGGATTGAAAACATTAAATATGGCAGCAGACAGTCCCAATCCTTCCCATCCCTATTGACTACCCTTTTTAGCATGCTTTTTAGGGTCTTATTGAATCTCTCAACAAGACCATCTGTCTGTGGGTGGTACACAGATGTCCGTAAGTGCTTAATATTCAGCAGCTTACACAGTTCCTTCATGACCTTTGACATAAAGGGGGTTCCTTGGTCCGTCAGGATCTCTTTTGGTATACCCGTGCGGGAGAACATATGAAGTAGTTCCTTTGCAATACCCTTTGATGAAGTATTGCGCAAAGGAACTGCTTCGGGGTAGCGGGTGGCATAATCTACAACCACTAACATATGTTGGTGACCCCGGGCAGACCTCACCAAGGGACCGACTAGGTCCATAGAGATCTGCTCAGACGGCACCTTTATAATGGGCAGGGGCACTAAGGGACTCTGGTAATGGGGCATAGGAGCTGTTATTTGACACTCCTGGCATGACTCGCAGTAACATTTTACATCCCCATCTACCCCGGGCCAGTAAAACCGCTGAAGGACGCGTTCCCTAGTTTTTTCGCTCCCGAGATGACCTCCTAGCACATGCTTGTGCGCCAGGTCTAAGACCATCCTACGATAAGACTGAGGTACCACCAGCTGTTCTACCATCTCCCCACGGACCTTGTCAACCTGATACAACAAGTCTTGATTGACTGCAACGTGTGGGAACTCTGCCTCAGCCCCTGGGAATTGAGGCTCCCCATTGATCACTTTAACACTTTCCCTGGCTTTTACTAAGGTGGGGTCTCGGAGCTGCTCCGTTCCGAAATTGGCACGTGAGACCTCTAAGTCAGGCATGGCAACCACTTCGTCCTGCACCTCCGTCTCACCTGCCAGTACCGTTAAGGGAAAGTTATCCCCATTCTCTTGGGTTACCGCGACTGCCGGAACCGTACCCTCAGGGTCAAATGGTTCGGGACATACATCATACATATTTGCATCATCATGAACCTTACTTGTAGACGACCCTTGGCTTTGCCACAAGTCCCAAAATAGGGGAAAGTCTCTCCCGAGGATCACGGTGTGCATTAAGGACCTTACGACGCCCACCTCATGAGTGGCAAGTCCACACGGAATCTCAAGTCTTACAGGGGCAATAGGATACTCCTTGGTGTCCCAATGCACACACACAATGCCCATGCGATGGCCGGTGACGGTTGTGGGATCGACCAAGCTGGAGTGCACCAGCGTAACCAAGCTCCCCGAGTCCAGTAGAGTTGTTCACCTTTAAGTGGCATAAGGGGCGATCAATCTCTGACACCGTTCCTGCAGAGCATACTGGCCGTGCGAACATCGACCTCCGCCGGGCAGAGTCACAGTCCATTGGCTCCACGGTGAGTGGACAGTTGGCGGCAATATGCCCGGGCTCATGACAGCGCCAACACAGTATGGGGGCTCGGTCACCTTGGGGTTCTATCCGGGACCAGACTGTCCATTTGGGACTCCTCTTTTGTCCCAAACGATCCCCCCTCTGAGCCGCCTCCTCTGCGACACTTTTGACACCCTTTACATAGGGAACAGTCTTACCAGGTGCTCCGGTCGACTTGCTGTTCCCAGGGTTGGAGCTTCCAGGAGGCACGGCTTGCAATAAGTCCTCTGTGGCTTTATACCTCTCGACGAGGCTCACAAGTTGTTCCACGTCCTGGGGGCCCCCTTGTCTCACCCAGCGCTGAATGGCGGGGGGCAACGAGCGGATAAATTTGTCCAGAACCACTTTTTGCATGATCTCTGCCGGGGTCGACTCCTCCAGTTGCAGCCACTTTCTCACCAGGTGGAACAGGTTGTACATCTGGGAGCGAACTGGCAGGTTGTCAGCGAAAGTCCAGGCGTGTACGCGTCGGGCCCGCTCATTGGTGTCCACACCCAAGCGTGCCAGGATCTCACCCTTGAGCTTAGTATAGTCCTTGGCATCCTGCTCACCGAGGTCAAAATAGGCCTTTTGGGGTTCCCCCGTCAGGAAAGGCGCTACTACCTCAGCCCACTGATGCGCCGGTAACTTCTCCCTTTCTGCCACTCTTTCAAGGACAGGCCTCAATGTCATCGGTGGGCGTCATCTTTTGTAAGGACGCCTGTACCGCGGTACGGGTGGTGGAGAGTGAACCAGACGACCTCTGCACACTTTGTGCCACCGCCAGGACTTGCTCTTACAGCTGCTGGTTAACCCGCTGTTGCTCCTGCAAGGCTAAATGATTGGCTTCCGCCAGGAGAGCATTAGTTTCGGCCTGAGCTCTCATGGCCTCCTCATGGACCTTTTGCTGGGTCGCCGTCATCAGCGTCAACTGTTTCATTAGGTCCTCCATCTTGGCCGTATCTGCTTGCTGCACCATGCAGCTTTCACCCAGGACATGGGGGGTTACAGCACTCTCCAGTAAATCCCTTGGGCAGTTGCCCTTAGCAACGGTTCTCCAGCTGCTGCAGCATAACGTCCATTAATAGGTGTATGTCTCTTTAAGACCGTTTGTCCGCATCCAAACACCATATGTGAGGGCTTAGAATTAGGATAGGTAGCGATCTGGGCGTTGACAGTCAGAGACAGTGACACTCTGGATAAAGTTCGTAGTCCAGGCTTCGCCTGGGTTTATTTCAGCACAAAACAAAGAAAAACAGGCCTTACCACCAGGCCAACATAAAGTAACTCCTGCTCGTCTGAGCACTTACTAGACATAGACCGACCCTGACTACTCACTTGCAAAAACAAACGCTTGCTGCCCACAGCCAGCCTGGCTCTCAGAGCTGCAGAGGTCTCAGCACACCTCTCCTAGGACCGGCAGGTCCAGGCTTTATAAGGCCTGGTACTAGCCTCACCTGGTACATGGGAGTGGCCATCCCACCCTTCACTTTGACCACTCCAGGAAAAGCCGGCCAGGATTATGCGGCTTGGAGCCACTTACCAACTACAACGTGTCAGTAACTTAAAGGGGTTGTCCCGCGCCGAAACGGGTTTTTTTTTCTTCAACCCCCCCCCGTTCGGCGCGAGACAACCCCGATGCAGGGGTTAAAAAAGAACACCGCACAGCGCTTACCTGAATCCCCGCGCTCCGGTGACTTCTTACTTACCTGCTGAAGATGGCCGCCGGGATCTTCTCCCTTGGTGGACCGCAGGGCTTCTGTGCGGTCCATTGCCGATTCCAGCCTCCTGATTGGCTGGAATCGGCACGTGACGGGGCGGAGCTACACGGAGTCGGCATCCTGCACGAGCGGCCCCATTGAGAAAAGAAGAAGACCCGGACTGCGCAAGCGCGTCTAATTTGGCCATTAGACGCCGAAAATTAGTCGGCTCCATGGAAACGAGGACGCTAGCAATGGAGCAGGTAAGTGAAAAACTTCTTATAACTTCTGTATGGCTCATAATTAATGCACAATGTACATTACAAAGTGCATTAATATGGCCATACAGAAGTGTATAGACCCACTTGCTGCCGCGGGACAACCCCTTTAATGCTACTGACACACAACTGCCGGCTTCCTACACTGAGCCCAGCCTGCTCGGTGGCACGTATCTGCCCACGTGCTCCCTAAAACCTCAGGCCAGAACCACGGCCAGGGAGAGGAGACACAGTTCAGGTGCAGGTTGCCTTGTTAGAGTGCCCTGGGTGGCACCATTATGCCTGAGCTTTAATGAGGCACCCCCAGTGATGATGCAGGCAGTGATGCCCAGTAGTTTCAGCCCCAACGATAGGGGATGTGAAGAGGGCTACCCCTCTACTTGCCCAGAGAGCTTAGGAAATGATTCAGCGTGCCTAACATTCTTTCATGTGAACTTTTCTATAGGAACCTATTGGTTCCTATTAGAAGACTAATAGCGCGAAAACAGCACTCGTCTGAACGAGTTCTAAGGGAAAAGTACCATGGCAGTTCGTTAGCTGTGATCAAGAAAGAAATGTCTTTTGAAACATGTATGAAGGTAGACATGGTGTTACACGGTACCTACCATTTGTGATTTATAGATTTTTTAAGTCGGCTTTTCTTGTAGAACAGTCTTACGGTCTCATTCCCATAAACTTATAGCTTGGGTACCAGGTCTTTTTCAGAGTCTCTGATGGAAGGGTTTGGCCTACCTGCAATGGACAATCTTCCCCCCTGAACGATTAAGGGAAACTGGGGTGAACCTACGGAGTTGACCAACTCTGATCTTTATGCAGTAGTAGTACAGCAACAACTTCTGCTATGCCCGTAAGGCAATCGGACCTTCCTTGCAGAGCCGCTCCGCATACGTCTCACTCTCTCAACAACCTTGCTCACTCTGCCCACTTTCCAAATTCTGGTCCATGGTTGCAGGCCGGAACAGCCATTGCTTGGGTCTCCGTGACTCTTAAGGATACAGGAACAAACATAACATGTAAAAGCAAAAACATTGCCCTGACTGGCTACCCTTTACATGAATATTATTGCAGACCAAGTATGTGACCTCCATTTGCAACCTTTGGACTGCCTATGAATCCTGTACAGTTGCTTTTTTTAATGGACTACAAGTTTACTGAGGAACTACTCAGATAGTCATTGGTTGTGCCATGTAGATATACCCCTGTATGTTGTGTGGAACAGCAAGTTGGCTGGATGACAGGCCTAGTGCCCTGCAATGTCATAGTATATATTGTGCTTTAGCTGGACTAGGAATGAGAGCCTTCTGAGGACCAGTTACATGAGAGGCATGGAGGAATCACTAAGCTAGGGGATAAGTATCTGATTGGTGGGGGTCCGATCACTTGGACCCCCACCGATCATAAGAACAGTGATCCTATGTACCTACAAATGACTGTAGTGGCAGTCTAGTATATGTGCTGCCCCCTATTAATTTAAATTAGACTACTGGAGATAGAATGGGCTGAATATGTCTAGAGATTTTAGCTCTTCCAGACACACCCATGCAGCTATCCCTGCTGATTAGCATTCAGTATACAGATGGCCTGTTTACAGCCCCCTTCAGGTCATTCTATGCACAATCTTGCCAATTTCTCTTCCCAAACTCTAAATGGATAAAAATGAGTTCATCATCTTTCCCTACATTGCTCCCTGTCCTTCAAACCATACTTACAAGCTATCACCACTTCCTGCCGCCTCCAACTCAAAAACATCTCTTGGATGTGATTAGAGATGAGCGAGCACACTCATCTGAGCTTGATGCTCGATCGAGTATTAGGCTACTCAAGATGCTCGCTACTCGAGTCAAGCACAACGCAGTACTCAAATACATTTCATTTCCCCTCCCAGCATGTTTACTGCCATTTTGTAGCCACTAAGCATGCAGGGAAGGCATTACCACTTCCTGCTGTGACGTGCCAACCCTGTGCACGTCTACAGCAGTGAGTGGCTAGCGAGATCAGGTGACCACGAAATACTTAAAATGGTGCCGCCAGCGGCTCGCCTCAGACGCATGCTGGCAGAGGTTAGGGAAAGAGCTGCTGAGATAGGGAAAGTGTTGGTGTAGTCCTTCTTAGGACTACTCCTCATTTAGTGAATTATCATTTTAGCTGGCTGGGACCAGTAGTGCATCAATTTTTTTTTCAAGCATCCCGGCTGTATTCTGCCCACTGGTAGAGGTTTTATGCAGTGTACTGCCAGGGGTGTACACACAGAACATAGGAATTTACCATTTTTAATTTACATTTTTTCTGGCCTTGCTCAGAGTCTATAAAAGCTAACAGTCTCTGTGTGCAGAGAATTAGCCATAGTTCTCATTGCTAAACAGTGGGTTCATTTTTCTGGCCTTGCTCACAGTCTGAAAAAGCTAACAGTCTCTGCATGCGGTGAATTAGCCGAAGTTCTCATCACTATACAGTGAGTTGATTTTTTCTGGCCTTGCTCACAGTCAATAAAAGCTAAGAGTCTCTCTGTGCGGTGAATTAGCCATAGTTCTCATCGCTATACAGTGGATTAATTTTTTTCTGACCCTGTGCAGAGTCTGTCACATCTACCATTCTCTGTATGCAGTGAATTAGCCGTAGTTTTCATCGCTATACAGTGGGTTAATTTTTTCTGGCCTTGCTCACAGTCTATAAAAGCTACCATTCCCTGTTTGCGGTAAATTAGCCGTAGTTCTCATCACTATACAGTGGGTTAAAGGAGATGTCTCGAGGAAGCAGTGAATTTTTTTTTTTGCCCAGTCCCCCCCATTAAGTACACATTACTAAGCCCCCCTGTAAATGACATTTCTAGCTGGTTCGTACTTACCGTTCCAGCGTTTCAGCAACTTATAAAAGTTTCCCCAAGATGGCCGCCAGCTCTTTTCCCGTCGCTCGCTGCAACCCGACGTGCGCGCTCCCGAGACGCTGCCAGCTGTGTCTCCATGGCAACCAGACGCCCCGCAGCCGCCGACCGGACCCACCGCAGCCGCCGACCAGTCACCCACCGCCAGGCAGCAGGTAACCGGCGCAGCCCCCCCGGCGCTGCGACAGCCCTCCCCCGGCCCAGCGCTAGTTCCCCCGGCCTAGTGACAGCCCCCCCCGGCCCAGCGACAGCCCCCCCCGGCCCAGCGCTAGTTCCCCCGGCCCAGCGCTAGTTCCCCCGGCCCAGCGACAGCCCCCCCTGGCCCAGCGCTAGTTCCCCCGGCGCAGCGACAGCCCCCCCATCGCAGCGGCAGCCCCCCCCCCCCCCCGGCGCAGCCCGGCGCAGCCCGGCGCAGCGGCAGCCCCCCCGGCCCATGACTTACCAGGACAGCTGGGCGGCTTCTCCGGACAGCTTGGCAGCTCTGCTCCTTCCTCTAACAGAGGAAGGTACAGAATGGCCGCTCCAGCGCGCTCCCGAGCAGTGACAGCTCGTCTGCGCATGCGCAGAAGAGCTGTAGCGGGGAGCACACTGAAGCGGCTCGTGCTGAATGGAGAAGACCGGACTGCGCAAGCGCGTCTAAAAAAGCAAGCTGCCGGCGAATTTAGACGGAACCATGGAGACGAGGACGCTAGCAACGGAGCAGGTAAGTGGAATAACTTCTGTATGGCTCATATTTAATGCACGATGTATATTACAAAGTGCATTAATATGGCCATACGGAAGTGTATAACCCCACTTTGTTTCGCGAGACCACCCCTTTAATTTTTTCTGGCCTTGCTCAGAGTCTATAAAAGCGACCATTTTCTCTGTGCGGTGAATTAGCCGTAGTTTTCATCACTATACAGTGGGTTAATTTTTTCTGGCCTTGCTCAGAGTCTATAAAAGCGACCATTTTCTCTGTGCGGTGAATTAGCCGTAGTTTTCATCACTATACAGTGGGTTAATTTTTTCTGGCCTTGCTCAGAGTCTATAAAAGCGACCATTTTCTCTGTGCGGTGAATTAGCCATAGTTCTCATCGCTATACAGTGGGTTAATTTTTTCTGGCCTTGCTCAGAGTCTCTCAAATCTACCAGTCTCTGTGGGCGGTGATTTAGGCCTAGGTCTCAGCGTTATACACTGGTTAAATTTATTCTGGCCCTGATCAGAGTCTCTCAAATCTACCAGTCTCTGTAGACGGTGAATTAGCCCCAGGGATCAGCGGTATCCACTGGTGAAATTTTTTCTGGCCCTGCTCTATGCTTTATCCTTCATGATGAAGAATAGGGGTAAGGGTCGAGGCCGAGGACGTGGGCCTCCCAATGAGCGTGTGGGCAGAGACCGAGGTCCTTGGCAGGGTGAAACTGTGCCCTGCTGCAGAGAGATTAGTAGAGCACCGCGTATCTCCACTCCCCAGCTTCATGTCACATTTTGCAGGTCCGCGTGGTAGACCATTCATTATTAAAAGCAAGCACAGCAGTGCAATCAGCTGCTGACGTGGATAGCGGATAACACCTCCACTACTTTATCCAACACCCAGTCTTCCACGCAGTCCACTCACGCCACCCAAGGGAATGCATCTCTGAATCCTCAGGCTGCTCCTTCTTCCGCCCAGCCTGGTCACTCTAGGAAAAGGAGAGATTATGATGAACAGGCATACACCCAAGAACTCTTCTCGGGTCCCTGCCCTGAGTGTAAAAAAATGGTTCAACAGCCACGTGAGGAGTTTTCCATGACCGATGCCGAAAATGTGGAACTTTCATAGACTCAGGGTGATGAGGGTGGGGACTTCGAATTACTTTCTCAAGATCTATTCGTGGATGATGAGGATGAGACACAGTTGTCTGTCAGTGAGGTGGTTGTTAGGGTAGTAAGTCTAAGGGAGGAGCAGACTGAGGAGTCAGAGGAAGAGCTGGTGGACGATGAGGTGACTGACCCCACCTGGCTTGCAAAGCTTCCTGAAGATAGGGCTTCAGAGGGGGAGGCAAGTGCTGCAACAGAACAGGTTGGAAGAGGCAGTGGGGTGGCCAGGGGGAGAAGCAGGGCCAGAGCAAATATTCCACCAACTGTTTCCCACAGCAATCCCTCGCGGCAAGCCTCCGTGCAGAGGGCTAGGTGTTCGAAGGTCTGGTGGTTTATTAGTGAGAACACGGAAGACCGACAAACAGTGTTGTGCAACTTGTGCCGCACCAAGATCAGCCGGGGAGCCACCACTACCAGCTTCACCACCACCAGCATGCACAGGCATATGATGGCTAAGCACCCCATGAGGTGGAACGAAAGCCATTCACCGCCTGCGGGTCACACCACTGCCTCTTCCCCCGTGTCACAACCTGGAACAGAGGTACATTCCCCCTCCCAGGATGCAGGCACGAGTGCCTCCCAGCCTACACCCACACCCTCACCTCTACGGTCCTCCACTGCCTCTACCAATGTGTCCCAGCACAGCGTTCCACTGTCGCTAACCCAATCGTTGGAACAAAAGCGGAAATACACGGCCACCAACCCGCAAGCACAATCTTTAAACGTGCATATCGCTAAACTACTCAGCCTGGAGATGCTGACATACAGGCTATTACAAATGGAGGCTTTCCGCAACATGATGGCGGCAGCTGTCCCTCGGTACTCGGTCCCCAGTTGCCACTATTTTTCCCGGAGTACTGTCCCTGCCCTACACCAGCACGTCTCACGCAACATAAACCGTTTCATCACCTATGTGGTTACAGGGAAGGTCCACTTAACAACGGACACGTGGACAAGTGCTGGCGGGCAGGGACACTACATCTCCCTGACTGCACATTGGGTGAACTTGGTGGAGGCTGGGACCGAGTCTGACCCTGGGTCTGCTCACAAGCTACCCACACCGAGGATTGCGGTTTCTACCTCGGTGAAGGTTTCACCGGAGAATTATGCCACCTCCTCCAAACACCCTCCCTCCTCCTCCACACCCTCCACCTTTCTATTACCACGTGTGAGCACGTCGCCGGCAGTCGGTAGCTCGAGGTGCTGTAGCACTGCGGTGGGCAAGCGTCAGCAGGCCATGCTGAAACTACTCAGCTTGGGAGAGAAGAGGCACACCGCCCAAGAGCTGTTGCAGGGTTTGACAGAGCAGACCGAGCAGTGGCTTTCGCCGCTGAACCTCCAACCAGGCATGGTCGTGTGTGATAATGGACGTAACCTGGTGGCAGCTCTGCATCTTGGCAGGCTAACACACGTGCCATGCCTGGCCCACATGTTCTATCTGGTGGTTCACTTTCTGAAAAACTACCCCCATTTGTCTGACCTGCTCACCAAGGTGCGTTGTGTGTGCGCCCATTTCAGGAAGTCCACCACAGGTGCTGCCACCCTCAGGACACTGCAAAAGCGCTTCCAGCTGACAGTGCACTGACTGCTGTGCGACGTGCCCACGCACTGGAATTCTACATTGCACATGTTGGCCAGGCTGTACGAGCAGTGTAAAGCCATTGTAGAATACCAGCTGCAACATGGCCAGCGAAGTGGTAGTCAGCCTCCACAGTTCTTCACAGAGGAGTGAGTATAGATAGCAGACATCTGTCAGGTCCTAGGAAACTTTGAGGAGTCTACACAAATGGTGAGTGATGACGCGGCCATTATCTGCATAACCGTCCCGCTGCTTTGCCTGCTGAGAAGTTTGCTGCTAAGGATAAAGGCTGACGCTTTGCAGTTAGAATAGGAGATGGGGATGACAGTATGTCGCTTCATAGCCAGACCACCTCCACGCCTGTTTCTCAGTGTGTATGGGAAGAGGAGGAGGGGGATGAGGAGGAGGAGGGGGAAGAGACTGCTTCCCACACTGCAAAGGGTACCCATACTACTTCCCTCACATTTGTTTAGCGTGTATGGGCTGAAGAGGAGGAGGAGGATTATGAAAGTCATCCTCCTAGTGAGGACAGCGATGTGTTGCATACTGGGACTCTGGCACACATTGCTAACTTCATGTTAAGCTGCCTTTCCCCTGACCCTCACGTTAGACGCATTCTGGTTAACAAGGATTACTGGGTGTTGATCCTTCTCAACCCATGGTATAAGGAGAACCTTTCCACTCTCATTCCCGAAGAGGAAAGGAGTATGAAAGTGATGCAATACCACAAGGCCCTGGTGGGAAAGCTGATGCTAAGGTTCCCATCTGACAACGCTGACAACGCTAGCGGTACAGGACGTACATCAGTGGGCCAACTAGCAGGGCACACGCAGGAATCAGGCAGCATGTCCAGCGCAGGCAAGGGAACACTCTCCAAGGCCTTTGCCAGTTTTATGGCTCCCCAGCCAGACTGTGTCATCACTCCCCAGTCTAGGCTGAGTCGGAGGGAACAGTGTAAAAAGATGGTGAGGGAGTATATAGCCTACCGTACCAACGTCCTCCGTAATCACTCTGCTCCGTACAATTATTGGGTGTCAAAGCTGGACACGTGGCACGAACTTGCGCTGTATGCCTTGGAGGTGCTAGCCTGCCCTGTCACTAGCGTCTTATCAGAGAGGGTGTTTAGTGCTGCTGGGGGGATCATCACGGATAAGCGTACCCGCCTGTCAACTGTCAGCGCCGACAGGCTTACACTTATTAAGATGAACAAAGGCTGGATTTCCCCAGACTTCTCTTCTCCACCGGTGGAATGCAGCGGAACATAAAGGTTCTTTCAGCTGGAACAAGAGAACCATTCATCCTATATCACCCAAAAAAGGGGAGAAGTTGCTTGGTCTATCCCTCTCTGATCTTCCTCCTCCTTTCTTAAACCAGCATGTCATCACGCTGAACAGCCAATTTTTCTGAGGGCCAAAAGGCTCCGTTAAAACAATTTTTTTTCCGAGGGCTGCCTCCAGGTATTGTTAGCAGATTAAGCAACTATGAGTTGTATCTTTAAAATATGTTTCTGGGTTTCACCTGCACCGTGGGTAAACCAATTTTTCAGGGGTACACCTGTACTCTTGGTACACACATTTTTACGTGCTTCGTCTATACTCAGAGCAAAACAATTTTTTCTGGGCTTTGTCCAAACTCATAGCAAACTAATTTTTCAGGCCTTCGCCTATACTCATAGCAAACCAACTTTTCCGGGCTTCGCCTATAATGTTAGTAAATAAATGTTGGAGGTGTTTGCCTATACTCTTGGTACAACAATTCTTCAGGGGTTCACCTATACTCTTGGTACAGGAATTTTTCCGGGCTTCGTCCAAACTCATAGCAAACTAATTGTTCTGGGCTTCGCCTATACTCACAGCAAACCAATTTTTTAGGCCTTCGCCTATACCCTTAGTAAATAAATGTTTGAGGCGTTTGCCTATACTCTTGGTACATCAATTTTAGAGGGGTTCACCTATACTCTTGCTACACCAATTTTTCCGGGAGTCAGCTATACTCTTTGTACAGAAATGTTTCAGGGGCTCGCCTATACTCTTGGTACAGAAAGGTTTCAGGGGTTTGCCTTTAATCTTGCTACTGAAAGGTTTCAGGGGTTCACCTATACTCTTGGTACAGAAATGTTTCAGAGGGTCACCTATACTCTTGCTATGGAAATGTTTCAAGGGTTCGCCTATCCTCTTGCAACAGAAAGGTTGCAGTGGTACGCCTACACTCTTTCTACAGAAATGTTTCAGGGGTTCGCCTATACTCTTGCTTCAGAAGGGTTTCAGGGGTTTGCCAATACTCTTGCTACAGAAAAGTTTCAGGGGTTTGCCTATACTCTTGCTACAGAAAGGTTTCAGGGGTTCGCCTATGCTCTTGCTACAGAAAGGTTTCAGGGGTTTGCCTATACTCTTGCTACAGAAAGGTTTCAGGGGTTCGCCTATACTCTTGCTACAGAAATATTTCAGGGGTTTGCCTATACTCTTGCTACAGAAATATTTCAGGGGTTCGCCTATACTCTTGCTACAGAAAGGTTTCAGGAGTTCGTCTATACTCTTGCTACAGAAATGTTTTAGGGGTTTGCCTATACTCTTGCTACAGAATGGTTTCAGGGGTTCACCTATACTCTTGCTACAGAAAGGTTTCAGGGGTTTGCCTATACTCTTGCTACAGAAAGGTTTCAGGGGTTCGCCTATACTCTTGCTACAGAAATATTTCAGGGGTTTGCCTATACTCTTGCTACAGAAATATTTCAGGGGTTCGCCTATACTCTTGCTACAGAAAGGTTTCAGGAGTTCGTCTATACTCTTGCTACAGAAATGTTTTAGGGGTTTGCCTATACTCTTGCTACAGAATGGTTTCAGGGGTTCACCTATACTCTGGCTACAGAAAGGTTTCAGGGGTTCGCCTATACTCTTGCTACAGAAAGGTTTCAGGGGTTCGTCTATACTGTGGGTACACAAGGGTTTCCCATAGCAGTGTTCAACTATCTGACACATACACAGAATAAATTGTGTGGGTACACAAGGGTTTCCCATTGCTGTGTTCAGCTATCTGACACATACACAGAATGAATTGTGTGGGTGCACAAGGGTTTTCCACTGCAGTGTTCAGCTATCTGACGCACACACAGAGCGAATTGTGTGGGTACACAAGGGTTTCCCAGCGCGGTGTTCAGCTATCTGACACATACACAGAATTAATTGTGTGGGTACAGAAGGGTTTCCCATTGAGGTGTTCAGCTATCGGACACATACACAGAATGAATTGTGTGGGTACACACGGGTTTTCCATTACAGTGTTCAGCTATCTGACACATACACAGAATGAATTGTGTGCGTACACAAGGGTTTTCCATAGTGGTGTTCAGCTATCTGACACATACACAGAATGAATTGTGTGGGTACACAAGGGTTTCCTAGCGCGGTGTTCAGCTATCTGACACATACACAGAATTGTGTGGGTACACAAGGGTTTCCCATTGCGGTGTTCAGCTATCTGACACATACACAGAAGGAATTGTGTGGGTACACCAGAGTTTCACATTGCGGTGTTCAGCTATCTGACACATACACAGAATGAATTGTGTGGGTACACAAGGATTTCCCATAGCGGTGTTCAGCTATCTGACACATACACAGAATGAATTGCCCTGCTTGGTCCACGCCAACTTCTTCACGGTTCATACAGTCTTTGGAGCGATCAAAGGAACCCTAATTGATTTAATGAGACTTTTACAGGGTCACTGTATTGCTGTGGTGACAACTTTGGAATACCTCCTGCCTAAAAGAAATCTTCCATTTTCGAAAGGATTGCTGAATTTTGCTGATGCTTGGAAGTACTAGCATTCGAGTCAGCTTTATGCCCACGATTGTTGGAGATGTGGGCAGAGGCCGAGGTCCTGGGTGAGGTACAACTGTGCCAGGTGTGGCCAGTGGAATTTCTTTGTGGTTGATCCAGTCTTTGGAGCAATGAAAGGAACCGTAACTGATTTAATGAGACATTCACAGCAGTACTAGCATCCGAGTCCGCTTTATGCCCACGATTGTTGAGTATGTGGGCAGAGGCCGAGGTCCTGGGGCGGTGGGGGTGCAACTGTGCCAGGTTTGGCCAGTGGAATTTCTTGGTGGTTTATCCAGTCTTTGGAGCGATGAAAGGAACCGTAACTGACGGCACATTGGGTCAACCAGGTGGAGGCTGGGACCAAGTCTGACCCTGGGCCTGCTCACATGCTTCTCACACAGAGGATTGCGGGTCCTACCTCGGTCACAGTTTCTCGGGCTTATTATGCAACCTCCTCCTCCAGCTTGGGGTCTGGGGATTAGCGCTGGTCGACATGTATTTGCCCTCGTGTTACCACAGTTATCCGAGACACTGGTTTGGACCAATCAAAAGAAGCGTATCTGAATTAATGAGATGTTCACAGCAGTACTATCATCCGAGTTTGCTTCATGCCCACGCTTGTTGTGTCTAGTAGTGCGCACTAGGCTTTTGCAAGCATTCCGGCTGTTTAACAGGTCAACTCATTGTACATTGCCTGTCCCTGACAAGCCTGTTTTTGGGTGTCCGCTGACGTATAATGCCATGAGTTGTAAACTGCCGGATTGGTTTAGGTGTGATAAACGCACGCATCCCTAGGAGTCAGCATTGGTCGGCATGTATTATCTCTCGTGTTACAACTTACCACAGTTATCTGAGATACTGGATTGGAGCGTTCACAGGAAGCGTAACTGATTTAACCCTTTGCAATCCAATTTTGGATTCAGGGTTTCCTAGGGGGCTTTCTCTTTTTGCCATTATACAATGGCACCATCTGCTGGCTAAAGCCAGTACTGCGGTATGGGACATGCTGGAGAGGCCCCCGACAACAGAGTGGCCAGTAATATACAGTAAGAATACACTGCCGGATGTCTTTTGACATCGGAGCTGTACAGCCTTCAATCAGAATGTCTTCAGACATCAGACATTGGATTGGAAAGGGGTAATGAGACTTTCACAGGGTCACAGTATACCTGTGGTGGCTATTTTTGTGACACCTCCTGCTTCAAACCAATCTTTGGTCTTAGTATGCGCTGCTGCAGTGTGATGTGTAGAAGTACTGGCATCTGAGTCCCCTTTATGCCCACGTTTGCGGCTCCTGACAATTTTGTGATGGAGGTGGCACGGGATTGAAATTATGATTGTACGTTAATTTATTATCAGTTCTCATCAGCATTGTGGGCTATCGCCCACAATTTCAAAGAGGGTCGCTGCCAGGCACTGCCAACCCTCTGCAGTGTGTGTCTCCGGTTCCTCCTCATCCAAGACGCACTTATAAATAGACATGAGGGTAGTGTGGCTATCAAGCGAGCATGTGGCATGAGGCTGAGCCCTGGCTGTTGAAGGCAGGTGAGTATCATTTTTTTATTTTTTAAACTGTTCTTCATGGTTTTTCAGGGAAGGGCTTATATTTAAAACCCTTCACTGAAAAACCATCAACTGCCGGGGCTCAGCCACGTCTTAGCCGCGTTGACCCCGGCTCTGTAGCGCCGTTGATCTTTCAGCAGGTGGGGATTCAAAATCCCCGCCTGCTGATAGATCAGGACTACAGAGCTGGGGACAGGGTGGAGAAGATGTGGCTGAGCCCCAGCAGCTGAAGGGAGGTGAGTATCATTTAAAGCCCTTCCCTGAAATCCAATAACGGATGCAGGCAGCAGAATCCTCTACCGCAGCTGTCATGTGTGACAGCTGTGGTAGGGAATTGAAGAATTCATCTGCTGCATCTGTCACAGATGTGGCAGATATAGCAGCAGGGAATTGTTCTTACTAGCAGGGATGAAGGAAACATCTGATGCATGCGATAGATGTGTTCTTCATCCCAGCGGGGGACGCGGCGGCGGGTTAGTTTTTTACATTTTTTTTCTCTTTTTACACTAAAACTATTGCTTTTCAGGGAAGGGCTTATATGAAAATCCCTTCCGTGAAAAACAATTTAGGGGTGCCAGCAGAGCATTGTTTTCAATGGAGCCACTGGCAGCAGCCGCGGCTCCATTGAAAACAATGCACGCTCCGCCCGGATCATCAGTCACCCTGAAAAGTGCTTGACTCTCTCATTGACTTCAATGGGGTTCGTTACTCGAAACGAGCTCTCGAGCATTACAAAAAGCTTGTCTCGAGTAACAAGCACCCGAGCATTTTGGTGCTCACTCATCTCTACCCAGGTGTAATAGCATCCAACACAGTAACTCAGTAGTAATAGTGACCCCCACAGTTTCCCCAGTAGTAATATTATCCCCCACAGTTGTCGCAGTACTAACAATGACCCCCTCATTAGACTCAATAGTAATAGTGTTCCTTCACAGTAGTATCAGTTGCAATAGTGACACCCACAGTGGCCCCAGTAGTAATAGTATCCCCTACAGTTGCATCAGTTGTAAGAATGACCCGCACATTGGCCTCAAAAGCAAAAGTGTCCCCCACAGTAGCCTCAGTAGCAATAATGACACCCACAGTGGCCCCAGTAGTAATAGTATCCCCCACAGTTGCATCCCTTGTAAGAATGACCCGCACAGTGGCCTCAAAAGCAAAAGTGTCCCCCACAGTAGCCTCAGTAGCAATAATGACACCCACAGTGGCCCCAGTAGTAATAGTATCCCCAACAGTTCCCTTAGTAGTAATAGTAACCCCCACAGTGGCCTCAAAAGCAATAGTAACTCCCACAGTGGCCCCAGTAGCAATAGTGACCCGAAAGTAGACACAGTAGCGAGTGTCGCCCACAGTGGCCCCAGTAGCAATCGTGTCCCCCACAGTAGCCTCAGTAGCAATAATGACACCCACAGTGGCCCCAGTAGTAATAGTATCCCCAACAGTTCCCTTAGTAGTAATAGTGACCCCCACAGTGGCCTCAAAAGCAATAGTAACTCCCACAGTGGCCTCAGTAGCAATAGTGACCCCAAAGTAGACACAGTAGCAAGTGTCCCCCACAGTGGCCCCAGTAGCAATTGTGACCCACACAGTAGACCCAGTAGTAATAGTATCCCCCAGAGTTGCCTCAATAGTAATAGTGACCCCCACAATAGCCTCAGTAGTAATAGTGACACCACATATCAGCCCCAGTAGTAATAGTATCCCCTATATCAACCCCAGAAGTAATAGTGCCCCACAGTGACCTCATTAGCAATAGTGTCCCCCACAGTGGCCTCAGTAGTAATAGTGACCCCCACAGTAGCCTAAATAGTAGTAGTGACCTCCTATAATGGCTCTAGTAATAATAGTGTCCCTTATATCGACTGCAGTAGTAATAGTGACTCCCCACAGTTGCCTCAGCAATAGTGACTCCCACAGTGGCCTCAGTAATATTAGTGACTCCATATATCGACCCCAGTAGTAACAGTGACCCCCAAAGTGGCCATAGTAGCAATAGTGTCCCCCACAGTTGCATCAGTAGTAATCGTGACCCCCCCATAGTAGCCTCAGCAATAGTGACTCCCACAGTGGCCCTCAGTAGTAATAGTGACCTCCACAGTGGCCTCAGTAGTAATAGTTACCTCCACAGTACCCTCAGTAGTAATAATGACCCCCTATACCGAACCCAGTAGTAATAGTGAGCCTCACAGTGGCTACAGTAGCAATAGTGGCTCCCACAGTGGCCCCAGTAGTATTAGGGACCCCCACAGTGGCCTCAGTAGAAATAGTGACACCCACAGTAGCCTCAGTAGTAATAGTGACCCCCTATATTGACCATAGTAGTAATAGTGCCCTCTATATTGACCATAGTAGTAATAGTGACCTCCACAGTGGCCTTAGTAAAAATAGTGAGTCTCACGGTGGCCCTAATAGTGACTCCAACAGTGGCTCCAGTAGTAATAGTGTCCTGCAGTAGCCCCAGTAGCAATAGTGACCCCCGCAGTGGACCTAGTAATAATAGTGTCCCCTACAGTGGCCTCAGTAGTAATAGTGACCCCAACAGTTGCCTCAGTGGTAATAGTGACCCCCCACACTGGCCTCAGATGCAAAAGGGACTCACACAGTGGCCCCAGTAGCAATAGTGAGCCTCACAGTAGACCCAGTAGTCATAGTGCCCCCACAGTGGCCCCAGTAGTAACAGCAACCCACACAGTAGCGTTTCAGTAATAATATCTGCCACAGTGGTCTCATTAGCAATTGTGACCCTCACAGTTGCCACAGTAGTAATATTATCCCCCACAGTTGTTGCAGTAGTAACAATGACCCTCATGATAGCCTCAAAAGCAGTAGTGTCCCCACAGTGGCCCTAGTAGCAATAGTGACCCCTACAGTAGACCCAGTAGTAATAGTGTCCTCTACATTGGCCCCAGTAGTAATAGTGACCCCCGCAGTGGCCTCAAAAGCAAAAGCAACTCTCACAGTTGCCCCAGTAGTAATAGTGTCCCCCAGAGTGACTCTAGTAGCAATCGTGTACCCCGTAGCAGACGCAGGTGTAATAGGGTCCACCACAGTGGCCCCAGTAGTAATAGTATCCCCCACAGTTGCCTCAATAATAATACTTACCTCCACAGTAGCCTCAGTAGTAATAGTGACCCCCTATATCAGCCCCAGTAGTAATAGTGTCCCTAATATTGACCCCAGTAGTAATAATGTTCCCCACAATGGCCCTAGTAGCAATAGTGACCCCCCCCCCACAGTACACTCAGTAGCAAGTGTCCCCAACAGTGGCCCCAGTACTAATGGTGACCCCCACAGTAGACGCAGTAGTAATAGTGACCCCCACAGTGGCCTCAAAAGCAATAGTGACTCTTACAGTGGACCCAGTAGTAATAGTGTCCCCCGAAGTGACCCTAGAAGCAATAGTGATGCCCACAGTAGACCAAGGTGTAGTAGAGTCCACTACAGTGGCCTCAGCAGCAATAGTGATCCCCACTTTGGCCCCAGTAATAATAATATGCCCACAGTTGCCTCAGCCTTAATAGTGACCCCATATATTGGCCTCAGTAGTAATAGTGTCCACTATATCGATCCCAGAAGTAATCGTGACCCCCACAGTGGCGTCAGTAGCAATAGTGTCCCCCACAGTGGCCTCAGTAGTAATAGTGACCCCCACAGTAGCCACGGTAGTAATAGTGACCTCCTATATCAGCCCCAGTAGTAATAGTGTCCCCTATATCAACCTCAGTAATAATAGTGACCCCCACAGTGGCCTCAGCAATAGTGACTCCTACAGTGATCCCAGTAGTAATAGTGTCTCTTACAGTGGCTTAGTAGTAATAGTGATCCACACATTAGCCCTAGTAATAACCTCCTCAGTAGCAATATTAACCCGAAAGTAGCCACAGTTATAAAAATAACCCCCTAAGTAGTATTAACTCCACGTTAGCATCAGTAGTAATATGAACCCCTCGCAGTAGCCCCAGTCAGAGGCGTAACTTGAAGCTCCCGGGCCCCAATGCAAAACCTGTAACAGGGCCCCAACTATAATGGTTTAATAATAGTACTGGGCTCCCTATATAGAGAAGAGAGGCCCTTTGGGCCCCCTAAGGCTCCTGGGCCCGGGTGCAACCGCATCCCCTGCACCCCCTATAGTTACACCCCTGGCCCCAGTAATAGTAGTAACACCACAGTACATTGTTACGCCTGTCAGCTCATAGTTTATTTTGCCAGCACACCTCGTTCTGTCCAGACAAGCCAGGGTTAACATCTCCCGTGCCTCCCAGTCAGGTTAATTATCCTGCTATGTGTCTGAGGAGTGTGCTGGTGATTGACAGGTCTATTTACCTATCGGCTCCTCCCGCCTTCCTATAAGATCCAGCTCATGCTGCCTGGAAGTTGCCAATTATTGTTCTGTTGTTCTAATTTTCTTGTCTGTTGGACCTTGCTATTGTCTGCTTTACTTTCTGTTATCTGCCAGGCCTGTCTGCTAGACCTTGCTTTTATTTTCAGTTTTCAGTGTCTGCTGTGTAGTTCAGCTACTCTGACCTGCTGGTAATCTGGCCCTGGTACTTTGTGTCCTTCCCTCAGTCTGCTTGCTAGTCTGTCTCGTTTTGGTATCCTGCTTCCGTCACCTTGTCCGCTAGACCTCACTGTTATCAGCCACTGTTTTCCAGTCCACCTCTGTTTGTATCTTGCTTCTGTCAGTTTGTCTGCTAAGCCTCGCTGTTATCAGCCACACCTTACCATCTGCCTTTCCTGTCGGTGCTAGTGGGTAGTAGTCTCTTGCATAGGTACTGCGGTCCCTGTCTGTCCCCCCTAGTAAGCGTAGGGTTAGAGTTGGCGGCCTGGACGAGTTCACCATAAGGACTATCTCCAGGAAGGGACAGTGGCGTGGGTGTAGGTCAGGGAGCCCCGCGCCTTGCGTACCTAAGCACCCCACTAGTACCGTAACATACATTGAGTAATAGTAACCCCCTCAGCAACCCAAGTAATAATATTACCCCTTCCAGTAGCCCCAGTAATTAACTCCCTCAGTAGTAATATTATTTCCCACTGTAGCCCCAGTATTAATAGTACTCACCTAACCCATATACTTACCTCCTCCTTACAGTCAGCGCCGCTTCTTCTCTTCGAGAAGTAACAGCCGGCTCCCACTGTGGGATAGTGTTGGCTCAGCTTCTGAACCACGCCATGCACAGGACTTAATTTATGTCCTGTTCCGTTAAGTATATGACAGCTAGGACATAAACTTACGTACTCTAGAGTTAAGAGGTTAAAGGGCCATTCCAGTGATTTTTTTCCCATTCATTATATAGCTAACCCCCCAGTATATAAAAGTGAGCTAGTGTAAGTTGATCAGATTTTTCCAAGGGTCAAACCAGGACAAAGGGGTGTGGTCAGGGGGTGGGGCTTATCCGATGTATGATTCTCATCACAATTGTTACAAAACGTACAGGGCCCCCACAGTAGCCCCAGTAGTAATAGCGACCCCCACAGTGGCCTCAAAATCAATAGTGACTCCCAAAGTGGCCCCAGTAGATAAAGTGTCCCCCACTGGCCCCAGTAGTAATAGTGACCCCCACAGCAGACCCAGTAGTAATAGTGACGCCAAAATCAATAGTAACTCCCACAGTGGCCCCAGTGGATAAAGTGTCCCCCACTGGCCCCAGTAATAATAGTGACCCCACAGTAGACCCAGTAGTAATAGCGACTCCCACAATGGCCCCAGTAGTAATGGGGTCCCCTATATCGGCCCCAGTAGTAATAGCGACCCACACAGTAGCCGTAGCAGTAATAGTGTCCCCCACAGTGGCCTCAGTAGTAATAGTGACCCCCACAGTTGCCCCAGTAGTAATATTATCCCCACAGTTGTCATAGTAGTAATCGTGACCCCCACAGTATCCTCAGTAGCAATAGTGACACCCATAGTGGCCCCAATAGTAATAGTATCCCCCACAGTGGCCTCAAATGCAATAGTGTCCCCACAGTAGCCTCAGTAGTAACAGTGACACCCATAGTGGTGCCAATAGTAATAGTATCCCCACAGTTGCCTAAGTAGTAATAATGTGCCCCACAGTGGCCTCCAAAGCAGTAGTGACTCCCACAGTGGCCATAGTAGTAGTAGTGTCCCCCACAGTGGCCCTAGTAGCAAGTGACCCCCACAGTGGCCCAAGTAGTAATAGTGACCCCCACAGTAGAACCAGTGGTAATAGTGACCCCCACACTTGCCTCAGTAGTAATAGTGACCCCCTATACCGATCCCAGTAGTAATAGTGAGCCTCACAGTGGCCTCAGTAGCAATAGTGGCTCCCACGGTGGCCCCAGTAGTATTAGGGACCCCCACAGTGGCCCCAGTGGTAATAGCATCCCCCACACTTGCCTCAGTAGTAATAGTTACCTCCACGGTAGCCTCAGTAGTAATAATGACCCCCTATACCGATCCCAGTAGTAATAATGACCCCCACAGTGGCCTCAGTAGCAATAGTGGCTCTCACGGTCGCCCCAGTAGTATTAGGGACCCCCACAGTGGCCCCAGTGGTAATAGTGTCCCCCACAGTTGCCTCAGTAGAAATAGTGACACCCACAGTAGCCTCAGTAGTAATAGTGACCCCCTATATTGACCATAGTAGTAATAGTGCCCCCTATATTGACCATAGTAGTAATAGTGACCTCCACAGTGGCCTTAGTAAAAATAGTGAGTCTCACAGTGGCCTTAGTAGAAATAGTGTCCACCTTAGTATCATCAGTAGTAATAGTGTCCCCTATATCGGCCCCGGTAGTAATGTCTCTGATATTGGCCCTAATAGTAATAATGTCTCCCACAGTGGCCCTTATAGCAATAGTGATCCCCACAGTATACCCAGTAGTAATAATGACCCCCCCACAGTGGCCTCAAAAGCAATAGTGACTCCCACAGTGGCCCCACTAGTAATAGTGTCCCCCACAGTGACCTGAGTAGCAATAGTGATTCCCAGAGTAGACCCATGTGTAATAGAGTCCACCACAGTGACCTCAGAAGCAATATTAACCCCCACAGTGGCCCAAGTAGTAATAGTATCGCGCACAGTTGCCTAAGTAGTAATAGTTACCTCTACAGTAGCCTCAGTAGTAATAGCGAACCCCTATATCGGTCCCAGTAGTTATAGTCCCCCCAACGCATATACTTACCTCCTCCTTGCAGTCAGCGCAGCTCCTCCTCTTCTTGGCGCTGATCCCGGGTACACACTGACAGCAGTGCAAGTGCCCGGAACATTTTTTCCCTTGTCCTCTCCTGCGGAATGAAGGAGAGGACTTAGGGGAGGAGGATCCCGGATGCACACGTTTACATCAGAACATGCGCCATGATCAGTGCTGCCAGCGGCACAACTATGAAGGGCTCTGCATGCCACCTCTAGCACGCGTGACCTACCCACTGACCTAGGTGTGTGTGAAGACTTATAAGACGATCGATACTCTTTTGGAAATATGCAAAAAGGGAACATGGAACAATACCTCTGCAGCACCACCTATTGGAAGACAACATTCATGCAAGTCATTGTTATAAAGACTTACATAAAGAGTCAGACAATGCCTTGCAGGAATGCTGGTCTCCTCACTGACCTTCTAGGTTATAACTTATAACCTTAAGGAGAAACGATACACTCTCTGAGGGTGCCTTCCCACTTGCAAACGCGATATTGCTGCATTTTTTTAATGCGAATGTCAATGGGACTTTGTAATGTTAAAAATGCATCGCACAAAAATCCCAAGTTTATGCTTTGTGATTTTTGTGCAATGCCTTAACATTAGAAAGTCCCGTTGACATGCACGTTAAGAAAGCGCAGCGATATCGCGATCGCAAGTGTGAAGGCACCCTGACCGCCATTCCTATATAAAACACTGAGTGGGGAGTGTTTAAATCCACCGAGAAGTGAGCGAGCCAACGACGATTATTGTGCTGGCTGAAACTGAACAATGAACGATAGGTTAGTCGTTGGCTCGCATTTAAACTGAGCGATTTGTTCACTTTCATTAGGCTTAACAATTGTTTGAAGGATAATCGTTGCGTCTTAACGCACCTTTAAGCGTACAAGGAGAGCGGTGTGCAATGCATATTCTAACATTTCCTCCATTATGAAACAAAACTGCTAATATTCCTTGTTAATAGATTTTATTACTCTTTTGTATAGTTATAAAACACCTAGAAAAAAATTAAAGAAAGAAACCCCAATACATTTAGGTCAGTTTCACGCGACCAAGAAACTCACATGAGATTTGTGCGTTGCACACAAATCCCGCATGAATATGATCCCTATTCTTTGGAGTCATACGCATAAGCAATGTAAAACGCGCTGCATGTTCTATCTTTTCACGTTCCTTGGAACGCATTGCCATTGTTTCCAGTTGGACAGTAAACCACAGTGCACTTGTCGATCCTCCGACACGGCTGAAAGCTGCGCCGGAGGATCGCTTCTTTACTGAAGTGATTTGAGGCATTTTTGCCGTGGATATCGCGTTCGCCCCTGTGTATAGGTAGCCTCACTGATTAGCTATAAAATTAATTAAAATGAAAAGTCCACTGGAGCTCTGTTTAATAAATCTATCTATTTCACCACAGAGGGCTCTGTTACTTCCTAGTACATCCTACGGACCTCACCAGTCCACACACCTACACATGTCCATCCCTAGGCAGTCACATTTGGCACTATACGGGTCACCCTGAGCGCAGGAGTCATCCTCTTTTTCTCTTTACTTAACCCCTTAGTGACCAAGCCTGTTTGCGTCTTAATGACCAGGCCAAATTTTGCAAATCTGACATGTGTCACTTTAACATGGAAAAACACCAGAAAGGTTTTGCATATCCAAGCGATTCTGACATTGCTTTTTCGCCACATGTTGTACTTCATTTAGGCGGAAAAAAAAGACCGATAGAATTTGTGTTTATTTATTAAAAGCGCCAAAATTGGGAAAATTTTGAAAAAATCATCATTTTTTCAGATTTCCAACTGCAATATCTCAAATAATCTGCAAACATTATCCAGAAATTTTTGCTGAGATATATATTTCCACCCGTTTACTTTATTTTGAGCGCACATTGGAAAAACTTTTGTTTTTTTAACCATTTAGGAGACGTATAAATTTAACATTACTTTTCAGCATTTTGAGGAACACAAAGCCAAGATTGGAAAGGCTCATAGGAGTCAAAATGATAGATACCCCCACAAGTGACCCCATTTTAAAAACAACACCCCTTAACGTATTCACTGAGGGGTGTCATGAGTATTTTAACCCCACAGTTTTTTCTCACGAGTCAATGCAATTTAGAAGAGAAAAACTAAAATTTTTTATATTTTTGCAAATATGTTATTTTAAAGACAGGACTAAGGATGAGCGAGTATACTGGCTAAGGCACTACTCGTCCGAGTAATGTGCCTTAGACGAGTATCTCCCTGCTCGTCCATAAAGATTCGGGGACCACTGCGGCTGACAGGTGAGTCGCGGCGGGGAGCAGGGGAGAGCGGGCGGGAGAGAGAGATCTCCCCTTCGTTCCTCCCCGCTCTCCCCCGCAGCTCCCCGCTCCGCGGCGGCCCCCGAATCTTTAAGGACGAGCAGGGAGATACTCGTCTAAGGCACATTACTCGGACGAGTAGTGCCTTAGCGAGTATACTCGCTCATCCTTAGACAGGACGTTTTTCTATAGTACACATGAAAATGAGGATTTGCACCCCAGAATGGATACCCCCATTTGTCCCGTGTTCAGAAACATACCCATTGTGGCCCTAATCTACTTACAGGACACATGGCTAGGCCCATAATGGAGGGAATGCCCGCTGGATTTCAGGGTACAACTGAATAAATTCAAGGCTCCATTGCCCACTTATACGGAAAAAAAATTGACTTCCTAAAAATAATCCCCCCCGCCATCGCCATTTTTTTGGCATTCCCTAAATATTAGATAAAAGTAATAATATAAACTGCGTTTTATGTCCAAAGACAGGGGTAATTACGGTGGCTGGTTGGGATGGGCACATGGGGCAAGAAAACCGGGTATCCCCCCTTCTCTCTCGGGGGTATTTCGTGACCCCAGCGGCAGGGATAGGGGTGTAAAAAGTGGCGCTCTGTGAAGCTTCGTAAGCTTGCTGCGGTGCGGCGGTCTCACACAGAAGGTGCTCAATAAGCTGCTCCTGGAACTGCAGGTAGGCGAGCGTTCCCGGGGCTTCCTGTAAATTACGGATTACAGGTAGCGATCTGAATAACGCCGGGCTCTCACGGCCATATGCAGAATCCGCTTGCGGAGGCCCGCAGCGGATCCCAGCTGTGCGCCCGGACGTGACCCTGCGTATGGCTGCGTAATGTACTGCGCATAACTGCCTACTCACACAGGCGGTCATGCGCAGTACACCGTTTTTTGTTTATATTTCCCGTGCTGTTGCTTAGAGATGACCCGGGTACCCGCAGCCCGTACACAATGTATTTGCACATGGGCTGCGAGTATATCCGCGGTCATAGAGCACAATGGGCTCTAGGTCACGGATATCCACGGTAAAATATAGCATGCAGTGTTCTGTTTCTGCGAGTGGATTACGTAATTCCGACCCGCTAATTGGGGGGAATTGTGTAGTCCAATGCATGTGATTCCTCTCCAGTCATGCGTGACCGGCCTGTTATATCGCTAATTTATCACGTGACCGGGGACCGCTCAACGAGGCCTCCGATCACTGCTGCAAGCACTCAGCGACCAACGCAAGGAGATTTAAAATTTCCTGGGCTCCCCGGCTCCTGTGAATGTGTCCGGCATTTTGCCGGCGGGTGCATACCCAGTAGCCGGCAGGATCCATGGAGGATAATCGCATCTGGATTCAAATGCGGAAGCCTCCGAGAAGATGTTTCATCTCCTCTCACCGATCGCATTGGTGAGGGAAGATGAAACTTCCACTTTAAGAACTTTTACGTGATCGCCATTATGCATTGGATAACGGCGATCACGTGATCAGTAACCGCATACCGCAGCTCCCCGTGACATCTCCAGGCTCTTGGCTACGTTTGGTAGCCAGGAGCAGGGAGATTTTAAATTTCTGGGGCAATCTTTCACTTTTGCGCATGCATCCGCCATCATGCTGACGGGCGCATGCGCCGAAGCGGGGGTAAGGTCCGCGGATCAACATCCCACCAGGGAACAAATCCGGGGATCTTGGGTACGTAATTTCATCCCCCCTTACAGATATGATCCGTAAGCGGAGATGAAACTTTAACTTTATAAACTTTTAACTTTTTTTAAAAAACTTTTTAACGTTATATGATCACCGTTATACGATTGATAACGGTGATCATATGACTAGAAACCGCATACAGCGGTCCCCAGTCCTATCTCCCTGCACTCGGCTATCTGTGACAGCCGGGTGCAGGGAGATTTTGAATTTGACGGGCTCACCGGCCTTCTGCGCATGCGCGCCACATCGGCGCGTGCGCAGAAGCCAGCGGAGGGTCCCGAGACTGACCGGAGGACATGGAGAAAGCAGGGTGAGTATTTTCACCTTCCCTCATGGATCCGATCCATGAGGGGAGGTGAAGCTTTTCTTTTTTTTACATCTTACTTCACTTTTCCGCGATCGCCGTTATCCATTGGATAATGGCGATCGCGGTACCGGGGACCGCTCACCGCGGTCCCCGCTGACATCTCCTGCCTCCCGACGACCTACAAGAGCCGGGAGCCAGGAGATTTTAAATTTCCCGGGCCGCCGGGGCATGCGGCTGACGTAAAGCCGCCTGGCGCGCATGCGCAGAAGGCCGGCTTCAGGGCCCGGAGGACCAGGAGAGCGGGGAGCAGTGCGGCGGACTCAGGTGAGTAATTTCAGCTGCCCTAATAGATCCGATCCATCAGGGCAGCTGAATCTTTAACTTTTTAAAAACTTTTTTTTAACTTTAATGCCGATCGCATTGCCGGGGGGGAGGGGGGTCCCTGCAGCCCGGGATGACAGCTCCATGCTGTCGGCTACCTGCGGACACCGACAGCATGGAGCTGTCACGTCCAGAGCCCGAGGGGCTTTATTCTCTGCAGGACACATGTTTTTACGTCCTCAGAGAATAAAGCCCACTTGGGCAGGACGTAAAAACACTATGGGCTGGTCGTTAAGGGGTTAAAATTAAAACCTGTCACACGTGAAGTGTGACGTGAAAAACATTTTCTTGTTATAATCTCACCTGTCAAGGGGTGGGATATATTAGCCCCTTAAGGACATGACCTATTTGGGGTTTAGAGACGCAACGATTTTCTGGGGATTTTCGTTTCTGCTTTTCAAGAGACATAACTTTTTTTTATTTTTCCATCGACACGGCCAAATAAGGGCTTGTTTTTTGCATGGCGAACTGTAGTTTTTATTGGTATCTTTTTGGGTGCATATAATATATTGTAAAACTTTTATAATGTTTTTTGAGAGCAGGGAGAGAAAACATCAATTCTGCCATTCTTTTTTAATTCTCATCAAACAGCATAAATGACACAATATATATTTTTTGCGAAACAGTACGATTACAACAATACCGAAAACATAATTTTTTAATGTTTTCCACTTTTGCATAATAAAACCCTTTTTTGGAATTGATGATTATTTTTGCATAATTGCATTCAAAGTCGCATAACTTTTTTATTTTTCCATGGACGGAGCTCTGTGAGGGCTTGTTTTTTGCGTCACAAGCTGTAGTGCTTTATATACCATTTTGGGGTACATATGGCTTTTTTGGAGGTAAAGGCTGCCTGCAGACAGGCGGAAATTCTGCGGCGGGATTTCTGCCGCTGGAAGCCTGCATAGGATTGCGTTAACAAACGCAATCCTATGCAGACGGCCGCAGTTAGGCTTTGTGAAATCTCGCGAGGCAAACAAACCGCGGCATGTTCTATTTCTGCGAGCCCCGCACAGAAACGTCACTCACCCGCTGCTGGCTCCGGTCTGCGCATGCGCCAGCTGCCGGTACATGAAAGATCCGGAGCTGCGGGGCATGGGTGAGTATGCGCTGCTCTCTGCAGGCGCTCGGGTCGGGTCCCGCGGCGAGAATTCTCGCTGCCGGATCTGATCCAGCCGTCTGCAGGCGACCAAAATAAATAAAATAAGCATTTTGCCTCCATTTTTCTTACCATTTTTTGCTGTGCAGGATAATTAGTGTGCTCAAATTGGTGCTCAAACAGGTCATTAAAGACACGAGGATACCACATTTGCGTTTTTTTTTCTATAGAAATAGGGAAAAATGAGCAAGAAAGGGTTTTCTTTCTTTCTGTATTTTTTTACACCATGTCTTTTGTTTTTTACACTGTTTATGTCCCTGAAGGGGACCTCATTCATAACAGCTATGATAGGGCATTGCAGGACTGCTATGGCTTTTCGCTGGTTTTAGCGAACATAGGCAATGGCAAAGCAGGATGCCTGTATCTGGCGTCCTGTTGCCACGACAACCCGACGGTCCTCGCAATTACATTGCGTGGGTCCAGTAATGTCCAGAGGCAGCGCACTCCCTCTGTGAACCCTTTAAACGCAGCGATCTACATAGATTGCAGCATGTAAAGGGTTAACAGCGGGGATCACTGTCCCAATGCACCCCCGCTGTTGCAGGCTATCAGTATAAGCCAGCTCCTGCTGCCAGATGGCGCAGGATTGTTTTAGATCCCGCGAGATCCACATGACGTAAGGTTATGTAATGTTGCCTTAAGTACCACCCTGCCATGACATAACTCTATGTCCTATGGCGGGAAGGGGTTAAAGGTGTTGTACCAGGATATAAAGTTATTCCCCTATCCACAATATATGATTGGTTAGGGTCCTAGTGGTTGGACCCTGACCAATCGCAAAAATGGGGGTCCCAATGGTCTCCACGTGAATGGAGCAAAGGACACACGAGCATGCCACAGCTACGTTTATTTCAATGACAGTGCCTGAAATTGTCGAGTATGAGCGCCAGAGATTGCTGAGCGCTGTCACTGAAGTTAATGGAGCTGCAGCACGCATCACACTCATCCTCACATCCAGCCATGAGGGGTCCATCGGAACACCCATTATTGTAATCGGTGGTCGGATCATAATGTTATTCCCTATCCTGTAGGCAGGGGAATAACTTTATATCTTGGTACAACCCTTTAAGCATCAAGTGAAGAGTCAGCTCTTGGTGTGTTGGAAGCAGGTAAAATGGGCAAGTGTAGGAAACTGAGTAACTTTGGCGAAATAGTAATGACTAGACGACTGGAACAGAGCCCTCCAGAATACCAGGGAGGGCGGTTCCCAAGATGCAATGGTTAGTACCTACCAAAAGCGGTTCGAAGAAGGACAACTGGTGACAGGGTCATGGGCACCATAGGCTCATGTATGCATGTTGAGAGAGACTTTTGTTAAATGTAAATGAGCAAATTAAAGAAGTATAGGGATCATCGCACTGTAAGAGGTCATTAGATACCTCTACACCCTGGACAGTGGATTTCTAAATTACACTTTAGTTTTTTCTTGCTGGCACAACATTACATCTTTCCTCACAATTAAAACACTAATAAAAATGTAACTACAAAACTCATCTTTATTTTAGAAAATAAAAACATTTAGCAAAAATGTAACATTATACACAAGTTTTCACTGTATACAAATCTGAAAACAATCGTCCCTGTTCATTCCCAGTGAAGGTACAATGGTAAACGGCTTTATGGGTCGGGATAGTCACAAATGGTAGAAGACTTCAACGTGTAGCGATTTGTAGACTCATTCTATGGAGCGGCAACGACTGCAGTATAAGATGCTGGTTTTAGAAGAACAACTGAAGACATGGTAGAGGATGTTGAGCCCTGGTAGTACCTTCTCATGCTTGCACATAACAGTTTAATCGTTTAGTATGGTCCGGCTCAGGGGTCGAAGTGGGCTAGGGGTCATCTGCTTCCAACTCTTCCACTAATCCGGCCAACTTCTCCATCCGGGATACTTGTTGATCTGAAAAGATTAGACCTAAACAAATGTTACTGCAATTAGAACAGGATTCTCTCCAGTCTCTCCAGGTTGCTCCATGATGTCGGGTAATCACTGAGAAGGATCATAAGAAATCACTGCTTTTGACAGGAACATAGTCTTATCACAGTGTACATTGACACTTACAAGGTGCTCTCAAGCTGGTGACAGACTGTCTGAGCAGTTAGAAGACTTAGAAGGTTCTTTAGGGATGCTTCTTTACCCAATTAGTGTAGGCACAGGTTAGACTGTTCATATCTGTGCAAGCGTCTTCGGCACACAGCTGACATAGATTCCCGAGCAGCCTGGCGGAAGCCCGGAGGACACCATGCTAGTCAACTGGGTCCTATGGACATCATTCATGTCAGTTAAGCATGGGGTCCAGCACTTCCAATATTTAGCTCCTATGATGGAGCCAAACAATGGAAATAATAGTGCAAATGTGAATCCAGCCTAGTTTTTGGCTGTGGATGGAGGGTTTATTATACTATCAGGATCAAATATGGCTGGATATTCAGAGGAAGTGGATAGTTTGATTGAGAAAAGAGGTCCATCCAAGTGTAAAATACCCCATTTTTAATTTTGCATAAAATGCCTTTATCAAAAATACAAATAGTGGGTGCCTTACTTGACTTATGGTCAGTAAATTACGGTGTAGCATAAGCAGAGGCAGTGAACGATAGCACAGTACAACTCAAATGGTGCATTTCCTTGAAAGCCAACAAAATCTTGGAGATTTTCTACAGTATAATTGGCTGTGAAAATCAAGACTTCTAGACCAGCTTTTCTCAACTCCAGTCCTCAGAGACCCCTGACAGGTCATATAGGGGGGTCCCTGAGGACTAGAGTTGAGAAACACTGTTCTAGACCAGTCAACGCTTTGATGGGCTGCGCCAGCTGTCTTGGCAATGCTGATTGGAGGACCGTCTCTGACTGATGCATATCCCAAGATATGGTGCATATTTCAAAATGGTGGTGCAGAAAATGAACATGGCATGGGGTGGAGGGGGAAGGGGAAGGAAATATCATACTGCAAATGTGCTGATAATGTAAGCCTTTAAAAAGCTAAGTTGATATTTCTGTTGCCAAATTTTGTGCCTTCTGAAGTGTCTCTCGTTTTGATTGGAAAAATAGCTCTGCATACAACGCTGTTTTTATAGTCAGAATTAGTGATGAAGGCTCCAAATGTAGCCCAACCTTTGCAGAAGTCCTTACCACCTCATGACATTAGCACAGTCTAGTCTTATAGTTTTCTTAAATCATAAGTCATAGGAGTACAAAAGTAACCAGTCATTTGTAGTAACTCATACCTCTTGTTATAGTTGTATATCTCAAGATCTGTAAGTTATAGCATTAACCTCTTCAGTGGCACGCCCGGAAATTTTCCAGGACTAGCTGCGCTGCCCATAGTGACATAGCCCAGAAGATTTCCTGGCTATGTTTCACTATAGGACCACGCAGAACACAATGCCATAAGCTGTGGCATTGTGCTCTGCCTGCATAGTCCCACAAAGAACCAGTGCAGGACTTTAAAAAAAGAAGCGGGAAGATATAACCGATCTACCGGCAACTTTCCGATTCTTCCCTGCACTGTTTACATCTGGCCACGGAAACCATCGGCTTTTCAGACGCCGGCTGATGGTCCGCGTGCAGGGAGAGCTGGTGACCAACTGTCAGATGATAGCCGGGCACCAGCTCTTACAGCAGAGAACAAAGAAAACCTCCAATCTCCGCTGTTTAACCCTTTACATACCGCAATCTCTGTGACCGCAGCATGTAAAGTGCTGACAGCTGAGAACGGAGAAAACCTCTGATCTCCGCTGTTTAACCCTTTAACATGTTGTGGTCTGTGCGACTGCAGCATGTAAAGGGCTGACAGAAGCAGAGGGCTCCCTCTGTCACCATTGGACAGCTCTCCCTGCCACGTGGACCATCGGCTCGTCAGAAGCCGGCCAATGGTCTCCATGGCAGGGAGAGCTGGTGATCGGCTGTCAAATGAAAGCCGTGTCACCATCAGAACCCTCGCAATGTGATCAGGCGGTTCTGAAGGGTCTCAGTTGCATCCGGAGGCTTGAATATAGCCTCCGGGTTTGCCAGCTAAATTAGGCTATGGCGCTAAGACTCTGAGCTTCATAGCCTGTCTAATACCCTACTATGCCTCAGCATTCCAGAGTATTAGAAGAATAAAAAAAAGGATTATGCAAGTTCCCTAAAAAAGACAAAAATGTAAAAAAAATGAAAAAGTTAAAAAATTATAAAAAAAACAACAATAAAAATGCCAAAACCCCACCATTCTCCCTTTAGGGCTTATTTAGACGGGCATATATCGGTCAGGTTTTCACGCCCGGCTGATATACGCTGCCCCTTTCTGCAAGGGGAGGAGCTAGTGCATTGAACTCCCGCCCCCTCTCTGCCTCTTGCTACTGTTTGCAATGGAGGGTTGGGTCAGGGGCGGAGCTATGTTCCATCCTGTTATGCCCCCTCCATTGCAAGCAATGGCGAGGGTCAGAGAGGGGACGGGATCTCAGTTCACCAGCTCCCCGTCCCATCTCACCTGTTTCTGGGCTGGTGCACTGAGCTGATTTCTGCAGGAAGCAGACAGCTCCATAATCACTGCAGTGGCAGGGCTCGGTATTGCATCAAATTTTCCATTCATTTCAATGACTGCAATGCCAGGGCTGGCCACCGCACTGAGAAGGAAGCTGTCTGCTTCCTGCAGATTTAAACTTAGTGCATTGGCCCTACAAACAGCTGATCGGTGGGGTTCCTGGTAACGGACTTCCACCAAGCTACTATTGATGATCTATCTTCAGGATAGGTCACCAATAGTTTACAAACTCTTTAATTCACTTCCCTCAGCCATAAAACAGGCATGCATTACTTAATACAGTTTGATAGAAGAGAAATCTGTAGGATGAGTTTCTGTTTGCTGGTGTAGACTGGATTATGGTCATGATTTGCACTCGTTACTTACCATGTTTCACCTGCTTCAGCGCTGATGCGACTTGATAACTGAACACGGATTCACAAAGGAATCCCTCTGCGCCATCTGCAAACAGAAGGATAGAAAAACGCATGAGCAACGTTCTTGACCAGACTGCACTATTGTATGTCCTGCCTACAAGTTGTAGAACATCTACTGACACTGGCCAGGATTCCAATCATTTCCACCTACTTTTACTGACATGTGCATGTTATGGCCCCCCGTGCACGCTTATGGACTACTAGCGCCAAACACATGTCTAGGTTAAATGGCCGTTGATGAAACTGTCTCGCATCTGCAGGCGCGTGTAGTGTGTGTTTGCGATAGAAACATTACATTGTGAGCGTTACCGGCGACCATGACAGATATTAGGGACGACAATCTCTGTACATTGCTGCAGAATATGTTGGAGCTATAGAGGTAACAAGAAAATGAAGACCAGCACAAGTAACCATTTCTCCGCATTCACATGGGCGCTTGCGTATTTCGGTCTGTAAATACGCTGTTGCCTTGCGCTTTGCGGCGTATTGGTATTCTTTTACTTCACATAAATATGCAGCGTATTTCCGCATGTAATAGAAACGTGCGAAATCTTCTTGATTTTGTGGGTAAATACGTAGCGATTACGCAGGTTTCCTGTGTATTTTGTGTGCATTTGCGCATGCACATTGATTTCAATAGGCTTCTACAGTGCGTAATAGACGCTAAGATACCGTGCTTCCTTAAAAAGAAGACCCTGTCTTATATTAACCCCTTAAGGACACGGCCTATTTTGGGCTTAAGGATGCAGCTATTTTTGGCAGGGTTTTATATCCATTTTTCAAAAGCCACTTTTTGTCGCCACGGCCATATAAGGGCTTATTTTTTGCATGGCGAACTATAGTTTTTATCGGTGCCATTTTTTTTAACTCTAAATCATCACTGTTATCTATTGGATAACAGTGATCACGTCCCCGGTGACATCTCTCTGCACATGTTACCCAGGAGCAGAGGGATTTAAAATTTCCCGGGGCACGAGCCCCTCTGCGCAGAAGGATACTTCAGGTCCCAGAAGATTGGGACATCGCGGAGGACCCGAGTGAGTATTTTCACCTCTCCTTATGGATCCGATCCATGAGAGGAGATGGAACAAACTTCTTTCCAACCTTTTAAAACTTTTTCGTGATCGCCGCTTTCCATTGAATAGTGGCAATCACGTGCACAGGGGACCGGTCACCTCGGTCTCCAGTGACATCTCCTGGTTCCCGGCTACCTTCAGGAGTCGGCATCCAGGAGACTTTAAATTTGCCGGGGCTCCTGGCCTTCTGCGCATGCGCATGACGTCATACATCTGGCACACATATGCAGAAGAGCGGTGACGGGTCCCAGAGAACCAATTCCCCGTGGGAGACCACGGACAAGGCGGGTGAGTAATCTCAGCTGCCCTGATGGATCGGATCCATCAGGGCAGCTGAATCTTAATCTTTTTTTAACTATTTATTCATTTAATTGCGATCGGCGCTATACACCGGATCACATTGCCGGGGGGGGGGGGGGGGGCAATAGGGCTTTAATTCTAAGAGGATGCATGTTTTTATGTCCTCCAGGATTAAAGCCCGCTTAGCTAGGACGTAAAAAGGCAATGGGGCCGTCACTAAGAGGTTAAAGTTGAAAGTGTAAATTGTTACAGATGCCCATAATCCCACTGACAGATGATGTCACAGGAAATCAGGTGACCGCTGCAGCCAATGAGAAGCTGCAGTGTCACCATCCATTCTCCTGGCATCGGCGCTCAGACCCTGATAGCCGCGATGCCAGGAGTTCAAGAACATGATGCTGCATTTATCATTGGCTACAGAGGTCATGTGACTTCCTATGCCCCTCCCCCTGAGTCTGCAGCAGGCTGCAGTGCTGAGTCCTGGGGTACGCGTGTATCTCTGTATATTATTTTCACACAGGGCGTCCTACTGAAAAGGGGTTGTCCGGTAACCGGAGAGTCCTTAAACATAGACATATACCTTATATTTACCATCTACAATGCAGTAACAATAAAGCAATATGACCGTTGTTCTCAAACAGCTGAGCGATCTCTCCGAATATAAGTGCGAGATTTACTAAACTGAATAAGGCAAAATTCTGGCTCAATCTTAGGCTGAAGCGGTGCGCCCCCTGTGTACGTATGATGTAACTACACGCTATGCCTCACACTCACTCATCATCACCATAGCATCTGCAGGGTGGTCCACGGAAAAGAAGGACGGCAGCCCACACTGTCTATAAGAAAGTCTATCAATGTTGTCCATAGCAACCAATCACAGCGCAGCTTTCATTTCTTATACTGCTGAGGTAAATGAAAGCTGCGCTGTGATTGGTTGCTATGGCAACAAAGATTTTCTTTTAGACAGCTTTGATGAGAGTGTGGTGACGGGCTAATATTCCGTGGCCCATCCTGTACAAGAAGCTTCATTAGAATATTGCTTACTGGGAAATATTGTAATTAGATGCGCCAAGAATATAACAAAAGTCTGGAAGCTGCTGAACAGTTCCGCCCGTGGCTACAGAAATATGGCGGAGGGGGCATGCAGAGGGACCTCCATGTTGGTTCACCCCGAGTACTTTGTGGATTAGGAACAGAGGACGCCTTTACATTATAACTATTATTCCTAAGGGCTCGTGTCCTCGGGTGGTCTTTCACCGCCTATTACACATGCGTTGCACGGCCACGTAAAGCGTGCTGAATGGAGCTAATGAGAGTAAATGGACCTTCATTAGTCCTTGCACATGAGCGTATAGACACTGCATGTAGATACCAGCGAGAACTAGATCGCAGCATGCTCTATTCTCCGGCGTACCACGCAGAGTGAGCCGTATACGTTTGTATAAGCAGCGTATGCAAACCTGTCCATACACAATACATTATGTACGGGCGGCGATTCATACGCAACGCAGATACGACACAGCGGGGGATTAAAAAAAAGACAGCCACACTGCGCATGACCGCGGCCGTGAGATACGCAGATATGCGCAGTACACTCGCTGCCCGTACGCGGTATCACAAACACTGGTAAAACGCTGCGAGGGCACCTGTGGACATGAGCCCTAAGGCCGCTGAGTAATTCTCCTGAGCATGGAGATATGTATATAGATTGCAGTCGCCGTCGGGACGGGCTTCCCAATAATACACCATATCCCTGCAGCACATCATATATTCTGTCACACAAGTACCACGTCCGCTGCCGGATATCCATACTAATAGTATACATGCTAAAGTAAGGCCCAATGTCCACAGGCGGATTCGATTTGTGGAACCAGCGCTGGAGAACCGCAAATCAAGCCGTCCATAGGGATGCATGGATGTCCGCAAAGCAATGACAAGCATGCAGATGTGATTTTTCCCACACACCGCATACAGGGCTCAGGCAGGCAGATCAGCCGGAAGGTCAGTTTCTTACTTTGATATCTGATGTTCAAAGCAGCTTTCAAAGATGGCGCCGTTGTGCTGACTTCCCACAATGCCCTGCGCTCTCCCCCCTCTGTGTGCGAGCTCCCAATGACTGGCCTCGCTCAGCTCCCGTCCTGGCCACGCCCACCTCTAGTGAACTCATCTAAGTCTCTTCCTGCCCAGGCCCCGCCCCCTCTAAGTCCCTCCACAGGACAGCATGTTCTCCTGCTGTACAGTGTACTTAGAGGGGGCGGGGTCAGGAGAGACTGTCTATACTCACAGGATAAAATCCTGAACGACGAGAGTTCAGTGTAAACAGCAGCCGTTCAGTACTGAACGTCCGCTGTGCAAAGTGAATGGAGAGGGGCGGGGAGAGAAATCTCCTGCAGCCGCCCCACTGTGAAACAAGGATACCCGCTTGACAGGCACCTCCCCCCCGACCGTGACAAGTTATGGTGACAGCCCCCTCCCACCGTGCAACAAGTTATAGCAATAGCCCCTTCCCCCCTGCGACAAGTTATGGTGAGAACACCCCTCCGCCTCTCCCAGTGCGACAAGTTATAGCGACAGCTCCCCTCCTCCCGACAAGTTATGGTGACAGCCCCCCTCCCGTGCGACAAGTTACGGAGACAGTCCTCCCGCGCGACAAGTACACTGACAGCCCCCTTTCCCCCCACATGACAAGTAACACTGACAGCCCCCCCTCTTCCCCGCGGCGACAAGTTGTCAGCACCCCAACTCCCGCGGCGACTAGTTGTCAGCACCCGAACCCCCGCGGCGACAAGATGTCAGCACCCAAACCCCGCGGCGACAAGATGTCAGCACCCAAACCCCATGGCGACAAGTTGTCAGCACCCCAACCCCTGCGGCAACTAGTTGTCAGCACCCCAACCCTCGAGGCAACTAGTTGTCAGCATCCCAACCCCCGCGGCGACAAGTTATCAGCACCCCAACCCCCGCGGCGACTGGTTGTCAGCCCTCCAACTCCCGCGGCGACTAGTTGTCAGCACCCCAACCCCCGCGGCAACAAGATGTCAGCACCCAAACCCCCATGGCGATAAGTTTTCAGCACCCCAAACCCCACAGCGACTAGTTGTCAGCATCCCAACCCCCGCGGCAACTAGTTGTCAGCACCCCAACCCCCGCGTCGACAAGTTGTCAGCCTCCCAACTCCCGCGGCGACTAGTTGTCAACACACCAACCCCCGCGTCAACAAGATGTCAGCACCCAAACCCCCACGGCGACTAGTTGTCAGCACCCCAACCCCCGAGGCAACTAGTTGTCAGCATCCCAACCCCCGCGGCAACTAGTTGTCAGCACCCCAACCCCCGCGTCGACAAGTTGTCAGCCCCCCAACTCCAGCGGCGACAAGATGTCAGCACCCAAACCCCATGGCGACAAGTTGTCAGCACCCCAAGCCCTGCGGCGACTAGTTGTCAGCACCCAAACCCATGAGGCAACTAGTTGTCAGCACCCCAACCCCCGCGGCGACTAGTTGTCAGCACCCTAACTCCTGCGGCAACTAGTTGTCAGCTTTTAACCCGCGCGGGGACTAGTTGTCACCCCCCAACTCCTGCGTCCACTATTTGTCACCACCCCAACTCCTGTGTCGAAAAGTTGTCAGCACCTGAACCCCCGCGGCGACAAGTTGTCAGCACCCCAACTCTTGCGGCAACTAGTTGTCAGCACCCCAACCCCCGCGTCGACAAGTTGTCAGCACCCTAACCCACACAGCAACTAGTTGTCCGCACCTCAACCATTCAAAATAGTCATGGCTCTCCTCCCTGCACAAACAGGATTACACTGAGATGAGACACATCTGTATAGATAACACAGGACCACTATTCACAATACTCACAGCTCACCTCCTCTCCTCCCTGCACATACAGGATTACAGTGAGAGGTGATACCTATTTGTAGAGAACACAGGACCCCCCATTAATAATAGTCACAGCTCACCTCTCCTCTCCTCCCTGCACAGACAGGATTACACTGAGAGGTGGCACCTATATATAGATAACACAGGACCACCATTCACAATAGTCACAGCTCACCTCCTCTCCTCCCTGCACAGACAGGATTATACTGAGAGGTGACACCTATATATAGATAACACAGGACCACCATTCACAATAGTCACAGCTCACCTCTCCTCTCCCTGCACAGACAGGATTATACTGAGAGGTGACACCTATATATAGATAACACAGGACCACCATTCACAATAGTCACAGCTCACCTCTCCTCTCCCTGCACAGACAGGATTACACTGAGAGGTGGCACCTACATATAGATAACACAGGACCACCATTCACAATAGTCACAGCTCACCTCCTCTCCTCCCTGCACAGGCAGGATTATAGTGGGTGGGTTGGTGGCTCGCTGGGCAGGTCAGTGGCAGGGGCAGTTATACAACCCACTCCCCTCCCCCCCTGCAATAAGTTATGGCAGCCCCCTCCCCCACTCCCATGAGAGAAGTTATGACAGCCCCCGCTCCCAGTAGTAATACTTACCCTTCAGCTGATGACCGGTGGACACTCCTGTCCGTCTCTAGTACGGACTGCGCATGCGCGAATAATCTGACGCGTGTTCCTGAGCCGGCAGGCGCTGCTGCGCATGCGCAAAAAAACAGGCGCGCACCCCTGGCCCGAGGACGTGTGTTTACGGCCCAACAAGAGGAGAAGACTGAAGATAGGGAGCACTCCTGTAGGTAAGTATATATCTTCTGTATGGCTGATTTACAAAGCACAAAGTATATTACAAAGTGCTTTGTAATGGCCATACAGAAGTGCATACATACATTTGTCAGGGCCAGACAACGCCATAAAGTGCGGTGGAGCGGAGTGCACATCATAAGCTAGGCCTCCACAAACGGGCAGACACCTGAGGGCAGACGTCGTTGCCGCACGTATGTAATTATTAGGCTAGCAGGGGTACCAGCGTTGCCCCGGATTAAGGGTGGGTTCACACAGGGCGGATTCCCGTCGGAAATCTCGCGGTTTGGCCACAGCAAAAACCGCGAGATTTCCGCCGGGAGAACCGCCGCGGTTTAAGCTGCGGCGGCTTTGAAGCAGCTCGGCGGCATGCTTTTCCGTTGCGGCTGGTGCTCCCATAAAGGGAGAGCGCGGCCGCGGTTTCAACCGGATTTACTGCAGCGGATTAGCCGTCCCGTGTGGACGAGGTTTCTGAGAAATCTCATCCACATGGCTGGCTAATCCCGAGATTAGCGGCCGCGGGCGGATCTGCTGCGGCAAATCCGCCCTGTGTGAACCCAGCCTAAAACTTGAATGAATGCCACATTAACATGGATTGAGATTTTAAAGAAAATCTGGGTTTCCCATAGCAACCAATCACAGCGCAGCTTTTATTTTACCTCAGTAGTATAAGAAATACCAACCAATCACAGCGCAGCTTTTATTTTACCTCAGTAGTATAATATATACCAACCAATCACAGAACAGCTTTTACTTTACGTCAGTAGTATAATACATACCAACCAATCACAGCACAGCTTTTACTTTACGTCAGTAGTATAATACATACCAACCAATCACAGCACAGCTTTTACTTTACGTCAGTAGTATAATACATACCAACCAATCACAGCACAGCTTTTACTTTACGTCAGTAGTATAATACATACCAACCAATCACAGCACAGCTTTTACTTTACGTCAGTAGTATAATACATACCAACCAATCACAGCACAGCTTTTATTTTACCCTAGCTGTGTAAGAAATGATTTTGACAATTGTATTTCCCATCCATTTTTTGCTCTTCCTGTAATTCGCCTCACAAGGACAAGTCAATCACAGAACATGGCCGTTACTTACTGAGTGAGGAGTGCATATAGACAAGTCAGCTCTAGCGCATCTGATGACCAGAGCATTTGTAATGACCATCAATAAGGCTCAAGGGCAAACACTGAGGCCCAATGTCCCCAACCGAAAGATACACAAAGGGAAACATGGCCGTCCGCAATGAAATAAAGCATGTGGATTTGATTTGCGGACCTTTCGGTCTAGAAACAAGTTGCAGCATGCTCCATTTCAGTGCGGATCCCTCATGGACGACTTCCATTGCAGTCAATGGAAGCAGTCTGACCCGCGGCCCACGCGTATCTAACTGTGCCGCCGGGCAGCGGATCCCGCGGGAAAGCAGGAGACTTGAAAAAAATCCTCCACTGCGCATGTACGGCGGCACGCCAGCCGGCACTGCCGCACACATACGTAGTGAAGAAAATAGAAGACCCGGACGGGTAAGCAGTGTCCTCGGCCACGGACAGAGTGGGAATCCACTGCGGGCTACTGCCACGGAATCCGACCCGCCCGTGGACATGAGACCTTATGGTAGGTGGTGTACATTTTCTCATGGGCACCTATGCGCCGCGCTCACATGTATACAGGCCACAAAACCTTTATATCCTAGCAAAAGATGACAAGACCAGAAACGTACAGAACTGCGCTGACAGCAGATCGCGGCTACATTCCTTTCACTATTTCATAAAAAACATAAATTCCACGCAGATGGAAATATGCTATAGCCCCCCCTTGGCTCATGTGCTGGGATAGCGCTGCCGCCGCACACGGCTGGGGTCAGGGGTTGGCCACGGCAGTCATGTGTGTATATGAAAATGTCACCCCAGCAGCATGTCAACAAAAGCCAGCGAAGAAGCCTGGAGCAGTGGAGAAGACTAACCACTTTACCCCTCATCCGCTCCATCCATGGCAGGGAGGCTGTCTCTGACAGCTGACACCCGCCTGTAACAGCCGCCATCAGCGTTCACATTGATCGCAGCTGTTAATCCTTTAAATCGATCTGACAGCGGCATTTAAATGCCCCAATCGGCATTTAGTGGTCCAAAACAGCCCCCTCGCGATGAGATTGCAAGGTGCGGTTTGGTTGTCATGACACCCTGGGCCTCCTGAAGATTCCCAAGGCTACCATGAAGAGACTGACTGTCAGCATACAGCATAATGCAATACTATGGTACTGCATTACACAGTATAGCCTCATGCCCATGGCCGGGTCCATTTCCACCTGTGAAATATCGCAGCAGAATCAGACCTGGCGTCCCCCAGACACCCTATAGCAGTGATGACGAACCTTTTAGGCCTCATGTCCACGGGGAAAATCAGATCCGCTGCAGATTCTCAATGGAGAATCTGCAGCGGGTCCCTCCTGCCCCGCGGACATGAGCGCCGAAAATAGCAATTTAAAAGCAATTTACCTATCCGGCGCGGGCGGGGAAGGTCAGCTGTTCCTCACGGCCGGATCTTCATTTTCGGCCGGCGGATGAATTCCTGACGCCGGCGGCACGTCGTCGGCACGTCGTCGACGTGCCGCGCGCATGCGCCGGGCACATCCGCCGAGCCGAAGCAAGGGAGATGCGGCCGTGAGGAAGAGCAGAGCTTCGCGGCCCGCTGCGGGTGAGTAAATGCTTTAAATTCCTATTTTAGGTCTCCCGCGGATCCGGACGGCTTCCATAGGCTTCAATAGAAGCCCGCGGGAGCCGTCCCCGCGGGAGACCCGCATGAAAATGGAGCATGGTCCAGATTTTTTCATGCTCCATTTTTTTTTAAATCACTTTTATTGACGATCCGCGGGTATTTATGTACCCGCGGGTGGTCAATGCATCCCTATGGGATGCGGATCCGCATGCGGGAGATCCGCTGCGGATCCTAAATCATATTTTCCCCGTGGACATGAGCCCTTAGAGACCGAGTGCCCAAACTGAAACCCAAAACCCACTTATTTATCGCCCCAGCGGTAATAGTGACTGCGCACAGCGACCTCAGTGTTCATAGTGACATCCCACAGCGGATTTATTTAGCTTCACAATACATTATATGGTGCATTAAAGAGAACCATAAAAAACTACAATTCGCCCCACAAGAAGCAACAAGCCCTCAGACAGCTGCGTTATCGGAAAAATAAAACGGTTCGGATTTTCTGAATGTGGGGAAGAGAAACGAATCTTATATAAAACCGCCTGCAGGCTTTTCTTGCACCGCACTTTGACCCCTTTGTGTGACCTTGGGTGGATGATTTTGGTGTCATTAGATTTGTGACATCGTCACCACCGCCGTAAAATCATGAAATTAGAGTTTGATGCATTGAGTGACTCTCAGGCCGGGTCAAAGATCTTATGTTAAGTCTAGCGGCGCTGTTGTGCTTCACCCATTGATTATGAGCGCTATAACCAGCGATAAGGTATTGCTGTACAGAAGTCATGCAATGCCTTACCATAGCAATCACTGCTGCTATGGAGCAGGTCCGCTTCAGGGCTTATTCACGCCTGTCCGATATACGGTGTCCCTTTCTGCAGGTGGAGGAGGTGGGCTGGTCCAGGAGCAGTGCACTGAGCTCTCGCCCCATCTCTGCCCCTCGCCACTATATGCAATCGGAGGGGGCAGGATGAGGCGGAACTTATCTCTGCCATCCCCACCCTCCTGCCCCTCCCATTGTAAACAGTGGTGAAGGGCGTAGAGGGGGCATGAGCTCAGTGCACTGCTCCCGGCCCGCCTCCTCCCCCTGCAGAAAGGGACACCGTATATTGGGCGGGTGTAAAAACCAGGACAATATACGGACGTCTGAATAAGCCCTCAGGGAAATAAACAGTGTAAATAAACTAAAGAAATAATGTAAAGAAATAAAATAAAATACCTTGGTTTTTTACTTGTTTACCGCTATTTGCAAGAAAAAAAATTACTAATTTCAGAAAAACCTCACATATGTGGTATCATTGTGTCCGTAATGAGCACACGAATTATCCTGCGCAGCAAATATCTCCTAAAAAGAGCAATAAAGGCAATCCAAAGAGCCATATGTACCCCGAAATGGTACAAATAAAAACTACAGTTCGTGACGCAAAAAACAAGCCCTGACAAAGCTCTGTCCATGAAAAAATCAAAAACGTTATGTGACTTTGAATGTGATGAAGTGGAAAAACCTAAAAAAAATTATGTTTTTGGCATCGTTGTAAACGTATCGAACCGCAGAAAAAATGAATTACGTCATTTATACTGTTAGGCCTCATGTCCACGCGCTTAGAATCCGCAGCGTTTCTCCCGCACGCGGATCCGCGCCTCATAGGGATGCATTGCACACCCGCAGGTAGTTAAATATCTTTGGATGTCATATTCCCGCGTCAGGCGCGGATCCGCGTGCAGGAAACAAAATGGACATGCTCCATTTTCGTGCGGGTCTCCCGCGGGGACGCCTCCCGCAGGCTTCTATTGAGGCCTATCGAAGCCGTCCGGATCCGCGGGAGACCCGTACCAGAATTAAACTCACCTGCTCCGGACGATGCGGTTCTTCCCTTCTTCGAGGCCGGATCTTCTTTCTTTGGCCCGGCAGATGTGCCCGGCACGCCGCCGGCGTGTCGAGCACATCCGCCGGGTCGGAGAATGAAGATCCGTCCGCGAAGGAAGGAAGATCCGCATCCTCCGGAGCAGGTGAGTTTATTCTGATTTTTAGGCATCATGTCCGCGAGGCAGGAGGGACCCGCTGCGGGATTCTACATGAAGAATCCGCGGCGGGCCTGATTTTCCCCGTGGACATGAGGCCTTAGATTGTCGCTGTAAAAAAAAAAAAATTAAAAACAATGGCAGAGTTAATTAATAAAAACTATAGTTGACCACGCAAAACATAAGACCTTATACGACTGTCGACTGGAAAATTAAAAGTTGTGGCTCTTGAAAACTGTAAATGAAAATCCCTCAGAAATCGTTGCGTTCTTAAGCCCAAAATAGGCCATGTCCATAAGGAGTTAACCGCTTAACATCACAGGACCACAGATCGCGGTATGATGTAATGCTATACATTAGATCATACTGTAGGAGCGATCAACGCATCACAAGTTGTTGTCCCCTCTGGGGACTAACAAAAAAGGTAAAATTGCATTTTTACTGATTATTAAATTAAAAAAGCTAATAAAAGTAAAACAAAACCCTTTTGCCATATTTATAATAAAGGGATCTAAATAGTAATACAAAAATACATATTTAGTATCGCAGCGTCCGTAAAAGTCTGATCTATCAAAGTAATGCATTATTTACCCTGCATGGCGAACATCATCAGAACTAGAGATGAGCGAGCCTACTCGGCCAAGCCCCTTTTTTGCCTGAGTACCGCGATTTTCGAGTACTTCCGTACTCGGGCGAAAAGATTCGGGGGGCGTCGTGGGTGAGTGGGGGGTTGCAGCGGGGAGTGGGGGGGAGAGGGAGAGAGAGAGGGCTCCCCCCTGTTCCCCGCTGCTACCCCCGCTCCGCCACGCCGCCCCCCCCGAATCTTTTCACCCGAGTACAGAAGTACTCGAAAATCGCGGTGCTCGATTGAGTAATTACTCGAAACGAGTAGGTTCGCTCATCTCAGAACATAAAAATAAAGAACACCAGAATTGTGCTTTTTTGGTCACCCCTATATCCAAGAAAAAATGTAATAAAAAATGATCAAAAAGCCGTATGTACGCCAGAATGGTAGCAATGGAAACAATGGGGCGTCCCGCACAAAATGAGATGTCATACAACTATGTCGAAAAAATGAAAAAGTTATAGTCGTCAGACGATGGCAGCAGGAAATAATTTTTAAAAATTACATATCTTCGAAAAACAAAAAAAAGGAGTACAGGCCAAAAAAAACCTATATAACTTTGGTATTATAAGTATTCGTACTGACCCATAGAATAAAGTGATCAGGTCATTCTTGTTGCAGTCTGTACGCCGTAAAAACAAGACACACCCAAGATGGTGGAATTTAGTTTTTTTCCCATTTCACTCCACTGAGAAGTTTTTCCTTACATTATATAGTACATTATATAGTACCACTGAAAAACACAACTCGGCCCGCAAAATACAAGCCCTCATAGAGCGACGTCGATGAATAAATGAAGGAGTTATGATTTTTTAAAAGGGGAGAGGAAAAAGCGAAAATGGAAAAACAAGGGCCGTGTCATTAAGGGGTTAAAACACATATATACCGAGCAAAAAATATATAACCATCACTTGCATCATATATACACTTCTGTACATCCCATATGCCCCCTGTATATACAGATAACGACAGTTATCACACATTTTATATATAATGTGAGCCCTCACTGACCGACTCTGAGGCTGACTTCACACTGCGCTCGTCAACGTGCGATTTCACCGCGGATGCGAGGCGTCTTTTGTATTAAAAACATCTGGCATCACTTCGGAGAAGTAGCGATCCTCCGCCGCGGCTGATCACGGAGTTTCTCCCATTGTTCTCATTGGTGAGACGCCTCATTGCATCGCGTGCATCTAGCACATGGAGCGATGCTGCCGCCGGCCCCACTGACAACAATGGCCGCTGCGATGTGAAGGCGCGCCCAAAGACGGTACGTGTCGCGATTCTTTTCCTGTATCGCTTTGTGGTGCAATGTGGGTAAACAATCGCTCATGCGTATGACCCCGTTCAAAAGAATGGGGATCATATTCACATCCCGCAAGGCACAAGACTCGTGGGAGAATCTTGCCCGTGTGAAGCCGGCCTGACTCATCACTAATTCCCTAAGGCCGCTCTCACGCACGCATTAGCACATCATGGCGTTTTACTGCGATTTCGCGCGGCCTTTTCTAAGGCATTCCACTATTTGTCAGCGTTTTTTGAAGCGCCCCACTATGGGTGATGAGGTGCGTTAAAAAGTGCTAAAATGCACGAAAATAGAGCAGACAGCGCTTGAAAATCACAGCGTTAGACATGCTGCGTCCGAGCGCTAGTCGGCAGAACATCACTGAAATCAATGGAGGCGCTGTGCCGCGATTAAGCATCGCAGTAAATAGCGGGCTGTGTGAGAGCGGCCTTACTCCCCATGGAGGACAAACATGACATTTGGCGCAAATGTTCCTTAGATCCTAAGTAGGAAAAGTAACGGGGTCACAACTGGATTATACAATTCTAGCCAAGGAAGCACGCGGTCACCTCCACGCGGTGTTTCCTGGGTAACGTGAAGAACCAGGCAAAGTGGGGAACATACTATAATCCTCGGTTCCTGTTCTCTGTACCAAACTAACTGGGGCGAAGCCGAGTATATCAGCCAGTATATATATATATATATACACACACACACACAACACCCGTATGCGCATAGCGCTCACACCATACATACAGCACCATCATCCACCGGCCATACACGCCTTCTACACAGGAATATGGGGTCGGACACATATACTCTATCATATATATATATACAGAACAGAGATCAGAAGGCAGCGCCCCAGAGTGGGGGGGGGGGGGGATTTATATTTACCAATTTAATAAATATAATATTTTTATCTCACCCTGCGGTAACCGGGTTTCCCTGGGGAGCGCCGGTGGGTCAAAGATCCAGGCCGGCAGGAAGAACCAGATAATCGGGTGGTTGAGGTGATAGATATGCTGGTCGCCGGTCCTTACGACATCACATCATGGAGAGCATCGGAGGGAAATACGAATATATAAGTATAAACTGGAGAGAGATAGACAATAGCAGAAACTAAATAAAAATCCCCAGCGAGCGGTCCGGACCATGCGGAAGGGGCGGGCCCAGGGGATTATACAACGCTTCTTTAGATGAGGGGTGCACTCGGTGTGAGGCACCCCGTGAAGTAGGTCCGGCACATTTATATGTCTGTTGGAGTCCGTTCACTGCAGCGCTGGGAATATTTATATAGAACACACATATACAAACGTTATACAACATCCAGAGCATCATATACAGACAGTATGCACACAAGGTATAATGTGCATTCACAGCATGCACACGGTGTATTATTTAGGCCGCCTGCAGACGGCTGGGTCGGAGAATTCTCGCAGCAGGATCCGACCCGCGCCCCGGCAGTGAGCAGTGCGGCTCACCTTCTTCCGCGTCTTCTCCTCTCTGTGATGTGCAGGCTGCCACCCAGCGGGCACATGCGCAGAGCGGAGGCGGCGTGCCAGGGGTGACATCTCTGTGTGGGCCTCTGTGAGACCCGCACAGAAATAGAACATGTCATGATTTGTTTACCGCGTGTGATTTCACACGGACAAATCACGGTCGTCTGCATAGGATTGCGTTTTGCAAAGCAATCCTATGCAGGCGGGCACGGGCGGAAATTCTGCGAGAAATCCCGCCGTGGAATTTCCGCCCGTGTGCAGGGGACCATAGTCATATACAATGTATACCAACTATACAGTGTAGTATACAGGCATATCTCTATACAGTGTACTACATATAGAATATACACACTATGCCCACAGTGTATTATACTACCATATACACACACTGCACACTGTAGTATACAGCCATATATACACACTATACATACCGGTAGTATACAGCCATATAGACACACTATACATAGCATACAGCCATATACACACACATACATAGTATACAGCATATATACACACACTACACATAGCATACAGCCATATATACATACATACATAGTATACAGCCATATATACACACTATACATAGTATACAGCATATATACACGCACTATACATAGTATACAGGCATATCTATATACAGTGTACTACATATAGAATATACACACTATGCCCACAGTGTATTATACTACCATATATACACACACTGCACACTGTAGTATACAGCCATATATACACACTATACATACCGGTAGTATATAGCCATATACACACACACATACATAGTATACAGCCATATACACACATACAGACTATACAGCCATATATACACACTATACATACCAGTAGTATACAGCCATATACACACACACATACATACATAGTATACAGCCATATATACACACTATACATACCAGTAGTATACAGCCATATACACACACACATACATAGTATACAGCCATATACACACACATACATAGTATACAGCATATGGGATGTCTGTGGCTGGACGACACCTTCTTGAGGTCTGACCAGTCCAGCACACACTATTGTGTCCCTGAGGCCACCAAAGCGAGTGACATTCCGGCCGGTGCGGAAGTCCCACAGGAAGAGGTCACTGCTAATGGCCAGCCAAGCCTGGCTGATCTCAGGGAACACTCCCATCATGCAATGAGTGTTCTTCATAGGGTTAAAATAATCTAACATCTCCGGGGGAAGCGGCACTGTGTGCACAGCGCTGACCACCGGGAGTGTGGGGGCGACACCGAGCAGATGAGGGGCCTGCAGAGGGTAATCAGCAGGGGAGTTACCTGACAGAGCAGGGCTGTCCCGAAGGTCCAGGGCGGATGACAAGTCCCTGTAGGCTGAGGCCTCGTGCAGCAGGCGCTGGATCCTCTTCTTGGCTGCGTCCATCGCGTCGTCCATACGGGTTGAGCGCGACTCTCAACTGTCAGTTGAGCCGTGTGCAGTCTGTTGTGACATCAGGTGCGCGCGGGAGGACACGTGACCCGCGGAGCTCGAGCGGGGTTTGACAGCTCACGTGACTCCTGTCTCTTCTTCCTGCAGAACTGCAACACAGAGTAGCCGGGAGGCATATTTGGGATTTCAGCCGCAGTTCAGTAGCAGTGAGCGATTCCAGCGACCTGATTGGTTGTTGGAGACACACCCCCTTTGGAGATGTGCACGTGTGGCCGGGTAGTTAAACAAGCAGCAGCACGGCCGTAGGAGGGTCGGCAACTAAGCCCAAGCCTAAACCCTAACCCTAAGGTTGCTTGAATTGCTGAGTTTAGGCAGAACTGGGGAAGAAAAAGTTAATATGCCCTCCGCAGGATTACATCATGGTGAGCGGCTCTGCGGAGCCTCGGAGCTCCTACTGCCGAAGGAGAGAAGCTTCACTCTGCTGCACGTCTGGTGTATGTAGTCTGCTCATATGTGTGTATATTTGCTGTATACTATGTATGTGTTAATATGCTGTATACTATGTATAGTATGTATAGTGTGTGTGTATATATGCTGTATACTATGTATGTGTGTGTATATGGCTGTATACTACTGGTATGTATAGTGTGTATATATGCTGTATACTATGTATAGTATGTATAGTGTGTGTATATATGCTGTATACTATGTATGTGTGTGTGTATATGGCTGTATACTACTGGTATGTATAGTGTGTATATATGCTGTATACTATGTATAGTATGTATAGTGTGTGTATATATGCTGTATACTATATATGTGTGTGTGTATATGGCTGTATACTACTGGTATGTATAGTGTGTATACATGGCTGTATAGTCTGTATGTGTGTATATGGCTGTATACTATGTATGTGTGTGTATATGGCTATATACTACCGGTATGTATAGTGTGTATATATGGCTGTATACTACAGTGTGCAGTGTGTGTATATATGGTAGTATAATACACTGTGGGCATAGTGTGTATATTCTATATGTAGTACACTGTATATTGATATGCCTGTATACTATGTATAGTGTGTGTATATATGCTGTATACTATGTATAGTGCGTGTATATATGCTGTATACTATGTATAGTGTGTATATATGGCTGTATGCTATGTGTAGTGTGTGTATATATGCTGTATACTATGTATGTGTGTGTATATGGCTGTATATGGGCACATCTGCCGGGCCAAAGAAAGAAGATCCGGCCGCGAAGAAGGGAAGAACCGCATCGTCCGGAGCAGGTGAGTTTAATTCTGGTACGGGTCTCCTGCGGATCCGGACAGCTTCGATAGGCCTCAATAGAAGCCTGCGGGAGGCGTCCCCGCGGGAGACCCGCACGAAAATGGAGCATGTCCATTTTGTTTCCCGCACGCGGATCCGCGCCTGACGCGGGAATATGACATCCAAAGGTATTTAACTACCTGCGGGTGTGCAATGCATCCCTATGAGGCGCGGATCCGCGTGCGGGAGAAACGCTGCGGATTCTAAGCGCGTGGACATGAGGCCTAACAGTATAAATGACGCAATTCATTTTTTCTGCGGTTCGATACGTTTACAACAATGCCAAAAACATAATTTTTTTTAGGTTTTTCCACTTCATCACATTCAAAGTCACATAACGTTTTTGATTTTTTCATGGACAGAGCTTTGTCAGGGCTTGTTTTTTGCGTCACGAACTGTAGTTTTTATTTGTACCATTTCGGGGTACATATGGCTCTTTGGATTGCCTTTATTGCTCTTTTTAGGAGATATTTGCTGCGCAGGATAATTCGTGTGCTCATTACCGACACAATGATACCACATATGTGAGGTTTTTCTGAAATTAGTAATTTTTTTTCTTGCAAATAGCGGTAAACAAGTAAAAAACCAAGGTATTTTATTTTATTTCTTTACATTATTTCTTTAGTTTATTTACACTGTTTATTTCTCTGAGGGCTTATTCAGACGTCCGTATATTGTCCTGGTTTTTACACCCGCCCAATATACGGTGTCCCTTTCTGCAGGGGGAGGAGGCGGGCCGGGAGCAGTGCACTGAGCTCCTGCCCCCTCTACGCCCTTCACCACTGTTTACAATGGGAGGGGCAGGAGGGTGGGGATGGCAGAGATAAGTTCCGCCTCATCCTGCCCCCTCCGCTTGCATATAGTGGCGAGGGGCAGAGATGGGGCGGGAGCTCAGTGCACTGCTCCTGGACCAGCCCACCTCCTCCACCTGCAGAAAGGGACACCGTATATCGGACAGGCGTGAATAAGCCCTGAAGCGGACCTGCTCCATAGCAGCAGTGATTGCTATGGTAAGGCATTGCATGACTTCTGTACAGCAATACCTTATCGCTGGTTATAGCGCTCATAATCAATGGGTGAAGCACAACAGCGCCGCTAGACTTAACATAAGATCTTTGACCCGGCCTGAGAGTCACTCAATGCATCAAACTCTAATTTCATGATTTTACGGCGGTGGTGACGATGTCACAAATCTAATGACACCAAAATCATCCACCCAAGGTCACACAAAGGGGTCAAAGTGCGGTGCAAGAAAAGCCTGCAGGCGGTTTTATATAAGATTCGTTTCTCTTCCCCACATTCAGAAAATCCGAACTGTTTTATTTTTCCGATAACGCAGCTGTCTGAGGGCTTGTTGCTTCTTGTGGGGCGAATTGTAGTTTTTTATGGTTCTCTTTAATGCACCATATAATGTATTGTGAAGCTAAATAAATCCGCTGTGGGATGTCACTATGAACACTGAGGTCGCTGTGCGCAGTCACTATTACCGCTGGGGCGATAAATAAATGGGTTTTGGGTTTCAGTTTGGGCACTCGGTCTCTAAAAGGTTCGTCATCACTGCTATAGGGTGTCTGGGGGACGCCAGGTCTGATTCTGCTGCGATATTTCACAGGTGGAAATGGACCCGGCCATGGGCATGAGGCCATACTGTGTAATGCAGTACCATAGTATTGCATTATGCTGTATGCTGACAGTCAGTCTCTTCATGGTAGCCTTGGGAATCTTCAGGAGGCCCAGGGTGTCATGACAACCAAACCGCACCTTGCAATCTCATCGCGAGGGGGCTGTTTTGGACCACTAAATGCCGATTGGGGCATTTAAATGCCGCTGTCAGATCGATTTAAAGGATTAACAGCTGCGATCAATGTGAACGCTGATGGCGGCTGTTACAGGCGGGTGTCAGCTGTCAGAGACAGCCGCCCTGCCATGGATGGAGCGGATGAGGGGTAAAGTGGTTAGTCTTCTCCACTGCTCCAGGCTTCTTCGCTGGCTTTTGTTGACATGCTGCTGGGGTGACATTTTCATATACACACATGACTGCCGTGGCCAACCCCTGACCCCAGCCGTGTGCGGCGGCAGCGCTATCCCAGCACATGAGCCAAGGGGGGGCTATAGCATATTTCCATCTGCGTGGAATTTATGTTTTTTATGAAATAGTGAAAGGAATGTAGCCGCGATCTGCTGTCAGCGCAGTTCTGTACGTTTTTGGTCTTGTCATCTTTTGCTAGGATATAAAGGTTTTGTGGCCTGTATACATGTGAGCGCGGCGCATAGGTGCCCATGAGAAAATGTACACCACCTACCATAAGGTCTCATGTCCACGGGCGGGTCGGATTCCGTGGCAGTAGCCCGCAGTGGATTCCCACTCTGTCCGTGGCCGAGGACACTGCTTACCCGTCCGGGTCTTCTATTTTCTTCACTACGTATGTGTGCGGCAGTGCCGGCTGGCGTGCCGCCGTACATGCGCAGTGGAGGATTTTTTTCAAGTCTCTTGCTTTCCCGCGGGATCCGCTGCCCGGCGGCACAGTTAGATACGCGTGGGCCGCGGGTCAGACTGCTTCCATTGACTGCAATGGAAGTCGTCCATGAGGGATCCGCACTGAAATGGAGCATGCTGCAACTTGTTTCTAGACCGAAAGGTCCGCAAATCAAATCCACATGCTTTATTTCATTGCGGACGGCCATGTTTCCCTTTGTGTATCTTTCGGTTGGGGACATTGGGCCTCAGTGTTTGCCCTTGAGCCTTATTGATGGTCATTACAAATGCTCTGGTCATCAGATGCGCTAGAGCTGACTTGTCTATATGCACTCCTCACTCAGTAAGTAACGGCCATGTTCTGTGATTGACTTGTCCTTGTGAGGCGAATTACAGGAAGAGCAAAAAATGGATGGGAAATACAATTGTCAAAATCATTTCTTACACAGCTAGGGTAAAATAAAAGCTGTGCTGTGATTGGTTGGTATGTATTATACTACTGACGTAAAGTAAAAGCTGTGCTGTGATTGGTTGGTATGTATTATACTACTGACGTAAAGTAAAAGCTGTGCTGTGATTGGTTGGTATGTATTATACTACTGACGTAAAGTAAAAGCTGTGCTGTGATTGGTTGGTATGTATTATACTACTGACGTAAAGTAAAAGCTGTGCTGTGATTGGTTGGTATATATTATACTACTGAGGTAAAATAAAAGCTGTGCTGTGATTGGTTGGTATTTCTTATACTACTGAGGTAAAATAAAAGCTGCGCTGTGATTGGTTGCTATGGGAAACCCAGATTTTCTTTAAAATCTCAATCCATGTTAATGTGGCATTCATTCAAGTTTTAGGCTGGGTTCACACAGGGTGGATTTGCCGCAGATTTGCCGCAGCAGATCCGCCCGCGGCCGCTAATCTCGGGATTAGCCAGCCATGTGGATGAGATTTCTCAGAAACCTCGTCCACACGGAACGGCTAATCCGCTGCAGTAAATCCGGTTGAAACCGCGGCCGCGCTCTCCTCTATGGGAGCGCCGGCCGCAACGGAAAAGCATGCGGCCGAGCTGCTTCAAAGCCGCCGCAGCTTAAACCGCGGCGGTTCTCCCGGCGGAAATCTCGCGGTTTTTGCTGCGGCCAAACCGCGAGATTTCCGACGGGAATCCGCCCTGTGTGAACCCACCCTTAATCCGGGGCAACGCTGGTACCCCTGCTAGCCTAATAATCACATACGTGCGGCAACGACGTCTGCCCTCAGGTGTCTGCCCGTTTGTGGAGGCCTAGCTTATGATGTGCACTCCGCTCCACCGCACTTTATGGCGTTGTCTGGCCCTGACAAATGTATGTATGCACTTCTGTATGGCCATTACAAAGCACTTTGTAATATACTTTGTGCTTTGTAAATCAGCCATACAGAAGATATATACTTACCTACAGGAGTGCTCCCTATCTTCAGTCTTCTCCTCTTGTCGGGCCGTAAACGCACTTCTCTTTTTTTCGGGCATACGTAGTAGCACTTCTCGGGCCAGGGGTGCGCGCCTGTTTTTATGCGCATGCGCAGCAGCGCCTGCCGGCTCAGGAACACGCGTCAGATTATTCGCGCATGCGCAGTCCGTACTAGAGACGGACAGGAGTGTCCACCAGTCATCAGCTGGAGGGTAAGTATTACTACTGGGAGCGGGGGCTGTCATAACTTCTCTAATGGGAGTGGGGGAGGGGGCTGCCATAACTTATTGCAGGGGGGGAGGGGAGTGGGTTGTATAACTGCCCCTGCCACCGACCTGCCCAGCGAGCCACCAACCCACCCACTATAATCCTGCCTGTGCAGGGAGGAGAGGAGGAGAGCTGTGACTATTGTGAATGGTGGTCCTGTGTTATCTATATATAGGTGTCACCTCTCAGTATAATCCTGTCTGTGCAGGGAGAGGAGAGGTGAGCTGTGACTATTGTGAATGTTGGTCCTGTGTTATCTATATATAGGTGTCACCTCTCAGTATAATCCTGTCTGTGCAGGGAGGGGAGGAGGTGAGCTGTGACTATTGTGAATGTTGGTCCTGTGTTATCTATATATAGGTGTCACCTCTCAGTGCAATCCTGCCTGTGCAGGGATGGGAGGAGGTGAGCTGTGACTATTGTTAATGGTGGGTCCTGTGTTCTCTACAAATAGGTGTCACCTCTCACTGTAATCCTGTATGTGCAGGGAGGAGAGGAGGTGAGCTGTGAGTATTGTGAATAGTGGTCCTGTGTTATCTATACAGACGTGTCTCATCTCAGTGTAATCCTGTTTGTGCAGGGAGGAGAGCCATGACTATTTTGAATGGTTGAGGTGCGGACAACTAGTTGCTGTCTGGGTTAGGGTGCTGACAACTAGTTGCCGCGGGGGTTGGGGTGCTGACAACTAGTTGCCGCAGGAGTTGGGGTGCTGACAACTTGTCGCCGCGGGGGTTCAGGTGCTGACAACTTTTCGACACAGGAGTTGGGGTGGTGACAAATAGTGGACGCAGGAGTTGGGGGGTGACAACTAGTCCCCGCGCGGGTTAAAAGCTGACAACTAGTCGCCGTGGGGGTTGGGGTGCTGACAACTAGTTGCCTCGGGGGTTGGGTTGCTGACAACTAGTCGCCACGGGGTTGGGGTGCTGACAACTAGGCGCCGCGGGAGTTGGGGTGCTGACAACCAGTCGCCGCGGGAGTTGGGGTGCTGACAACCAGTCGCCGCGGGAGTTGGGGTGCTGACAACCAGTCGCCGCGGGAGTTGGGGTGCTGACAACCAGTCGCCGCGGGGGTTGGGGTGCTGATAACTTGTCGCCGCGGGGGTTGGGATGCTGACAACTAGTTGCCTCAAGGGTTGGGGTGCTGACAACTAGTCGCCGCGGGGGTTGGGGTGCTGACAACTAGTCGCCACGGGAGTTGGGGTGCTGACAACTTGTCGCCGCAGGGAAGAGGGCGGGCTGTCAGTGTTACTTGTCATGTGGGGGGAAAGGGGGCTGTCAGTGTACTTGTCGCGCGAGAGGACTGTCTCCGTAACTTGTCGCACGGGAGGGGGGCTGTCACCATAACTTGTCGGGAGGAGGGGAGCTGTCGCTATAACTTGTCGCACTGGGAGAGGCGGAGGGGTGTTCTCACCATAACTTGTCGCAGGGGGGAAGGGGCTATTGCTATAACTTGTTGCACGGTGGGAGGGGGCTGTCACCATAACTTGTCACGGTCGGGGGGGAGGTGCCTGTCAAGCGGGTATCCTTGTTTCACAGTGGGGCGGCTGCAGGAGATTTCTCTCCCCGCCCCTCTCCATTCACTTTGCACAGCGGACGTTCAGTACTGAACGGCTGCTGTTTACACTGAACTCTCATCGTTCAGGATTTTATCCTGTGAGTATAGACAGTCTCTCCTGACCCCGCCCCCTCTAAGTACATTGTACAGCAGGAGAACATGCTGTCCTGTGGAGGGACTTAGAGGGGGCGGGGCCTGGGCGGGAAGAGACTTAGATGAGTTCACTAGAGGTGGGCGTGGCCAGGACGGGAGCTGAGCGAGGCCAGTCATTGGGAGCTCGCACACAGAGGGGGGAGAGCGCAGGGCATTGTGGGAAGTCAGCACAACGGCGCCATCTTTGAAAGCTGCTTTGAACATCAGATATCAAAGTAAGAAACTGACCTTCCGGCTGATCTGCCTGCCTGAGCCCTGTATGCGGTGTGTGGGAAAAATCACATCTGCATGCTTGTCATTGCTTTGCGGACATCCATGCATCCCTATGGACGGCTTGATTTGCGGTTCTCCAGCGCTGGTTCCACAAATCGAATCCGCCTGTGGACATTGGGCCTTACTTTAGCATGTATACTATTAGTATGGATATCCGGCAGCGGACGTGGTACTTGTGTGACAGAATATATGATGTGCTGCAGGGATATGGTGTATTATTGGGAAGCCCGTCCCGACGGCGACTGCAATCTATATACATATCTCCATGCTCAGGAGAATTACTCAGCGGCCTTAGGGCTCATGTCCACAGGTGCCCTCGCAGCGTTTTACCAGTGTTTGTGATACCGCGTACGGGCAGCGAGTGTACTGCGCATATCTGCGTATCTCACGGCCGCGGTCATGCGCAGTGTGGCTGTCTTTTTTTTAATCCCCCGCTGTGTCGTATCTGCGTTGCGTATGAATCGCCGCCCGTACATAATGTATTGTGTATGGACAGGTTTGCATACGCTGCTTATACAAACGTATACGGCTCACTCTGCGTGGTATGCTGGAGAATAGAGCATGCTGCGATCTAGTTCTCGCTGGTATCTACATGCAGTGTCTATACGCTCATGTGCAAGGACTAATGAAGGTCCATTTACTCTCATTAGCTCCATTCAGCACGCATTACGTGGCCGTGCAACGCATGTGTAATAGGCGGTGAAAGACCACCCGAGGACACGAGCCCTTAGGAATAATAGTTATAATGTAAAGGCGTCCTCTGTTCCTAATCCACAAAGTACTCGGGGTGAACCAACATGGAGGTCCCTCTGCATGCCCCCTCCGCCATATTTCTGTAGCCACAGGGGAACTGTTCAGCAGCTTCCAGACTTTTGTTATATTCTTGGCGCATCTAATTACAATATTTCCCAGTAAGCAATATTCTAATGAAGCTTCTTGTACAGGATGGGCCACGGAATATTAGCCCGGCACCACACTCTCATCAAAGCTGTCTAAAAGAAAATTTTTGTTGCCATAGCAACCAATCACAGTGCAGCTTTCATCTTACCTCAGCAGTATAAGAAATGAAAGCTGCGCTGTGATTGGCTGCTATGGACAACATTGATAGACTTTCTTATAGACAGAGTGGGCTGCCCGCCTTCTTTTCCGTGGACCACCCTGTAGATGCTATGGTGATGATGAGTGAGTGTGAGGCATAGCGTGTAGTTACATCATACGTACACAGGGGGCGCACCGCTTCAGCCTAAGATTGAGGCAGAATTTTGCCTTATTCAGTTTAGTAAATCTCGCACTTATTCGGAGAGATCGCTCAGCTGTTTGAGAACAACGGTCATATTGCTTTATTGTTACTGCATTGTAGATAGTAAATATAAGGTATATGTCTATGTTTAAGGACTCTCCGGTTACCGGACAACCCCTTTTCAGTAGGACGCCCTGTGTGAAAATAATATACAGAGATACACGCGTACGCCAGGACTCAGCACTGCAGCCTGCTGCAGACTCAGGGGGAGGAGCATAGGAAGTCACGTGACCTCGGTAGCCAATGATAAATGCAGCATCATGTTCTTGAACTCCTGGCATTGCGGCTATCAGGGTCTGAGCGCCGATGCCAGGAGAATGGATGGTGACACTGCAGCTTCTCATTGGCTGCAGCGGTCACCTGATTTCCTGTGACATCATCTGTCAGTGGGATTATGGGCATCTGTAACAATTTACACTTTCAACTTTAACCTCTTAGTGACGGCCCCATTGCCTTTTTACGTCCTAGCTAAGTGGGCTTTAATCCTGGAGGACATAAAAACATGCATCCTCTTAGAATTAAAGCCCTATTTGCTCCCCCCCCCCCTGGCAATGTGATCCGGTGTATAGCGCCGATCGCAATTAAATGAATAAATAGTTAAAAAAAGATTAAGATTCAGCTGCCCTGATGGATCCGATCCATCAGGGCAGCTGAGATTACTCACCCGCCTTGTCCGTGGTGTCCCACGGGGAATTGGTTCTTTGGGACCCGTCACCGCTCTTCTGCATATGTGTGCCAGATGTATGACGTCACGCGCATGCGCAGAAGGCCAGGAGCCCCGGCAAATTTAAAGTCTCCTGGATGCCGACTCCTGAAGGTAGCCGGGAACCAGGAGATGTCACTGGAGACCGAGGTGACCGGTCCCCTGTGCACGTGATTGCCACTATCCAATGGAAAGCGGCGATCACGAAAAAGTTTTAAAAGGTTGGAAAGAAGTTTGTTCCATCTCCTCTCATGGATCGGATCCATAAGGAGAGGTGAAAATACTCACTCCGGGTCCTCCGCGATGTCCCAATCTTCTGGGACCTGAAGTATCCTTCTGCGCAGAGGGGCTCGTGCCCGGGAAATTTTAAATCCCTCTGCTCCTGGGTACCATGTGCAGAGAGATGTCACCGGGGACGTGATCACTGTTATCCAATAGATAACAGTGATGATTTAGAGTTAAAAAAAATGGCACCGATAAAAACTATAGTTCGCCATGCAAAAAACAAGCCCTTATATGGCCACGGCGACAAAAAGTGGCTTTTGAAAAATGGATATAAAAATCTGCCAAAAATAGCTGCATCCTTAAGCCCAAAATAGGCCGTGTCCTTAAGGGGTTAATATAAGACAGGGTCTTCTTTTTAAGGAAGCACGGTATCTTAGTGTCTATTACGCACTGTAGAAGCCTATTGAAATCAATGTGCATGCGCAAATGCACACAAAATACACAGGAAACCTGCGTAATCGCTACGTATTTACCCACAAAATCAAGAAGATTTCGCACGTTTCTATTACATGCGGAAATACGCTGCATATTTATGTGAAGTAAAAGAATACCAATACGCCGCAAAGCGCAAGGCAACAGCGTATTTACAGACCGAAATACGCAAGCGCCCATGTGAATGCGGAGAAATGGTTACTTGTGCTGGTCTTCATTTTCTTGTTACCTCTATAGCTCCAACATATTCTGCAGCAATGTACAGAGATTGTCGTCCCTAATATCTGTCATGGTCGCCGGTAACGCTCACAATGTAATGTTTCTATCGCAAACACACACTACACGCGCCTGCAGATGCGGGACAGTTTCATCAACGGCCATTTAACCTAGACATGTGTTTGGCGCTAGTAGTCCATAAGCGTGAACGGGGGGCCATAACATGCACATGTCAGTAAAAGTAGGTGGAAATGATTGGAATCCTGGCCAGTGTCAGTAGATGTTCTACAACTTGTAGGCAGGACATACAATAGTGCAGTCTGGTCAAGAACGTTGCTCATGCGTTTTTCTATCCTTCTGTTTGCAGATGGCTCAGAGGGATTCCTTTGTGAATCCGTGTTCAGTTATCAAGTCGCATCAGCGCTGAAGCAGGTGAAACATGGTAAGTAACGAGTGCAAATCATGACCATAATCCAGTCTACACCAGCAAACAGAAACTCATCCTACAGATTTCTCTTCTATCAAACTGTATTAAGTAATGCATGCCTGTTTTATGGCTGAGGGAAGTGAATTAAAGAGTTTGTAAACTATTGGTGACCTATCCTGAAGATAGATCATCAATAGTAGCTTGGTGGAAGTCCGTTACCAGGAACCCCACCGATCAGCTGTTTGTAGGGCCAATGCACTAAGTTTAAATCTGCAGGAAGCAGACAGCTTCCTTCTCAGTGCGGTGGCCAGCCCTGGCATTGCAGTCATTGAAATGAATGGAAAATTTGATGCAATACCGAGCCCTGCCACTGCAGTGATTATGGAGCTGTCTGCTTCCTGCAGAAATCAGCTCAGTGCACCAGCCCAGAAACAGGTGAGATGGGACGGGGAGCTGGTGAACTGAGATCCCGTCCCCTCTCTGACCCTCGCCATTGCTTGCAATGGAGGGGGCATAACAAGATGGAACATAGCTCCGCCCCTGACCCAACCCTCCATTGCAAACAGTAGCAAGAGGCAGAGAGGGGGCGGGAGTTCAATGCACTAGCTCCTCCCCTTGCAGAAAGGGGCAGCGTATATCAGCCGGGCGTGAAAACCTGACCGATATATGCCCGTGTAAATAAGCCCTAAAGGGAGAATGGTGGGGTTTTGGCATTTTGATTGTTGTTTTTTTTATAATTTTTTAACTTTTTCATTTTTTTTACATTTTTGTCTTTTTTAGGGAACTTGCATAATCCTTTTTTTTATTCTTCTAATACTCTGGAATGCTGAGGCATAGTAGGGTATTAGACAGGCTATGAAGCTCAGAAAGAGTCTTAGCGCCATAGCCTAATTTAGCTGGCAGACCCGGAGGCTATATTCAAGCCTCCGGATGCAACTGAGACCCTTCAGAACCGCCTGATCACATTGCGAGGGTTCTGATGGTGACACGGCTTTCATTTGACAGCCGATCACCAGCTCTCCCTGCCATGGAGACCATCGGCCGGCTTCTGACGAGCCGATGGTCCACGTGGCAGGGAGAGCTGTCCAATGGTGACAGAGGGAGCCCTCTGCTTCTGTCAGCCCTTTACATGCTGCAGTCGCACAGACCACAACATGTTAAAGGGTTAAACAGCGGAGATCAGAGGTTTTCTCCGTTCTCAGCTGTCAGCACTTTACATGCTGCGGTCACAGAGATTGCGGTATGTAAAGGGTTAAACAGCGGAGATTGGAGGTTTTCTTTGTTCTCTGCTGTAAGAGCTGGTGCCCGGCTATCATCTGACAGTTGGTCACCAGCTCTCCCTGCACGGCGACCATCAGCCGGCGTCTGAAAAGCCGATGGTTTCCGTGGCCAGATGTAAACAGTGCAGGGAAGAATCGGGAAGTTGCCGGTAGATCGGTTATATCTTCCCGCTTCTTTTTTTAAAGTCCTGCACTGGTTCTTTGTGGGACTGTGCAGGCAGAGCACAATGCCACAGCTTATGGCATTGTGTTCTGCATGGTCCTATAGTGAAACATAGCCAGGAAATCTTCTGGGCTATGTCACTATGGGCAGCGCAGCTAGTCCTGGAAAATTTCCGGGCGTGCCACTGAAGAGGTTAATGCTATAACTTACAGATCTTGAGATATACAACTATAACAAGAGGTATGAGTTACTACAAATGACTGGTTACTTTTGTACTCCTATGACTTATGATTTAAGAAAACTATAAGACTAGACTGTGCTAATGTCATGAGGTGGTAAGGACTTCTGCAAAGGTTGGGCTACATTTGGAGCCTTCATCACTAATTCTGACTGGAAAAACAGCGTTGTATGCAGAGCTATTTTTCCAATCAAAACGAGAGACACTTCAGAAGGCACAAAATTTGGCAACAGAAATATCAACTTAGCTTTTTAAAGGCTTACATTAGCAGCACATTTGCAGTATGATATTTCCTTCCCCTTCCCCCTCCACCCCATGCCATGTTCATTTTCTGCACCAACATTTTGAAATATGCACCATATCTTGGGATATGCATCAGTCAGAGACGGTCCTCCAATCAGCATTGCCAAGACAGCTGGCGCAGCCCATCAAGGCGGTGTTGACTGGTCTAGAACAGTGTTTCTCAACTCTATTCCTCAGGGACCCCCCTATATGACCTGTCAGGGGTCTCTGAGGACTGGAGTTGAGAAAAGCTGGTCTAGAAGTCTTGATTTTCACAGCCAATTATACTGTAGAAAATCTCCAAGATTTTGTTGGCTTTCAAGGAAATGCACCATTTGAGTTGTACTTTGCTATCGTTCACTGCCTCTGCTTATGCTACACCGTAATTTACTGACCATAAGTCAAGTAAGGCACCCACTATTTGTATTTTTGATAAAGGCATTTTATGCAAAATTAAAAATGGGGTATTTTACACTTGGATGGACCTTTTTTCTCAATCAAACTATCCACTTCCTCTGAATATCCAGCCATATTTGATCCTGATAGTATAATAAACCCTCCATCCACAGCCAAAAACTAGGCTGGATTCACATTTGCACTATTATTTCCATTGTTTGGCTCCATCATAGGAGCTAAACATTGGAAGTGCTGGACCCCATGCTTAACTGACATGAATGATGTCCATAGGACCCAGTTGACTAGCATGGTGTCCTCCGGGCTTCCGCCAGGCTGCTCGGGAATCTATGTCAGCTGTGTGCCGAAGACGCTTGCACAGATATGAACAGTCTAACCTGTGCCTACACTAATTGGGTAAAGAAGCATCCCTAAAGAACCTTCTAAGTCTTCTAACTGCTCAGACAGTCTGTCACCAGCTTGAGAGCACCTTGTAAGTGTTAATGTACACTGTTATAAGACTATGTTCCTGTCAAAAGCAGTGATTTCTTATGATCCTTCTCAGTGATTACCCGACATCATGGAGCAACCTGGAGAGACTGGAGAGAATCCTGTTCTAATTGCAGTAACATTTGTTTAGGTCTAATCTTTTCAGATCAACAAGTATCCCGGATGGAGAAGTTGGCCGGATTAGTGGAAGAGTTGGAAGCAGATGACCCCCTAGCCCACTTCCACCCCTGAGCCGGACCATACTAAACGATTAAACTGTTATGTGCAAGCATGAGAAGGTACTAACAGGGCTCAACATCCTCTACCATGTCTTCAGTTGTTCTTCTAAAACCAGCATCTTATACTGCAGTCGTTGCCGCTCCATAGAATGAGTCTACAAATCGCTACACGTTGAAGTCTTCTACCATTTGTGACTATCCCGACCCATAAAGCCGTTTACCATTGTACCTTCACTGGGAATGAACAGGGACGATTGTTTTCAGATTTGTATACAGTGAAAACTTGTGTATAATGTTACATTTTTGCTAAATGTTTTTATTTTCTAAAATAAAGATGAGTTTTGTAGTTACATTTTTATTAGTGTTTTAATTGTGAGGAAAGATGTAATGTTGTGCCAGCAAGAAAAAACTAAAGTGTAATTTAGAAATCCACTGTCCAGGGTGTAGAGGTATCTAATGACCTCTTACAGTGCGATGATCCCTATACTTCTTTAATTTGCTCATTTACATTTAACAAAAGTCTCTCTCAACATGCATACATGAGCCTATGGTGCCCATGACCCTGTCACCAGTTGTCCTTCTTCGAACCGCTTTTGGTAGGTACTAACCATTGCATCTTGGGAACCGCCCTCCCTGGTATTCTGGAGGGCTCTGTTCCAGTCGTCTAGTCATTACTATTTCGCCAAAGTTACTCAGTTTCCTACACTTGCCCATTTTACCTGCTTCCAACAAATCAAGAGCTGACTCTTCACTTGATGCTTAAAGGGTTGTACCAAGATATAAAGTTATTCCCCCGCCTACAGGATAGGGAATAACATTATGATCCGACCACCGATTACAATAATGGGTGTTCCGATGGACCCCTCATGGCTGGATGTGAGGATGAGTGTGATGCGTGCTGCAGCTCCATTAACTTCAGTGACAGCGCTCAGCAATCTCTGGCGCTCATACTCGACAATTTCAGGCACTGTCATTGAAATAAACGTAGCTGTGGCATGCTCGTGTGTCCTTTGCTCCATTCACGTGGAGACCATTGGGACCCCCATTTTTGCGATTGGTCAGGGTCCAACCACTAGGACCCTAACCAATCATATATTGTGGATAGGGGAATAACTTTATATCCTGGTACAACACCTTTAACCCCTTCCCGCCATAGGACATAGAGTTATGTCATGGCAGGGTGGTACTTAAGGCAACATTACATAACCTTACGTCATGTGGATCTCGCGGGATCTAAAACAATCCTGCGCCATCTGGCAGCAGGAGCTGGCTTATACCGATAGCCTGCAACAGCGGGGGTGCATTGGGACAGTGATCCCCGCTGTTAACCCTTTACATGCTGCAATCTATGTAGATCGCTGCGTTTAAAGGGTTCACAGAGGGAGTGCGCTGCCTCTGGACATTACTGGACCCACGCAATGTAATTGCGAGGACCGTCGGGTTGTCGTGGCAACAGGACGCCAGATACAGGCATCCTGCTTTGCCATTGCCTATGTTCGCTAAAACCAGCGAAAAGCCATAGCAGTCCTGCAATGCCCTATCATAGCTGTTATGAATGAGGTCCCCTTCAGGGACATAAACAGTGTAAAAAACAAAAGACATGGTGTAAAAAAATACAGAAAGAAAGAAAACCCTTTCTTGCTCATTTTCCCCTATTTCTATAGAAAAAAAAAAACGCAAATGTGGTATCCTCGTGTCTAATGACCTGTTTGAGCACCAATTTGAGCACACTAATTATCCTGCACAGCAAAAAATGGTAAAAAAAATGGAGGCAAAATGCTTATTTTATTTATTTTGGTCGCCTGCAGACGGCTGGATCGGATCCGGCAGCGAGAATTCTCGCCGCGGGACCCGACCCGAGTGCCTGCAGAAAGCAGCGCATACTCACCCATGCCCCGCAGCTCCGGATCTTTCATGTATCGGCAGCTGGCGCATGCGCAGACCGGAGCCAGCAGCGGGTGAGTGACGTTTCTGTGCGGGGCTCGCAGAAATAGAACATGCCGCGGTTTGTTTGCCTCGCGAGATTTCACAAAGCCTAACTGCGGCCGTCTGCATAGGATTGCGTTTGTTAACGCAATCCTATGCAGGCTTCCAGCGGCAGAAATCCTGCCGCAGAATTTCCGCCTGTCTGCAGGCGGCCTTTACCTCCAAAAAAGCAAAATAAAAGCAATCAAAAAAGCCATATGTACCCCAAAATGGTATATAAAGCACTACAGCTTGTGACACAAAAAACAAGCCCTCAAAGAGCTCCGTCCATGGAAAAATAAAAAAGTTATGCGACTTTGAATGCAATTATGCAAAAATTATCATCAATTCCAAAAAAGGGTTTTATTATGCAAAAGTGGAAAACATTAAAAAATTATGTTTTCGGTATTGTAATCGTACTGTTTCGCAAAAAATATATATTGTGTCATTTATGCTGTTTGATGAGAATTAAAAAAGAATGGCAGAATTGATGTTTTCTCTCCCTGCTCTCGAAAAACATTATAAAAGTTTTACAATATATTATATGCACCCAAAAATGATACCAATAAAAACTACAGTTCGCCATGCAAAAAACAAGCCCTTATTTGGCCGTGTCGACGGAAAAATAAAAAAAGTTATGTCTCTTGAAAAGCGGAAATGAAAATCCCCAAAAAATCGTTGCGTCTCTAAACCCAAAATAGGTCATGTCCTTAAGGGGTTAATATATCCACCCCTTGACAGGTGAAATTATAACAAGAAAATGTTTTTCACTTCACGTGTGACAGGTTTTAATTTTAACCCCTTAACGACCAGCCCATAGTGTTTTTACGTGCTGCCCAAGTGGGCTTTATTCTCTGAGGACGTAAAAACATGTGTCCTGCAGAGAATAAAGCCCCTCGGGCTCTGGACGTGACAGCTCTATGCTGTCGGTGTCCGCAGGTAGCCGACAGCATGGAGCTGTCATCCCGGGCTGCAGGGACCCCCCTGCCCCCCACTCCCCACGGCATTAAAGTTAAAAAAAAAGTTTTTAAAAAGTTAAAGATTCAGCTGCCCTGATGGATCGGATCTATCAGGGCAGCTGAAATTACTCACCCGAGTCCGCCGCACTGCTCCCCGCTCTCCTGGTCCTCCGGGCCCTGAAGCCGCCTTCTGCGCATGCGCGCCAGGCGGCATTACGTCAGCCGCATGCGCCAGCGGCCCGGGAAATTTAAAATCCCCTGGCTCCGGGCTCCTGTAGGTAGCGGTCCCCGGTACCGCGATCGCCGTTATCCAATGGATAACGGCGATCGCGGAAAAGTGAAGTAAGATGTAAACAAAAGAAAAGCTTCACCTCCCCTCATGGATCGGATCCATGAGGGAAGGTGAAAATACTCACCCTACTTCATCCATGTCCTCCGCTCAGTCTCGGGACCCTCCGCTGGCTTCTGTGCATGCGCCGATGTGGCGCGCATGCGCAAAAGGCCGGTAAGCCCGTCAAATTCAAAATCTCCCTGCACCCGGCTGTCACAGATAGCCGAGTGCAGGGAGATATGACTGGGGACCGCTGTATGCGGTTTCTAGTCATATGATCACCGTTATCAATCGTATAACGGTGATCATATAACGTTAAAAAGTGAAAAAAAAAAGTTAAACGTTTATAAACTTAAACTTTCATCTCCACTTACGGATCGTATCTGTAAGGGGGGATGAAATTACGTACCCAAGGTCCCCGGATTTGTTCCCTGGTGGGATGTTGATCCGCGGACCTTACCCCAGCTTCGGCGCATGCGCCCGTCAGCATGATGGCGGATGCATGCGCAAAAGTGAAAGATTGCCCAAGAAATTTAAAATCTCCCTGCTCCTGGCTACCAAACGTAGCCAAGAGCCTGGAGATGTCACGCGGAGCTGCGGTATGCGGTTACTGATCACGTGATCGCCGTTATCCAATGCATAATGGCGATCACGTAAAAGTTCTTTATAAAGTGGAAGTTTCATCTCCCCTCACCAATGCGATCGGTGAAAGGAGATGAAACATCTTCTCGGAGGCTTCCGCATTTGAATCCAGATGCGATTATCCGCCATGGATCCTGCCGGCTACTGGGTATGCACCCGCCGGCAAAATGCCGGACACATTCGCAGGAGCCGGGGAGCCCAGGAAATTTTAAATCTCCTTGCTCCCAGCGACCAACGGTCGCTGAGTGCTTGCACCAGTGATCGGAGGCCTCGTTGAGCGGTCCCCGGTCATGTGATAAATTAGCGATATAACATTAGGCCGGTCACGCATGACTGGAGAGGAATTCTGGGTTCTGCATGCGCTTGATCAGCGGTAATCCACGGATCAATCACATGCATTGGATTACACAATTCCCCCCAATTAGCGGGTCGGAATTACGTAATCCACTCGCAGATACAGAACACGGCATGCTATATTTTACCGCGGATATCCGTGACCTAGAGCCCATTGTGCTCTATGACCGCGGATATACTCGCAGCCCATGTGCAAATACATTGTGTACGGGCTGCGGGTACCCGGGTCATCTCTAAGCAACAGCGCTGGAAATATAAACAAAAAACGGTGTACTGCGCATGACCGCCTGTGTGAGTAGGCAGTTATGCGCAGTACATTACGCAGCCATACGCAGGGTCACGTCCGGGCTCACAGCTGGGATCCGCTGCGGGCCTCCGCAAGCGGATTCTGCATACAGCCGTGAGAGCCCGGCGTTATTCAGATCGCTACCTGTAATCCGTAATTTACAAGAAGCCCCGGGAACGCTCGCCTTCCTGCAGTTCCAGGAGCAGCTTGGTGAGCGCCTTCTGTGTGAGACCGCCACACCGCAGCAAGCTTACGAAGCCTCACAGAGCGCCAGTTTTTACATCCCCATCCCTGCCGCTGAGGTCACGAAATACCCCCAAGCGAGAGAGAAGGGGGGGATACCCGATTTTCTTGCCCCATGTGCCCATCCCAACCAGCCACTGTAATTACCCCTGTCTTCAGACATAAAACGCAGTTTATATTATTACTTTTATCTAATATTTAGGGAATGCTAAAAAAAATGGGGGGGTGGGGGGATTATTTTTAGGAAGTCAATTTTTTTTCCGTATAAGTGGGCAATGGGGCCTTGAATTTATTCAGTTGTACCCTGAAATCCAGCGGGCATTCCCTCCATTATGGGCCTAGCCATGTGTCCTGTAAGTAGATTAGGGCCACAATGGGTATGTTTCTGAACACGGGACAAACGGGGGGATCCATTTTGGGGTGACCGTCTTCATTCCTATGTAAACTGTACAATAAAAAAACGTTTTTAAATTGACAAAATTGCCAAAAAAATGAAAATCGTAATTTTTTCCTTCTGCTTTGCTTAAATTCATTCAAATACCGTGGGGTCAAAATACGCAGTACACCCCTAGATGAATTCGGTAAGGGGTCTAGTTTTCAAAATGGGGTCATTTGTGGGGGTTCTCTAATGTTTTGGCAGCTCAATGTCTCGACAAGTGGGCAATGGGGCCTGGAATTTATTCAGTTGTACCCTGAAATCCAACAGGTGCTCCTTCCATTATAGGCCTAGCTATGTTTCCTTTAAGTAGATTAGGGCCACAATGGGTATATTTCTGAACACGGTACAAACGGGGGTATCCATTTGGGGGTGAACGTCTTCATTCCTATGTACACTGTACAAGAAAAACCTGTTTTTAAATTGACACAATTGCCAAAAAAATGAAAATCATAATTTTTTCCCTTCTGCTTCGCTTAGATTCATTCAAAAACTGTGAAGTCAAAAAAGTCATCGTACCCCTACATAAATTCGTTAAGGGGTCTACTTTTCAAAATGGGGTCACTTGTGGGGGTTCTCCATTGCTTTGGTCACTCAATGGCTCTACAAGTGTGCAATAGGGCCTAAATCTCCTTCAAGCAAAATTTCTGTTCCGAAAGCCACCGGTTTGCTCCTTTCATTTTGGGCCCCATTGTGCATACAGACGTAATACTAGGGCCACAATGGGTATGTTTCTGAGCAGGGACAAACAGGGGTATCCATTCTGGGGTGCAAATCCTCATTTTCATGTGTACTATAGAAAAACGTCCTGTCTAAGGATGAGCGAGTATACTCGCTAAGGCACTACTCGTCCGAGTAATGTGCCTTAGACGAGTATCTCCCTGCTCGTCCTTAAAGATTCGGGGGCCGCCGCGGAGCGGGGAGCTGCGGGGGAGAGCGGGGAGGAATGAAGGGGAGATCTCTCTCTCTTGCCCGCTCTCCCCTGCTCCCCGCCGCGACTCACCTGTCAGCCGCAGCGGTCCCCGAATCTTTATGGACAAGCAGGGAGATACTGGTCTAAGGCACATTACTCGGACGAGTAGTGCCTTAGCGAGTATACTCGCTCATCCTTAGTCCTGTCTTTAAAATAAGATATTTGCAAAAATTTGAAATTTTAGTTTTTCTCTTCTAAATTGCATTGACTGCTGAAAAAAAACTGTGGGGTTAAAATACTCATGACACCCCTCAGTGAATACGTTAAGGGGTGTAGTTTTTAAAATGGGGTCACTTGTGGGGGTATCTATCATTTTGACTCCTATGAGCCTTTCCAATCTTGGCTTTGTGTAGGAAAACAAAGTGTTCCTCAAAATGCTGAAAAGTAATGTTACATTTATACGTCTCCTAAATGGTTAAAAAACAAACAAAAGTTTTTCCAATGTGCGCTCAAAATAAAGTAAACGGGTGGAAATATATATCTCAGCAAAAATTTCTAGATAATGTTTGCAGATTATTTGAGATATTGCAGTTGGAAATGTGAAAAAATGATGATTTTTTCAAAATTTTCCCAATTTTGGCGCTTTTAATAAATAAACACAAATTCTATCGGTCTTTTTTTTCCGCCTAAATGAAGTACAACATGTGGCGAAAAAACAATGTCAGAATCGCTTGGATATGCAAAACCTTTCTGGTGTTTTTCCATGTTAAAGTGACACATGTCAGATTTGCAAAATTTGGCCTGGTCATTAAGACGCAAACAGGCTTGGTCACTAAGGGGTTAAGTAAAGAGAAAAAGAGGATGACTCCTGCGCTCAGGGTGACCCGTATAGTGCCAAATGTGACTGCCTAGGGATGGACATGTGTAGGTGTGTGGACTGGTGAGGTCCGTAGGATGTACTAGGAAGTAACAGAGCCCTCTGTGGTGAAATAGATAGATTTATTAAACAGAGCTCCAGTGGACTTTTCATTTTAATTAATTTTATAGCTAATCAGTGAGGCTACCTATACACAGGGGCGAACGCGATATCCACGGCAAAAATGCCTCAAATCACTTCAGTAAAGAAGCGATCCTCGGCGCAGCTTTCAGCCGTGTCGGAGGATCGACAAGTGCACTGTGGTTTACTGTCCAACTGGAAACAATGGCAATGCGTTCCAAGGAACGTGAAAAGATAGAACATGCAGCGCGTTTTACATTGCTTATGCGTATGACTCCAAAGAATAGGGATCATATTCATGCGGGATTTGTGTGCAACGCACAAATCTCATGTGAGTTTCTTGGTCGCGTGAAACTGACCTAAATGTATTGGGGTTTCTTTCTTTTGTTTTTTTCTAGGTGTTTTATAACTATACAAAAGAGTAATAAAATCTATTAACAAGGAATATGAGCAGTTTTGTTTCATAATGGAGGAAATGTTAGAATATGCATTGCACACCGCTCTCCTTGTACGCTTAAAGGTGCGTTAAGACGCAACAATTATCGTTCAAACAATTGTTAAGCCTAATGAAAGTGAACAAATCGCTCAGTTTAAATGCGAGCCAACGACTAACCTATCGTTCATTGTTCAGTTTCAGCCAGCACAATAATCATCGTTGGCTCGCTCACTTCTCGGTGGATTTAAACACTCCCCACTCAGTGTTTTATATAGGAATGGCGGTCAGGGTGCCTTCACACTTGCGATCGCGATATAGCTGCGCTTTCTTAACGTGCATGTCAACGGGACTTTCTGATGTTAAGGCATTGCACGAAAATTATAAAGCACAAACTTGCGATTTTTGTGCGATGCATTTTTAACATTACAAAGTCCCATTGACATTCGCGTTAAAAAAATGCAGCAATATCGCGTTTGCAAGTGGGAAGGCACCCTCAGAAAGTGTATCGTTTCTCCTTAAGGTTATAAGTTATAACCTAGAAGGTCAGTGAGGAGACCAGCATTCCTGCAAGGCATTGTCTGACTCTTTATATAAGTCTTTATAACAATGACTTGCATGAATGTTGTCTTCCAATAGGTGGTGCTGCAGAGGTATTGTTCCATGTTCCCTTTTTGCATATTTCCAAAAGAGTATCAATCGTCTTATAAGTCTTCACACACACCTAGGTCAGTGGGGCCAACCTATGGCACGTGTGCTAGAGGTGGCATGCAGAGCCCTTCATAGTTGTGCCGCTGGCAGCGCTGATCTTGGCGCATGTTCTGATGTAAACGTCTGCATGCGGGATCCTCCTCCCCTAAGTCCTGTCCTTCATTCTGCAGGTGAGGACAAGGGAAAAAATGTTCCGGGCACTTGCACTGCTGTCAGTGTGTACCTGGGATCAGCGCCAAGAAGAGGAGGAGCTGCGCTGACTGCAAGGAGGAGGTAAGTATATGCGTTGGGGGGACTATAACTACTGGGACCGATATAGGGGTTCGCTATTACTACTGAGGCTACTGTAGAGGTAACTATTACTACTTAGGCAACTGTGCGCGATACTATTACTACTGGGGCCACTGTGGGGGTTAATATTGCTTCTGAGACCACTATGGTGGACTCTATTACATCTGGGTCTATTGTGGGAATCACTATTGCTACTCAGGTCACTGTGGGAGTCACTATTACTTTTCAGGCCACTGTGGGGGGGTCATTATTACTACTGGGTATACTGTGGGGATCACTATTGCTATTAGGGCCACTGTGGGAGACATTATTACTATTAGGGCCAATATCAGAGACATTACTACCAGGGCCGATATAGGGGACACTATTACTACTGATGACACTAAGGTGGACACTATTTCTACTAAGGCCACCGTGAGACTCACTATTTTTACTAAGGCCACTGTGGAGGTCACTATTACTGCTATGGTCAATATAGGGGGCACTATTACTACTATGGTCAATATAGGGGGTCACTATTACTACTGAGGCAACTGCGGGGGACACTATTACCACTGGGGCCACTGTGGGGGGCCCTAATACTACTGGCGCCACCGTGGGAGCCACTATTGCTACTGAGGCCACTGTGGGGGTCATTATTACTACTGGGATCGGTATAGGGGGTCATTATTACTACTGAGGCTACTGTGGAGGTAACTATTACTACTGAGGCAAGTGTAGGGGATGCTATTACCACTGGGGCCACTGTGGGGGTCCCTAATACTACTGGGGCCACCGTGGGAGCCACTATTGCTACTGAGGCCACTGTGAGGCTCAATATTACTACTGGGATCGATATAGGGGGTCATTATTACTACTGAGGCTACTGCGGAGGTAATTATTACTACTGAGGCAAGTGTGGGGGATGCTATTACTTCTGGGGCTACTGTGGGGGTCAGTATTGCTGCTGAGGCCACTGTGGTGGACCCTATTATAACTGGTTCTACTATGTGGGTCATTTGCTACTAGGGTAACTGTGTCGGACACTATTACTACTGGGACCACTGTGGAAGTCGCTATTGCTTTTGAGGCCACTGTGGGGGTCACTATTACCACTGGTTCTACTGTGGGGTCACTATTACTACTTGGGCCACTGTGGGGGTCACTTGCTACTAGGGCCACTGTGGGGGACACTACTACTACTATGGCCACTGTGGGAGTCACTACTGCTTTTGAGGCCACTGTGGGGCACATTATTACTACTTAGGCAACTGTGGGGGTACTATTACTATTGGCACCACTATGGGTGTCACTGTTACTACTGAGGCTACTGTGGGGACACTATTGCATTTGAGGCCACTGTGGGGGATACTATTACTATTAGGGCCACTAAGGGGGTCACTATTGCTACTGGGGATACTGTGGGGGTCACGATTACTACTGTGACAACTGTGGGGATAATATTACTACTAGGGCAACTGTGGGGGTCACTATTACTACTGAGGCCACTGTGGGGGACACTGTTACTGCTACGGCTACTGTGTGGTTCGCTATTAATACTGGGGCCAATATAGGGGACACCATTACTACTGGGGGCATTGTGGGAATCGCTATTACTACTGGGTCTACTGTGGGGTCATTATTATTACTGGGGCCAGTGGGGGACACTTTATCCACTGGAGCCACTGTGGGAGTTACTATTGATTTTGGCATCACTATTACTACTGGGTCTGCTGTGGGGGTCACTATTACTACTGGGGCCAGTGGGGGACACTTTATCTACTGGGGCCACTTTGGGAGTCACTATTGATTTTGAGGCCACTGTGTGGGTCACTATTACTACTGGGGCTACTGTGGGGGCCCTGTACGTTTTGTAACAATTGTGATGAGAATCATACATCGGATAAGCCCCACCCCCTGACCACACCCCTTTGTCCTGGTTTGACCCTTGGAAAAATCTGATCAACTTACACTAGCTCACTTTTATATACTGGAGGGACAGCTATATAATGAATGGGAAAAAAATCACTGGAATGGCCCTTTAACCTCTTAACTCTAGAGTACGTAAGTTTATGTCCTAGCTGTCATATACTTAACGGAACAGTACATAAATTCCTGTGCATGGCAGTGGTTCAGAAGCTGAGCCAACGCTATCCCACAGTGGGAGCCGGCTGTTACTTCTCGAAGAGAAGAAGTGGCGCTGACTGCAAGGAGGAGGTAAGTATATGGGTTGGGTGAGTACTATTAATACTGGAGCTACAGTGGGAAATAATATTACTACTGAGGGAGTTAATTACTGGGGCTACTGGAAGGGGCTGTCGTGGAACCTTCCTTTGTGGAACCACGCCTTACTCAATTAGGAATGATCACACCCTTCCAGATTGATTGATCAAAGGTATCGGACAGTGCGCACTGTCTCCTAGAAATCACTTAGTCTGACACAAGTTCAAAGAAAAAGTAACTTCCTGTTTATTCTTGGCGCGTAACAGGGTTTTATAAGGCACATCAAAACAGCCCTTTTGGGGCAGGCAAGAATTACATTAACACAACGTGTTGATTGATTATTGGATAAGCGTCTTCCTTCATCCGGTCATCTGGTATTGCCTGTCACGTGGTAGCACTCTGGAGAGTAGAATGGGCTGTCTCGCCCCACGTGTGTCAAAACCGATATGATTGGAGGCTATATCATTAATAGTAAATGCATAGACCGCCCATGTTATTTGCGTCTGGTTCCAGTAAAATCGCTGGGGGATTTTCGCGGTCATCTAAAAACGGTAGTCCGTCTCAGATGCGGTTGGTTGTCTAATTCCTACTTCCGTATTAATCTATGCAGCTGGGCAGTCAAATATATTTATACATGTTGGTTACGTGCTAAATTCCATCTTTGTCAGCAGAGTTATGAAAACCAGATATTTCATTGCCTAATACTATTGCATAATTGTACGTACACTTCTATAGTTGAATCAAACCAGATTTAAAGCATTTGAATTAACAAGGCCCACCAAATCCCAATACACAAAGATTTATATATTGGGATTGCCACCACAGACCCCCCTTGAAACTATCTGTTTCACCAAACTCGCCCTGCTCCATCCCACCCCCACCGCTGACTCTAGACTTGTAATGTGTTGTAGACTGGAGCCATTGCTCTCATGGGGGTATAGGATGGGTCAACATCATCGTATTCTGGATCTGTGATGACGACATTGGCATTGACAGTGGGCCTACTGCCGGACATCATAGAGAAATAGGTGGACCAGGTAGACACCAGGGCCGGGATACACTGTATGCAACAACAAACAGAAATTAGAACCATTACAGTGGCAACAAAAACAGTTAGTATTTTCTTCATCAGAGTAAGCCCAAACCAGGACCCTGTCAACCAGTCAAACCACCCTTGATCCGTTCCTTGTTTGATACTGGTGGCTAGATCTCTCAGGCGGTTGATCTGTTGATGGATTGACGCAGAGTTGTCAGAGAGGTTAAAACAACACATCCCTTCAAACTCTTCGCACCCGTGGTTCATGGTAATAAGGATGTAATCAATGGTGGCTCTGTTCTGTAGGGCGGCTCTTCGTATGTTTTGTACATCTAAGAGTAGTAGGTCCAGTGCCTGGGATGTGGCATTTAGGCCCTTTACCATGTCACAAGCTAAGCCGTTAATTACTCTTGTGTTATGCTGGGCCAATGCGGGGGTGCCTAGAATGCTGAGAGCTAGTGCAGTGTGCTCTGAGAAACTCAGTAGAGTAGGTGGTCCTACACAGTTATCGGCCAGGCCGTGGATGTCCCTGCGATCCCTAAGTGAGGGTGTGGGTGCCGGGGGGTCTGGCTTCTGATACATAAGGATACTTAGACGGGACAATGCACACGGTCCTCCTGTAATGTTGGCGGGGATATATGTGTATGTTAAATTGCCACAGGACAGGACCCATCCTATTGGTAGTTTGACATGTCTGGTGTGGCTGGGACTCCGAACTACTTTTCCACAAGACATGGTAGTCACTATCTTTTGACATTGTTCTTCAGTACGGGAGCAAAGTATTCGGGAATCACTAGTGACCACTTGGCCCCTCTCACATTTCCCAATGTACCGTGGATTACATGTAAAGTTGTAACATACCTCAGCCTGTGAGACATTTCTGACCTGGAACTCAGTCATATTGGACCAGTCAGCATGTTCTACAGCCTCACAGTAGGGACAATACTCATATATGTTAATGAAGGTGTTATCTTGTATCACATCGCCTTCCCCCACATCATCATCATCATGTACCATTGCATAAATTGATGTCAATACATTTACTGGAGTGGGAATGGCCAGTAAGCAAGCTCGTAGAATATCTTCCCCGCTCCTTAATTTAGGCATGCACATGTTAGTTATATTGATAACATCTCTGGCTAAATACTCCCACATATTGATATGGCTTTCCCTCACCCGTGTAGCCTGCTGCTTCTGGTTCTTCACTGAGGTACCCTTCTCGTCCCACATTACCAGAACCCCACATAGGAGAAGTATTATGATAACTTGACCTAAATATTTCATGATGAGTCGTCCTTCTGAGATGGAGCTTTCTTGCAGTGGCTTGCGTGGATCCAGGTATGCTTCCCCTCTAGTTTCACCGAGGTGGCAGTGGTCAACAACACCTGGAATGGACCGTCGAATCTGGGCTCAAGAGAGTTTTTCCTCAGAAACTTCTTTACGTACACCCAATCTCCGGGCTGTATGGAATGGGTGCCTGTGTCCTGGTCTGGGTCTGGAATGGAAGAGAAAACTCGTGCATGGACTTTAGTTATTTCTCTGGCGAGTGATATAACATACTTAGTCAAAACATCTGAGTGCAATTGCAACTGCTGAGGAAAATAACACCCTAGTCTGGGGACGGTCCCGAAAAGAATTTCATAAGGTGATAACTTATGTTTTCCCCTTGGTGTGTACCTCACGCTATACAGTGCTATGGGGAGGATTTCTGGCCAGGGCATGCCAGTTTCTCGTGACATCTTAAGTATTTTTGTTTTCAAGGTACCGTTTAGTCTCTCTACCTTACCACTACTCTGGGGGTGATAGGGTGTGTGAAACAAAAGACTGCTGCCCAACGCCTGCCATATCTCCTTGGTGACGTTGGCGGTAAATGCTGGACCTTGATCACTTTCGATGACTTCAGGTATTCCGAAACGGCAAATTAACTCAGTCATGAGTTTCTTAGCGGTACTTTTGGCAGTCATATTCGTACTTGCATATCCCTCTGCCCACCCAGAGAAAACATCCACCACTATTAGGGCGTATTCAAAGCGTCCTGATTTCGGCATTTGGATGTGGTCAATCTGGATCCGTTGGAATGGATACAGTGGCCTGGCCAGGTGTTTTCTAGGTGTCTCTTCCATTTTTCCAGGATTACATTGGGCGCAAATGGTGCAAGATTTGCAGTACTTGTCTACCAACGTTGTGATGCCAGGCGCCAGGTAATATTTCTGGATCAATGAGTTCATGAGCATTTTGGACAAATGGGTTGGGCCATGCGCCCACTGTACCGCTGCTGGGTAGAAGCTTCTAGGCAAACATGGGCGGCCTGCCAGCGCAAACAGTCCCTGTTCGTCCTTTTTCGCTCCCTTTTTCGTCCATTCTTCTTTTTCTTCCTTGCTTGCTCTCTTTTGTGCTTCTGTAAGGTAGTCCGGTCGTATCTTCTCATCCACACTGACCATCATGGACGGGTCTGGTTCCTCCGTTGATTCCACCCCTACCGGTAGAGCTTCCACCTGAATTCCAATTCTTCCAAACTCCCCCCTTGCAGCTCTTTTTGCTGCTTGATCCGCTGTATGATTACCAACGGCCTCTTCAGTGTTCTTCTTGCTGTGGGCTTTCACTTTCAGTACGGCCACCTTCCGTGGCAGTTGGAGGGCATCCAGCAGGTGCCTGATGGCTTGATGATGCTTGACTGGGGTGCCTGCAGCTGTGAGGAATCCTCTAACTTTCCAGATCATCCCGAAGTCGTGTGCCACTCCATGAGCGTACCGTGAATCTGTGTAGATGTTGGCTGTATGATCCTGGGCCACCTCACACGCCCGTGTGAGGGCCTGTAGTTCGGCTTCTTGTGCTGATACGGTAGGAGGGAGTTGTTGGGCTTGGATTATTTTCGTGGTGGTGGTAACTGCGTAACCGGTATGGTACCGACCCATCTCATCGGCGAATCTGGAGCCGTCCACGAAGAGTGTGTAGTCTACGGGTTCCAGTGGTTTGTCATAGACTGATGGTAGATGAGAGATTTCCTGTTGCATCATCTTGACGCAGTCATGTGAAGGACGTGGAATGTCGTAGTAGGAGACGGAACCATTCGGTTTTTCCTCACCATCGTTTCCATTCTCCTTTTCGCCTTCCCCCTGAAGAATCGGAAGGAGGGTGGAAGGGTTGAGGACATTACAACGCTTTAAGGTGACATTCTCCGGAATCAACAGTGAGCATTGCAAGCGTAGATGCCTTGCTGCTGATAGATGCTTCGGCTGTGTCTGGTTGAGTACGGCGGCAATGTCATGTGGAGCCAGGACAGTCAGAGGGTAACCCAACACGAGATCTGAGGTCTTGTCCAGCAAGACATGGGCTGCAAAGACTGCCCGCAGGCAGGAAGGTCCTGCTCTTGCCACTGGGTCGAGTCTGGCTGAGAAGTAGCCGATGGGTCGCGATTTTCCAGCATGCTTCTGAGTAAGGATACCTGATGCGTGTCCTTGATTCTCGGACACAAACAGAGCAAATGGTTTGTCGTAGTCTGGTAGTCCCAATGCAGGTGCTTTAGAGATCAGGTCCTTAAGTGTGCTGAAATTTCTTGTCGAGTCTTCAGAGAGTGTACACGGGGCCTTGGCCTTTCCTCCTTCTTCACCGATCCTTCTGACATCTTCGTACAGGGGTTGCATCAGCAAAGAGGCCTCTGGAATCCAGGCTCTGCAGTACGAGATCAGTCCCAGGAAAGCTTGAAGAGCCTTTTCAGATCGGGGAAGAGGCACTCGTTGAATGGCGGCGATCCGGTCTTCTGTCAAGTGTCGTACTCCTTGGGAAATGCAGTGGCCAAGGAAGATGACGGTTGTGCAGCACCACTGTAACTTGGATTCTGACACTTTACATCCCTGATATGCCAGATAGCACAGAAGATTTTCAGAGGAGGAGGAGGCCGTGTCCAGATCGTCTGCGCAAAGTAACAGGTCGTCCACATATTGGAGTAAGACCACTGTGGGGTGTCTTTCCATCCATGGGTTTAGAATCAGAGACATTGCTTTGGCAAATTGGCTGGGTGAATTCTGTGCACCCTGAGGCATTACAGTCCATGTAAGTTGTCCTCCGTTGTGCGTGAAGGCGAATAGATACTGGCATGATGCGTCTAACGGGACGCCAAAAAAAGCGTTTGTCATGTCTATCACTGTGAAATACTTCGCTGGTGGCGGAATTCCAGACAGTAGCGTGTGTGGATTCGGCACCAAAGGAGTTTCCAATATGGTAGCCTGGTTTACTGCCCGTAGATCTTGAACCATACGGTATTTGGTTGGTTCGCCCTTCGGTGTCTTCTTCTTTACGGGAAACAACGGGGTGTTGCATGGCGACTCACATGGCACAAGGGCTCCCTTCTGGATCAGCATCTTAATCTGTTCGTCGATGGCTAGCGACACTGAGTGCTTCAGTGGGTATTGTGGTCTTCTTGGGAATGGCATTCCAGGCTTCATCCTCACCATCACTGGTGGAACTCTCAGACGACCAATGTCCTCAGGTCCTTTTGACCACAGCGTATCAGGGATTCTTGCTTTCACTTCATCTGGTATTGTCTTTCGAACTTCCTGACAGGTCATGAGGAATGGTTCTGAGGCCAGTGTCATCTGGTCATCTTCAGATAGAGGGGAGGTAACCGTTATGCCACCGTCTTCAGTGTAGGCAATTGTAGCTTGAAGTCTTGATAGAAGGTCGGCTCCCAGTAGGTTGAGTGGTGAGGTCTTGTGGACCACAAATCTAGCCAGGATGTTCTGTATGCCGACAGGAAGTGGCTTGCTTAGTGGGTTTTCAGACGGCCTTCCTCCTACTCCTACGGTCAGTATGGTCTTGTCATCCAGCAGGTGCTTGAAGGGGAAATCGTCAGCACGAATGATGCTCCTGGCTGCACCAGTGTCCAGTAGGAAGGTAATTGGATTCCCTGCAATAGAGAGAGTCACTTGGGCTTGGGGTCCGGTATTATCTACTGCAGGGTTCTGCTGGAAAGAGGCCATACTGGAGACTGGCTTGCCTGCGTCCTATTGGGACGGGCCATAGTAGGATACCGGTGGCAAGGGGGGTGGTGGAGGCGGAAGGTCATCAGAAGATGTTGGTCCAGCCTGTCTTCTGGCCTGATTCATTTGTCCATGTTGTCCTGGTGGTACGCGGCAGTCTCTCCTGAAATGCCCTGCTTTGCCACATCTATAACATCTTCTTTGCCCATCCTGACTACGATTGTGTGGAGCTCCCATCGCCACCATCACAGGGGTAGGTCCATTTCCTGCTACTCCCTTTGCGACTGGTAGTAGGACATCGATAGCCAGGATCTTGTATTCCGGTTTTGCTGCCATCAGTCCTTTCCTTATTGGGTCCCGTAAGCCAGAAACAAAAGCAGCGGAAAGCATCAATTGGTGCGTTCTGATTTGTGATGAGAATCCGAGATCGTCAAAGAGTTGAATGAGGCGACCATAAAACTTGTCCACAGATTCCCCTTTATCTTGGGTCACGTCCTGCAGTGTGATCGCTTGATCCGCCAACCTGTCTTGCGCCCAGGCCTTCACTTGCTTGCAGAATTCCCTTCCGGAAACATATGTTGTCTCTGGAGTAGCATTCTCACTTGTCGGATCAAGGGATTTCTGGATGACCGGCCAATACGTATCTCCGGCCTTTACCTCCGTCAAGGCCTGTAGATCCTTCCAGGTGGCTGAATAATTACGTTGGTACTGGACCAACTTCCTGAAGAAAGGCATGGGTTGCTTTTCTGGATCTGGTAATCCCGCCTGGAGGGTAGTGGCCTGGCTTGGAGTGAAGCTGACGTATAGGAGCGGGGCGTCTGCCGCTACGAAGAGCATCCTGTGTGGTGCCAGCTGAGGCGTGATCTGTGGTGCCAGTGATTGATGCTCATCTTGTGTGAGGGAGTCTTGCGATCCATAAGGGTCATCTCCTTGTGGAGACATGAAATGGACCTTAGGAGTAGATGTATTGGGGGGTGCAAAGTTAAGTTGCTCTTGTATACTTGTGCGAGCTGCTGGGCTTTTCCGTAAGCTGGGCTTTGTTAGCGAGAATTGTTCCTCTGCTCCCCCTGAAGTCGTCGTCGCTGAGCGATGTTTTGGCCTTGCACCATATCCCTTGTTTGCCAATATGCCGTCCCGGCGGCGCACCATTTTCACAGGAGGGGGTCGGCCTCAGAACTTCTCTCCAGACCTGGTGACTCCTGTTTCCCCATCCTCCTCACTGTCTGTCCATTGATCTCCATCTCCCTCCCTGGGTGGGGGTAGATCAAAGCCTCCCTGAGCTCCACCTTCACCTGCAACAGGTCCTGCGCTCAGCTGATCCTCTGTGCTTGCTTGGTCCTCTGTAATTGGCTGGTCTGGGAACAGAGGGACAGCTTGTCTTTGTGCTTGTAATGCTTGAGGATCTATCACTGGATATAGTGGAGACATGGTAGGTGTTTTGCGTCTCTGAGGTGTAGCAATATGGCTGCCTTCATGGGTGGACAGCTGGGTACTAGGCCTCTGGGGTGTACCAAGATGGCCACCGTATGGAGTGGGTGGCTGAGTACTAGGCCTCTGAGGTGTCTTAAGATGGCTGCCAGAGGAAGTGGTCATTGAGGAAGTGGCTGTGGAACGCATATTGGAATGCCTAGTGTTTCCTGCGACATCATCACAGGAAACTGCAGTGTTGAAACGCACGGCAGCTCCGGATACAGGGACTGCCTGCTCAGCGTTGAATACAGGAAGTGTGGGCTCAGTTACACTTCCATCTGGGCGCGGAGCGCCACATCCCAGACAGGTTTCTCGCTGCCTCGGGTTCTGCATTCTACATACTAGGCACATCCAATATGGTAAGTTACCTGAATGCATGGGAGGTGCTGACGGATGTGTAAGAAGTGGGTTCACAGCATTTGCATGATACACATAACGTTTGTATTTTCCCCCCCCTTCCTGCTCTGTCTCACTCCACCCGTCTCTATTCAGTGTTTTTGCGACTCGATACCACGCTTCTGCAGCTGTGAGTAAATTTTTATCCTGCAACATGCCACGCCTATCTCTTATCAAGACTCGCCAGGGCTCCGGCTGAAGTCGTCCATTTGGATCTGGATCCCAGCCCGCAATTTTCCTTATCTGTGGCCACTTATCTGAGCAGTGTTTGCCTTCTCTCTCGGCCACCAAATCACGTGCCCGCCGCCCGTTATTACTGCTTGATTTATTCCCCATTCTTAAGTCCGTAATTTTAGGCGTCTGGCTGGAACCTGTAGTACTAATAGATTCTAAACTAACACTTCCTCTTTTTTCGGCCTCTGCAGGGTTCCCCCCCCCCCCCCCTCTCTAGCAGGAGGATATCTTCTCTTTCAGTGACAATACAACTAACCTGCTCCCCCCGTCCATTAACCTCCGTCGCCCACAATACCCTACAACAAGGAGGTGAAATCACTACCTATCTCAGGAGGGGGGCATGGGCCTCCCGTGTGTTTTTTCTGAGAAATCCACACCCCTCACCTGTACAGGGTGGCACTTCGTAAAGTGTCCCCCCGCTGGTTCCTATGGCCGCCTACACTGTCCCTGGGCGAACGGGAGGTTAACTGGCTGATATGACTACGGAGCAGGTGTATGCCAACGTGCGTAGTTAGAGCTAACTGTGCCGACTGGGATAGTGTCGGAGTCCAGACAAGAGACAAGCGGTGTGGCTGCAGGTACTATAAATATCCCGTCCTTAGGTCACTGATCCGGAACAGTCAGTGATGGTCAAGAACAGCGATATCTCTAGTGTCTAGGTGTTTGTTTTTTTTCCTTTTTTTTTTCTCTAAGTGTAATGTTTAATTGAGGAGCTGGGTGTCAGAGTGACTTCCTCTTTTTTTCCCAGCGTTGATCCCCCGCGCCTCCCCCTTCTTCTGATAACAGACTACAGTTTAACCCTATATCACAGACTAACCTTAATTCTATGCAATATACAGACAGACTATTTCTATATGAGATGTAAGCAGGATTAACTCTACATGATATATAAACACTCTCAATTCTATGCAAGGCTTATTTTATGCAATGGATGAGCAGAACTATTCAGATTGTAATTACTTATACTCTACTGTTGCATAACTTAGCAATAGCAATTGTTAGTACTGTCCATTACAGTTATAAACGTGACACTTTTGGACACATCAGAGAGTCAGTGGTAGCAGTGATTATTTGGATTTCCACATCTCAGAGGGGGATGTAAAAACTGTCCTTGATACAACAGGTGTTGTATTCCAATCTCAAATACGGCAGTCAGGTCTAAAATTCTAGGAGTAACGCTAGATGCCGGACACAGTATGTCCCGTCCTAGAACCTCACAGAGTTCTACTGCTACACAGTTCAACAATCTACCTTCAGCCAGAGGGATCCACTCATGCACGTTTAAACGATAAACAAATATTTGTGGACCATCACCCTCAAGCAGTGGCCCGTAACCACAACGGTGGGTGGGGTACGGATCGCTCTGATTACAGATCTCCCATCCAAGGGTACTTATTGTCAATAACAATCCTTTTTTGCAATTTGGGCAAGACATGTGTGGTATTCTCATACCACAGACAAACAGACAAATAGACGGAGCACCAGTACGGCTGGCTTAGTCTAAACTGCCCCTCGGGATACTGTCTGGCAGGCCCCCCTCCTAGGTCTCTTACCAGACTCTAACGGAGCAGCGTTGCCTGTCCAGACGTTTGACCGTTTCCTGACTCTAAGGCTTTAGACTCCAAACCTGACCCGAGCAGGGGGCCCCTGCGGGGACTTCCTCTCCCTTAAAGCAATTCACTGACCTTGCCAACCGACCTGTACTCTCAAAACGACAGGCATGTAATCATTCCTTTATATTTTATGACAGGTTCTTATCACGTGATCGAGACTTAAAGAAGTACCTGTCGTATGGCTCCAAAGTGTCCGGCCTTGACACAACACAGGCAAACCTGAACTCAGCCACACAGGTATAGATAATCAATTTATCTTACCGTGCTTTGTAGATAGGTGGGCCCACCAAGTCCAAGGTTGTCTGTCTGTGCCTTGTGTCCGGGCTTTTTGGAACCTATCGATCACGTGCCCGCATTCTCCACCAGCTGTCGTGGAACCTTCCTTTGTGGAACCACGCCGTACTCAATTAGGAATGATCACACCCTTCCAGATTGATTGATCAAAGGTATCGGACAGTGCGCACTGTCTCCTAGAAATCACTTAGTCTGACACAAGTTCAAAGAAAAAGTAACTTCCTGTTTATTCTTGGCGTGTAACAGGGTTTTATAAGGCACATCAAAACAGCCCTTTTGGGGCAGGCAAGAATTACATAAACACAACGTGTTGATTGATTATTGGATAAGCGTCTTCCTTCATCCGGTCATCTGGTATTGCCTGTCACGTGGTAGCACTCTGGAGAGTAGAATGGGCTGTCTCGCCCCACGTGTGTCAAAACCGATATGATTGGAGGCTATATCATGAATTAGTAATTGCATAGACCGCCCATGTTATTTGCGTCTGGTTCCAGTAAAATCGCTGGGGGATTTTCGCGGTCATCTAAAAACGGTAGTCCGTCTCAGATGCGGTTGGTTGTCTAATTCCTACTTCCGTATTAATCTATGCAGCTGGGCAGTCAAATATATTTATACATGTTGGTTACGTGCTAAATTCCATCTTTGTCAGCAGAGTTATGAAAAACAGATATTTCATTGCCTAATACTATTGCATAATTGTACGTACACTTCTATAGTTGAATCAAACCAGATTTAAAGCATTTGAATTAACAAGGCCCACCAAATCCCAATACACAAAGATTTATATATTGGGATTGCCACCACAGGGTAATATTATTACTTGGGTTGCTGAGGGGGTTACTATTACTCAATGTATGTTACGGTACTAGTGGGATGCTTAGGTACGCAAGGCAAAGGCGGGGCTCCCTCATCTACACCCACGCCACTGTCCCTTCCTGGAGATATCCCTGATGGTGAACTCGTCCAGGCCGCCAACTCTAACCCTACGCTTACTAGGGGGGACAGACAGGGACCGCAGTACCTATGCAAGAGACTACTACCCACTAGCACCGACAGGAAAGGCAGATGGTAAGGTGTGGCTGATAACAGCAAGGCTTAGCAGACAAACTGACAGAAGCAAGATACAAACAGAGGTGGACTGGAAAACAGTGGCTGATAACAGTGAGGTCTAGCGGACAAGGTGACGGAAGCAGGATACCAAAACGAGGCAGAGTAGCAAGCAGACTGAGGCAAGGACACAAAGTACCAGGGCCAGATTACCAGCAGGTCAGAGTAGCTGAACTACACAGCAGACACTGAAAACTGAAAATAAAAGCAAGGTCTAGCAGACAGGCCTGGCAGATAACAGAAAGTAAAGCAGACAATAGCAAGGTCCAACAGACAAGAAAATTAGAACAACAGAACAATAATTGGCAACTCCCAGGCAGCATGAGCTGGATCTTATAGGAGGAGCCGATAGGTAGATAGACCTATCAATCACCAGCACACTCCTCAGACACATAGCAGGGTAATTAACCTGATGGGAGGCACGGGAGATGTTAACCCTGGCTTGTCTGGACAGAACGAGGTGTGCTGGCAAAATAAACTATGAGCTTACAGGCGTAACAATGTACTGTGGTGTTACTACTATTACTGGGGCCAGGGGTGTAACTATAAGGGGTGCAGGGGATGCGGTTGCACCCGGGCCCAGGAGCCTTAGGGGGCCCAAAGGGCCTCTCTTCTCCATATAGGGAGCCCAGTACTATTAATAAACCATTATAGTTGGGGCCCTGTTACAGGTTAAGCATTGGGGCCCGGGAGCTTCAAGTTACACCTCTGACTGGGGCTACTGCGAGGGATTCATATTACTACTGATGCTAACGTGGGGTTAATACTACTTAGGGGGTTATTTTTATAACTGTGGCTACTTTCGGGTTAATATTGCTACTGAGGAGGTTATTACTGGGGCTAATGTGTGGATCACTATTACTACTAAGCCACTGTAAGAGACACTATTACTACTGGGATCACTGTAGGAGTCACTATTGCTGAGGCCACTGTGGGGGTCACTATTATTACTGAGGTTGATATAGGGGACACTATTACTACTGGGGCTGATATAGGAGGTCACTATTACTACCGTGGCTACTGTGGGGGTCACTATTACTACTGAGGCCACTGTGGGGGACAGTATTGCTACTGAGGCCAATATATGGGGTCACTATTAAGGCTGAGGAAACTGTGGGCATATTATTATTACTGGGGCCACTGTGGGGATGACTATTGCTGCTGAGGCCACTGTAGTGGACTCTACTACACCTTGGTCTACTGTGGGCGTCACTATTGCTTCTAGGGTCACTTTGGGGGACACTATTACTACTGGGTCCACTGTAAGAGTCACTATTGCTTTTGAGGCCACTATGGGGGTCACTATTACTACTGCGTCTACTGTGGGGGTCACCATTAGTACTGGGGCCACTGTTGGGGCCACTTGCTACTGAGTCTACTGTGGGGGGTCACTATTGCTACTAGGGCTACAGTGGGGAACATTATTACTACTGGGGACACTGTTACTACTGAGGCTATCATGAGGGTCATTATTACTACTGCAACAACTGTGGGGGATAATATTACTACTGTGGCAACTGTGGGGGTCACAATTGCTAATGAAACCACTGTGGCAGATATTATTACTGAAACGCTACTGTGTGGGTTGCTATTACTTCTGGGGCCACTGTGGGGGCACTATGACTACTGAGTCTACTGTGGGGGGTCACTATTGCTACTAGGGCCACAGTGGGGAACATTATTACTACTGGGGTCAATATTAGGGACACTATTACTACTGGGGCTGATATAGGGGGTCACTATTACTAGTGAGGCTACTGTGGAGGTAAGTATTATTATTGAGGCAACTGTGGGGGATACTATTACTACTGGGGCCACTGTGGTGGACCCTATTACACCTGCGTCTGCTATGGGGGTCACGATTGCTACTAGAGTCACTCTGGGGGACACTATTACTACTGGGGCAACTGTGAGAGTTGCTTTTGCTTTTGAGGCCACTGCGGGGGTCACTATTACTACTGGGGCCAATGTAGAGGACACTATTACTACTGGGTCTACTGTAGGGGTCACTATTGCTACTAGGGCCACTGTGGGGACACTACTGCTTTTGAGGCCACTGTGAGGGTCACTATTACTACTTAGGCAACTGTGGGGGATACTTTTACTACTGGGGCCACTATGGGTGTCACTATTGCTGCTGAGTCTACGGTAGGGGACACTGTTACTACTGAGGCTATCATGAGGGTCATTATTACTACTGCAACAACTGTGCGGGATAATATTACTACTGTGGCAACTGTGGGGGTCACAATTGCTAATGAAACCACTGTGGCAGATATTATTACTGAAACACTACTGTGTGGGTTGCTATTACTACTGGGGCCACTGTGGGGGCACTATGACTACTGGGTCTACTGTGAGGCTCACTATTGCTACTGGGGCCACTGTGTGAGTCCCTTTTGTATCTGAGGCCAGTGTGGGGGGTCACTATTACTACTGAGGCAACTGTTGGGGTCAATATTACTACTGAGGCCACTGTAGGGGTCACTATTATTACTAGGTCCACTGTGGGGGTCACTATTGCTACTGGGGTTACTGCAGGACACTATTACTACTGGAGCCACTGTTGGAGTCACTATTAGGGCCACCGTGCGACTCACTATTTTTACTAAGATCACTGTTACTACTATGGTCAATATAGGGGGCACTATTACTACTATGGTCAATATAGGGGGTCACTATTACTGCTGAGGCTACTGTGGGTGTCACTATTTCTACTGAGGCTACTGTGGGGGACACTATTACTACTGGGGCCACTGTGGGGGTCCCTAATACTACTGTGGCCACCGTGGGAGCCACTATTGCTACTGGGGCCACTGTGAGGCTCACTATTACTACTGGGATTGGTATAGGGGGTCATTATTACTACTGAGGCTACTGTGGAGGTAACTATTACTACTGAGGCCACTGTGGAGGTCACTATTACTACTGAGGGCCACTGTGGGAGTCACTATTGCTGAGGCTACTATGGGGGGGGGTCACTATTACTACTGATGCAACTGTGGGGGACACTATTGCTACTATGGCCACTTTGGGGATCACTGTTACTACTGGGGTCGATATATGGAGTCACTAATATTACTAAGACCATTGTGGGAGTCACTATTGCTGAGGCAACTGTGGGGAGTCACTATTACTACTGCAGTCGATATAAGGGACACTATTATTACTAGAGCCATTATAGGAGGTCACTACTACTATTTAGGCTACTGTGGGGGTCACTATTACTACTGAGGCCACTGTGGGGGACACTATTGCTAATAAGGCCACTGTAGGGGTCACTATTACTTCTGGGGTTGATATAGGGGATACTATTACTACTGGGGCCGATATGTGGGGTCACTATTACTACTGAGGCTATTGTGGGGGTCACTATTACTATTGAGGCAACTCTGGGGGATACTATTACTACTGGGTCTACTGTGTGGGTCACGATTGCTACTGGGGCCACTGTGGGGGACACTTGCTACTGTGTCTACTTTGGGGTCACTATTGCTACTGGGGCCACTGTGGGAGTTACTATTGCTTTTGAGGCCACTGTGGGGGTCACTATTACTACTAAGGGAACTGTTGGGGATACTATTACTACTGGGGCCACTGTGGGTGTCATTATTGCTACTGAGGCTACTGTGGGGGACACTTTTGCTTTTGAGGCCACTGTGCGGGTCATTCTTACAACTGATGCAACTGTGGGGGATACTATTACTACTGGGGCCACTGTGGGTGTCATTACTGCTACTGAGGCTACTGTGGGGAACACTTTTGCTTTTAAGGCCAATGTGCGGGTCATTCTTACAACTGATGCAACTGTAGGGGATACTATTACTACTGGGGCCACTGTGGGTGTCACTATTGCTACTGATACTACTGTGAAGGGACACTATTACTATTGAGTCTAATGAGGGGGTCACTGTTAGTACTGCGACAACTGTGGGGGATAATATTACTACTGGGGAAACTGTGGGGGTCACTATTGCTACTGAGGTAAATGTGTTGGATGCTATTACACCTGGGTAGAGATGAGCGAGCACCAAAATGCTCTGGTGCTTGTTACTCGAGACAAGCTTTTTGTAATGCTCGAGAGCTCGTTTCGAGTAACGAACCCCCTTGAAGTCAATGGGAGAGTCGAGCACTTTTCAGGGTGACCGATGATCCGGGCGGAGAGTGCATTGTTTTCAATGGAGCCGCGGCTGCTGCCAGTGGCTCCATTGAAAACATTGGTCTGCTGGCACCCCTAAATTGTTTTTCATGGAAGGGATTTTCATATAAGCCCTTCCCTGAAAAGCAATAGTTTTAGTGTAAAAAGAGAAAAACAATTTTAAAAACTTACCCGCCGCCGCGTCCCACGCTGAGATGAAGAACACATCTATCGCATGCATCAGATGTTTCCTTCATCCCTGCTAGTAAGAACAATTCCCTGCTGCTATATCTGCCACATCTGTGACAGATGCAGCAGATGAATTCTTCAATTCCCTACCACAGCTGTCACACATGACAGCTGCGGTAGAAGATTCTGCTGCCTGCACCCGTTATTGGAAGGGCTTTAAATGATACTCACCTCCCTTCAGCTGCTGGGGCTCATCCACATCTTCTCCACCCTGTCCCCGGCTCTGTAGTCCTGATCTATCAGCAGGCGGGGATTTTGAATCCCCACCTGCTGAAAGCTCAGCGGCGCTACAGAGCCGGGGTCAGCGCGTGGCTGAGCCCCGGCAGTTGATGTTTTTTCAGCGAAGGGTTTCGAATATAAGCCCTTCCCTGAAAAACCATGAAGAACAGTTTAAAAAATGAAAAAAATTATACTCACCTCCCTTCAGCAGCCAGGGCTCAGCCTCATGCCACATGCTCGCTTTATAGCCACACCACACTCATGTCTATTTATAAGTGCGTCTTGGATGAGGAGGAACCGGAGACACACACTGCAGAGGGTTGGCAGTGCCTGGCAGCGACCCTCTTTGAAATCGTGGGCGATAGCCCACAATGCTGAGTAGAACTGATAATAAATTAACGTACAATCATAATTCCAATCCCGTGCCACCTCCATCACAAAATTGTCAAGAGCCGCAAACGTGGGCATAAAGGGGACTCAGATGCCAGTACTTCTACACATCTCCACACTGCAGCAGCGCATACTAACACCAAAGATTGGTTTGAAGCAGGAGGTGTCACAAAAGTAGCCACCACAGGTATACAGTGACCCTGTGAAAATCTCATTAACCCTTTCCAATCCACTGTCTGATGTCTGAAGACATTCTGATTGAAGGCTGTACAGCTCCGATGTCAAAAGATATCCGGCAGTGTATTCTTACTGTATATTACTGGCCGCTCTGTTGTCGGGGGCCTCTCCAGCATGTCCCATACCGCAGTACTGGCTTTAGCCAGCAGATGGTGCCATTGTATAATGGCAAAAAGAGAAAGCCCCCTAGGAAACCCTGAATCCAAAATTGGATTGCAAAGGGTTAAATCAGTTACACTTCCTGTGAACGCTCCAATCCAGTATCTCAGATAACTGTGGTAAGTTGTAACACGAGAGATAATACATGCCGACCAATGCTGACTCCTAGGGATGCGTGCGTTTATCACACCTAAACCAATCCGGCAGTTTACAACTCATGGCATTATACGTCAGCGGGCATCCAAAAACAGGCTTTTCAGGGACAGCCAATGTACAATGAGTTGACCTGTTATACAGCCGGAATGCTTGCAAAAGCCTAGTGCGCACTACTAGACACAACAAGCGTGGGCATGAAGCAGACTCGGATGCTAGTACTGCTGTGAACATCTCATTAATTCAGATACGCTTCTTTTGATTGGTCCAAACCAGTGTCTCGGATAACTGTGGTAACACGAGGGCAAATACATGTCGACCAGCGCTGATCCCCAGACCCCAAGCTGGAGGAGGAGGTTGCATAATAAGCCCGAGAAACTGTGACCGAGGTAGGACCCGCAATCCTCTGTGTGGGAAGCATGTGAGCAGGCCCAGGGTCAGACTTGGTCCCAGCCTCCACTTGGTTGACCCAATATGCCGTCAGTTATGGTTCCTTTCATCGCTCCAAAGACTGGATAAACCACCAAGAAATTTCACAGGCCAAACCTGGCACAGTTGCATCCCCCGCCCAGGACCTCGGCCTCTGCCCACATACTCAACAATCGTGGGCATAAAGCGGACTCGGATGCTAGTACTGCTGTGAATGTCTCATTAAATCAGTTACAGTTCCTTTCATTGCTCCAAAGACTGGATCAACCACAAAAAAATTCCACTGGCCACACCTGGCACAGTTGTACCCCACCCAGGACCTCGGCCTCTGCCCACATCTCCAACAATTGTGGGCATAAAGCAGACTCGAATGCTAGTACTTCCAAGCATCAGCAAAATTCAGCAATCCTTTCGAAAATGGAAGATTTCTTTTAGGCAGGAGGTATTCCTGTCACCACAGCAATACAGTGACCCTGTAAAAGTCTCATTAAATCAATTAAGGTTCCTTTGATCGCTCCAAAGACTGTATGAACTGTGAAGAAGTTGGCGTGGACAAAGCAGGGCAATTCATTCTGTGTATGTGTCAGATAGCTGAACACCGCTATGGAAAATCCTTGTGTACCCACACAATTCCTTCTGTGTATGTGTCAGATAGCTGAACACCGCAATGGGAAACCCTTGTGTACCCACACAATTCTGTGTATGTGTCAGATAGCTGAACACCGCGCTGGGAAACCCTTGTGTACCCACACAATTCATTCTGTGTATGTGTCAGATAGCTGAACACCGCGCTGAGAAACCCTTGTGTACCCACATAATTGATTCTGTGCATGTGTCAGATAGCTGAACACCACTATGGAAAACCCTTGTGTACACACACAATTCATTCTGTGTATGTGTCAGATAGCTGAACACCTCAATGGGAAACCCTTCTGTACCCACACAATTCATTCTGTGTATGTGTCAGATAGCTCAACACCGCAATGGGAAACCCTTCTGTACCCACACAATTCATTCTGTGTGTGCGTCAGATAGTTGAACACTGCTATGGGAAACCCTTGTGTACCCACAGTATAGACGAACCCCTGAAACCTTTCTGTAGCAAGAGTATAGGCGAACCCCTGAAACCTTTCTGTAGCAAGAGTATAGGCGAACCCCTGAAACCTTTCTGTAGCAAGAGTATAGGTGAATCCCTAAAACATTTCTGTAGCAAGAGTATAGGCAAACCCCTGAAACCTTTCTGTAGCAAGAGTATAGGCAAACCCCTAAAACATTTCTGTAGCAAGAGTATAGACGAACTCCTGAAACCTTTCTGTAGCAAGAGTATAGGCGAACCCCTGAAACCTTTCTGAAGCAAGAGTATAGGCAAACCCCTGAAACCTTTCTGTAGCAAGAGTATAGGCGAACCCCTGAAACCTTTCTGTAGCAAGAGTATAGGCGAACCCCTGAAACCTTTCTGTAGCTAGAGTATAGGCAAACCCCTGAACCTTTTCTGTAGCAAGAGTATTGGCAAACCCCTGAAATCTTTCTGTAGCAAGAGTATAGGCGAACCCTTGAAACATTTCTATAGCAAGAGTATAGGTGAACCTCTGAAACATTTCTGTACCAAGAGTATAGGTGAACCCCTGAAACCTTTCAGTAGCAAGATTAAAGGCGAACCCCTGAAACCTTTCTGTACCAAGAGTATAGGCGAGCCCCTGAAACATTTCTGTACAAAGACATAGTTGCTTAATTTGCTAACAATGCCTGGAGGCAGCTCTCGGAAAAAAAATTGTTTAAACGGAGTCTTTTGGCCCTCAGAAAAATTGGCTGTTCAGCGTGATGACATGCTGGTTTAAGAAGAGGAGGAGGAGGAAGATCAGAGAGGGATAGACCAAGCAACTTCTCCCCTTTTTAGGGTGATATAGGATGAATGGTTCTCTTGTTCCAGCTGAAAGAACCTTTATGTTCCGCTGCATTCTACCGGTGGAGAAGAGAAGTCTGGGGAAATCTAGCCTTTGTTCATCCTAATAATTGTAAGCCTGTCGGCGCTGACAGTTGACAGGCGGGTACGCTTATCCGTGATGATCCCCCCAGCAGCACTAAACACCCTCTCTGATAAGACGCTAGTGACAGGGCAGGCTAGCACCTCCAAGGCATACAGCGCAAGTTCGTGCCACGTGTCCAGCTTTGACACCCAATAATTGTATGGAGCAGAGGGATTACGGAGGACGTTGGTACCGTAGGCTATGTACTTCCTCACCATCTTTTTACACTGTTCCCTGCGACTCAGCCTAGACTGGGGAGTGATGACACAGTCTGGCTGGGGAGCCATAAAACTGGCAAAGGCCTTGGAGAGTGTTCCCTTGCCGGTGCTGGACATGCTGCCTGATTCCTGCGTGTGCCCTGCTAGTTGGCCCACTGAAGTATGTCCTGTACCGCTAGCATTGTCAGTGTTGTCAGATGGCAACCTTAGCATCAGCTTTCCCACCGGGGCCTTGTGGTATTGTATCACTTTCATACTCCTTTCCTCTTCGGGAATGAGAGTGGAAAGGTTCTCCTTATACCGTGGGTTGAGAAGGATGAACACCCAGTAATCCTTGTTGGCCAGAATGCGTCTAACACGAGGTTCAGGGGAAAGGCAGCTTAACATGAAGTTAGCAATGTGTGCCAAAGTCCCAGTATGCAACACATCACTGTCCTCACTAGGAGGATGACTTTCATAATCCTCCTCTTCAGCCCATACACGCTAAACAAATGTGAGGGAAGTAGCATGGGTACCCTTTGCAGTGTGGGAAGCAGTCTCTTCCCCCTCCTCCTCCTCCTCATCCCCCTCCTCCTCTTCTCATATACGCTGAGAAACAGGCGTGGAGGTGGTCTGGCTATCAAGCGACATACTGTCATCCCCATCTCCTATTCTAACCACAAAGCGTCGGCCTTTATGCTTAGCAGCAAACTTCTCAGCAGGCAAAGCAGCGGGATGGTTATGCAGATAATGGCCGCGTCATCACTCACCATTTGTGTAGACTTCTCAAAGTTTCCTAGGACCTGACAGATGTCTGCCATCTATACTCACTCCTCTGTGAAGAACTGTGGAGGCTGACTACCACTTCGCTGGCCATGTTGCAGCTGGTATTCTACAATAGCTCTACACTGCTCATACAGCCTGGCCAACATGTGCAATGTAGAATTCCAGTGCGTGGGCACGTCGCACAGCAGTCAGTGCACTGTCAGCTGGAAGCGCTTTTGCAGTGTCCTGAGGGTGGCAGCACCTGTGGTGGACTTCCTGAAATGGGCGCACACACAACGCACCTTGGTGAGCAGGTCAGACAAATGGGGGTAGTTTTTCAGAAAGTGAACCACCAGATTGAACATGTGGGCCAGGCATGGCACGTGTGTTAGTCTGCCAAGATGCAGAGCTGCCACCAGGTTACGCCCATTATCACACACGACCATGCCTGGTTGGAGGTTCAGTGGCGAAAGCCACTGCTCGGTCTGCTCTGTCAAACCCTGCAACAGCTCTTGGGCGGTGTGCCTCTTCTCTCCCAAGTTGAATAGTTTCAGCATGGCCTGCTGATGCTTGCCCACCGCAGTGCTACAGCACCTCGAGCTACCGACTGCCGGCAACGTGCTCACACGTGGTAATAGAGAGGTGGAGGGTGTGGAGGAGGAGGGAGGGTGTTTGGAGGAGGTGGAATAATTCTCCGGTGAAACCTACACCGAGGTAGGACCCGCAATCCTCGGTGTGGGTAGCTTGTGAGCAGACCCGGGGTCTGACTCGGTCCCAGCCTCCACCAAGTTCACCCAATGTGCCGTCAGGGAGATGTAGTGTATCTGCCCGCCAGCACTTGTCCACGTGTCCGTTGTTAAGTGGACCTTCCCTGTAACCGCATAGGTGATGAAACGGTTTATGTTGCGTGAGACGTGCTGGTGTAGGGCAGGGACGGTACTCCGGGAAAAATAGTGGCGACTGGGGACCGAGTACCGAGGGACAGCTGCCGCCATCATGTTGCGGAAAGCCTCCATTTGTAATAGCCTGTATGGCAGCATCTCCAGGCTGAGTAGTTTAGCGATATGCACGTTTAAAGATTGTGCGTGCGGGTTGGTGGCCGTGTATTTCTGCTTTTGTTGCAACGATTGGGTTAGCGACAGCGGAACGCTGCTCTGGGACACATTGGTAGAGGCAGTGGAGGACCGTAGAGGTGAGGGTGTGGGTGCAGGCCGGGAGGCGCTCGTGCCTGCATCCTGGGAGGGGGAATGTACCTCTGTGCCAGGTTGTGACACGGGGGAAGAGGCAGTGGTGTGACCCGCAGGCGGTGAATGGCTTTCGTTCCACCTCATGGGGTGCTTAGCCATCATATGCCTGTGCATGCTGGTGGTGGTCAGGCTTGTAGTGGTGGCTCCCCAGCTGATCTTGGTGTGGCACAAGTTGCACAACACTGTTTGTCGGTCTTCCGTGTTCTCACTAATAAACCACCAGACCTTCGAACACCTAGCCCTCTGCACGGAGGCTTGCCGCGAGGGATTGCTGTGGGAAACAGTTGGTGGAATATTTGCTCTGGCCCTGCTTCTCCCCCTGGCCACTCCACTGCCTCTTCCAACCTGTTCTGTTGCAGCACTTGCCTCCCCCTCTGAAGCCCTGTCTTCAGGAAGCTTTGCAAGCCAGGTGGGGTCAGTCACCTCATCGTCCACCAGCTCTTCCTCTGACTCCTCAGTCTGCTCCTCCCTTAGACTTACTACCCTAACAACCACCTCACTGACAGACAACTGTGTCTCATCCTCATCATCCACAAATAGATCTTGAGAAAGTAATTCGAAGTCCCAACCCTCATCACCCTGAGTCTGTGAAAGTTCCACATTTTCGGCACCGGTCATGGAAAACTCCTCACGTGGCTGTTGAACCGTTTTTTTACACTCAGGGCAGGGACCCGAGAAGAGTTCTTGGGTGTATGCCTGTTCATCATAATCTCTCCTTTTCCTAGAGTGACCAGGCTTGGAGGAAGGAGGAGCAGCCTGAGGATTCAGAGATGCATTCCCTTGGGTGGCGTGAGTGGACTGCGTGGAAGACTGGGTGTCGGATAAAGTAGTGGAGGTGTTATCCGCTATCCACGGCAGCAGCTGATTGCACTGCTGTGCTTTTAATAATTAATGGTCTACCACGCGGACCTGCAAAATGTGACATGAAGCTGGGGAGTGGAGATACGCGGTGCTCTACTAATCTCTCTGCAGCAGGGCACTGTTTCACCCCGCCAAGGACCTCGGTCTCTGCCCACACCCTCATTGGGAGGCCCACGTCCTCGGCCTCGACCCTTACCCCTATTCTTCATCATGAAGGATAAAGCATAGAGCAGGGCCAGAAAAAATTTAACCAGTGGATACCGCTGATCCCTGGGGCTAATTCACCGCCTACAGAGACTGGTAGATTTGAGAGACTCTGATCAGGGCCAGAATAAATTTAACCAGTGTATAACGCTGAGACCTAGGCCTAAATCACCGCCCACAGGGACTGGTAGATTTAAGAGACTCTGAGCAAGGCCAGAAAAAATTAACCCACTGTATAGCGATGAGAACTATGGCTAATTCACCGCACAGAGAAAATGGTCGCTTTTATAGACTCTGAGCAAGGCCAGAAAAAATTAACCCACTGTATAGCGATGAGAACTACGGCTAATTCACCGCACAGAGAGAATGGTCGCTTTTATAGACTCTGAGCAAGGCCAGAAAAAATTAACCCACTGTATAGCAATGCGAACTACGGCTAATTCACCGCAAACAGGGAATGGTAGCTTTTATAGACTGTGAGCAAGGCCAGAAAAAATTAACCCACTGTATAGCGATGAGAACTACGGCTAATTAACCGCACACAGAGACTGTTAGCTTTTACAGACTCTGAGCAAGACCAGAAAAAGTTAACCCACTGTATAGCGATGAAAACTACGGCTAATTCACTGCATACAGAGAATGGTAGATGTGACAGACTCTGCACAGGGCCAGAAAAAATCAATCCACTGTATAGCGATGAGAACTATGGCTAATTCACCGCACACAGAGACTCTTAGTATTGACTGTGAGCAAGGCCAGAAAAAATCAACTCACTGTGTAGTGATGAGAACTTCGGCTAATTCACCGCATGCAGAGACTGTTAGCTTTTTCAGACTGTGAGCAAGGCCAGAAAAATGAACCCACTGTTTAGCAATGAGAACTATGGCTAATTCTCTGCACACAGAGACTGTTAGCTTTTATAGACTCTGAGCAAGGCCAGAAAAAATGTAAATTAAAAATGGTAAATTCCTATGTTCTGTGTGTACACCCCTGGCAGTACACTGCATAAAACCTCTACCAGTGGGCAGAATACAGCCAGGATGCTTGAAAAAAAATTGATGCACTACTGGTCCCAGCCAGCAAAAATACTAATTCACAAAATGAGGAGTAGTCCTAAGAAGGACTACACTAACACTTTCCCTATCTCAGCAGCTCTTTCCCTAACCTCTGCCAGCATGCGTCTGAGGCGAGCCGCTGGCGGCACCATTTTAAGTATTTGGTGGTCACCTGATCCTGCTAGCCACTCACTGCTGTAGACGTGCACAGGGTTGGCACATCACAGCAGGAAGTGGTAATGCCTTCCCTGCATGTTTAGTGGCTAAAAAATGGCAGTAAACATGCGGGGAGGGGAAATGAAATGTATTTGAGTACTGCGTTGTGCTCGACTCGAGTAGCGAGCACCTTGAGTAGCCTAATACTCGATCGAGCATCAAGCTCAGATGAGTGTGCTCGCTCATCTCTAATCACATCCAAGAGATGTTTTTGAGTTGGAGGCGGCAGGAAGTGGTGATAGCTTGTAAGTATGGTTTGAAGGACAGGGAGCAATATAGGGAAAGATGATGAACTCATTTTTATCCATTTAGAGTTTGGGAAGGGAAATTGGCAAGATTGTGCATAGAATGACTTGAAGGGGGCTGTAAACAGGCCATCTGTATACTGAATGCTAATCAGCAGGGATAGCTGCATGGGTGTGTCTGGAAGAGCTAAAATCTCTAGACATATTCAGCCCATTCTATCTCCAGTAGTCTAATTTAAATTAATAGGGGGCAGCACATATACTAGACTGCCACTACAATCATTTGTAGGTACATAGGATCACTGTTCTTATGATCAGTGGGGATCCAAGTGATCGGACCCCCACCAATCAGATACTTATCCCCTAGCTTAGTGATTCCTCCATACCTCTCATGTAACTGGTCCTCAGAAGGCTCTCATTCCTAGTCCAGCTAAAGCACAATATATACTATGACATTGCAGGGCACTAGGCCTGTCATCCAGCCAACTTGCTGTTCCACACAACATACAGGGGCATATCTACATGGCACAACCAATGACTATCTGAGTAGTTCCTCAGTAAACTTGTAGTCCATTAAAAAAGCAACTGTGACTTCCGCCCAAGACACAGAGGGAGCAGGACGTGTCCTACAGAGCTCCAGCAAATACAGCTTCCCAGAGTCACTGGGACCCTCTGGTGCCCCACAAAAGCAGCTGTGGGGGACGAACACCTCCCCCGCTTGCTAGGCAGAAGCCCTCCACACCCTAAAGTTACCCGGGAAGCCCCCGGGAGACCCCACAGCACGACCCGCGGAACCGCCAAACCGGGGCGTGGGCGGTGGGAGAGAGAGGACGTGGAGCCCGCAGCACACCGGGACCTTACCTTGCCAGAGACCTCCGGTAAGACCTGCCGGATCGCCGACCTCCACCTGAGACGCGCCGAGGATCCCCGGAGTGCTGCGGCCTAGGAGACACCCGAGACCGCGGCCTAGACTTCGGGCCGCGAAAACCCCCGGTCAGAGAGGACCCTGAGAGACCCCAGAAGGAGCCCAGACAACCCGCTGGGAGCCACAAGCCTGCAGGAAGAAAGCAGGAAAGCGGAGGCCAAACGGCGGCGGGAGCCGCGATCCAGGCCCCCGGCTGCGACAACCTTCACACAGAGCGGCGCGAGGGGAGGGATCCCCCAAGGTATCCGGACAAATCGGGGAGCCTCTCCGGAGCGTCGCTACCCCCCCGCGGAGCGGCCGGAACGCCGCGGCCTAGCAGCACCAGAAGCCGCGGCCTAAATTCCTGGCCGCGACACCCGCGACAAGCCCCGCCCACTACAACAGCCGCCGGAGCGACTCTTGGGAGACCGGCTCCTCTGGCAGAAGTGCGCCGCTGCCCAGCGATGCCCGAATCACCGGCCCCGGCGGGGAGGAGGCTGTCGGTGGGCCGCGACCCAACGAGGCCCGGGAACTGCGGCCTGGGGCCCTGGTGGCGGCACCAGCGAACCAGTGAGTAAGGGGAAGGACACAGAAACCCCCCCAGAAGACTGGGTAGCCTCCACCCATACTTCACCCTAGAAAGAGGCCATAGGGAAAGCAGCAGGGGGAAAGCAAAAGACACCCCACACAAAAGCCCCCATAACCACACAAAAGAACAGTAAACAAACCCCACCCGGCCGTAGCCCTGGGCAGGGCCCCAACAAAACAACAAAGATATAAACAAGGTCTGGGGGGGAGGGGAGAGGGGAGAGAAAGTAAGGAGGAACACAGAAGGATAACACAGCTAAAAACAAAGTACCTTAAGGAGGGGGGAGGGAAGAAAAGGGGAAGAAAACAAACTGGAGGAGAAAACACCTGCAAAACATAAACCCCCAACCCCTCGGAATAGGGTGGAGGCGAGAAAGGGGGCAGAAGTAAACATAACAAGAACAACAACTACCAGAAAAACCCAATAGAACCCCACAAGCAAAAATGCAAGAATAATAACTAAACGAGAAGCCACATCTGCACTAAAAAACCAGCAACAAAACAAAAGAGATCTTGGATACAGGGAAAAAGCAGCCCCTGTACACATAGTCTGCATACTCACCAGAACTGAAAACCGAAATATGGACAAATATCTAAACGAACGTAACTCAAACACCTCAACACAAGCAATGCGCCAGATAGATACAGACAAAACAAACACAGGAGGAAAGCAGAAAAACAGACCGATCAAAATAACAAAAGAAAAAGAGAGCAAGAACACACAACAACCCATACCCTCCCCAAGAAACACCCCACCCCGAGCTACAATAACATCGGACCAAAACCCCGAAACCCCACCTCCGCAAACCACTGAACCATCGATGGACAACAGCACAGAATGACACAGGCCACAATGGTGGCGCAAGAGGTCTCAAAAATATTACTACCACTATTTGACAACAGACTAGAGACACTGCACAAATCCATAAACTCAGCGCTGTCACAAATCACAGACAACACCCAAAGATTGACAGAGCTAGAAGCAAAGAGCCAAAATACAGACCACTCCATAGCCACCTTAGAAGCCTCATTACAAAGAAGCCGACTAGAAACCGAAACACTCCGGGAAAAAATAGACGACCTAGAGAACAGACACCGACGTAATAATCTACGCTTTGTGGGAATTCCGGAATCGATAACCAACGTCCAACTCTTAACATATCTAACCACAGACCTGCCACAAGCCCTTCAACTCAACATGCCAAATGACCCCTTAATAATTGAAAGGGCCCACAGAGTTGGCCCGCCAGGAGATGGACGCAACAACAGAACCCGACCCCGCCCAGTGATAGCCAAGTACACACACTGGGCAACGAAAGAAAGTATTGTACAGGCTTACAGACGACGAAAAGAACTGATAATTCAAGGAACAAAAATCCTCATATTTCAGGACTTCTCAGCTGCAGTTTCTCAAAAACGCAAACTATTCACTCCAATCTGTCAAGCCCTGCACGAACAAAATACACGTTTCCAACTGCTATATCCCGCAAAACTTCGGGTCCAAGAAGGCAACAGATCCCTGATATTTAACACTCCGGAAGACGCAAGAAGACACCTACGACTGGAAGAAGAAGACGGACAAGGATGAGACAAAAAGAAAGAGGGAACTAGATCCATGATCCCCAACACGACCCTGATCCAAATAACGCGGATGTGGCAGCACTAATGCAAAAGAAAAGACTACATTCATGTTTTATGTTTATATGTTTTTTTTCATGTTTTTCACTATGACCCATCTGACTTCTAGGAAAAAAGCTAACAAGGAGATCGGAGGACCCCGCCAACACGGCACGACCACCATTCAGTTGCACCCACGGCTCGCTGGGACCGGGGGACGCGACAACAACAAAAAGGCAAACATAACGGTAAATATAACCAAAACACGTATATCAACATGCCTATAGACTCAGAGACAACAGAATACCACACACCCAAAACACTACAAATTCTATCTTGGAACGTAGATGGACTTAACACACCTATTAAACGAAAAAAAGTACTAATACACTTGAAGTGACACAAGCCAGACATTGTGTTTCTGCAGGAAACACATTGGAAAAAAGAGGGGAAGGGTGAGCTGAGAGCACCGTGGATAGAAACATGTTACACAGCCTCACATACATCAGCATCCCAAGGAGTAGCCATCCTAATTAGGAAAAACATACCACACACGACGAAGCAAACCATAGCAGACCCACAAGGGAGATACTTGGTGCTGAGGGTCAGACGACTCACTAGACAGAACAGGACCTTCCACCCAACCAACCCCAACCACACACGCGCTAATCACACTAATAGACCAACTCCACGTGTGCGACCCGTGGCGACTTTCAAACCCAACTAGCAGAGAATATACATGCTGCTCCAATGCCCATCACTCGTTCTCTCGAATAGACTTCTTCTTAATATCGAATAAAATATTTGATTGCCACCAGCAATCTATAATTCATCCGATATCCCTAAGCGATCACGCACCGATTGCAACAACACTACAAATGGTCCCTTCTCGGAAGCTGTCGTGGTTATGGCGTTTCCCCTCATATCTATGGGAATCGGAAGACTTCAGAGAGTACATAAAATTACACTGGAACAATTACGCAGACGATAACAGAGAACACATAGACAACATAGCACTTTTCTGGCAAGCCTCAAAGGCAGTGATGAGAGGCCACATCATAAGCTACGTGTCCCACAAAAGGAAAAAATTTCAAACAGAATTTGAGGCCTTACATAGCTCCCTCTTGGCAACACAAAAAGAACACATAGACGCCCAAGATGATAACTCATATCAAATATTCCTCACAGCAAAACACCTGCTGAACGAATTCGTATATACACATGCACATTGGCAAACACAATTAACAAAAAACAAATTTTATAGGTGGGGCAATAAGACGGGGCGACTGTTAGCAAATCTAGCTAAACAAAGACAGCCACACAAACCAATACTAACCCTAAGGCACACCAACGACAACACCTTTATGACAAAACAGGAAGAGATAACCCAAATATTATACGAATATTTTGAAAATCTATACCAGGCAGAGCCAGCCAACATACAAGACATTCACAATTTTTTAGAAACAATGAGTCTGCCGAGACTCACAGAGGAACAAAAAACAGTACTGAACGCCGACATACGAGAGGAGGAGGTCCTGGAAGTAATCGCGACAGCAGCGGGAGGGAAAACGCCGGGACCGGACGGTTTCACGACAGAATATTACGAAATACTAACAACGGACATAGTACCAGTGCTGACCCAATTATACAATGCAATATACACGGAAGATACCCAAATGGAGGACTTTGGCACTTCCAGAACAATCCTACTCCCCAAACAAAACAAAGACCCGACAGACCCGCGATCATACAGACCGATCGCACTACTAAATTGTGACTATAAATTTTTATCCAAAATACTAGCCGACAGACTTCAAACCATTTTACCATCCATACTAGATACATCGCAAAAAGGCTTCACGCAAGGACGTAGTGCCCTAAAAAACATCAGAGCCGCCATAGCGGCGACCGTGGCAGCGCAAAACCCTAAGAATCCCATAACAATGCTTCTCAGCCTAGACGCTGAGAAAGCATTCGACAAAATGGCCTGGCCATTCCTAAACATACTACTAAAAAAAAAGAGGGTTTGGACAGACCTTTACAAACTATATTAATACAACACAAACAAACTCCACCACAATCCTCACAGTCAACGGCCTGAACACCCCCCACATCGACTTATTCAGAGGAGCACGACAGGGCTGCCCTTTATCGCCATTACTCTTTAACATATCAATCGACCCGCTACTTAGATTCCTAACGCACACAACGCTCTTTACAGGGGCGTGCTATGGAGAAACAAAGATGAAGGTAGAAGAATTTGCCGATGACCTCTTACTCATAGTTAACAACCCCAGGGAAACACTAACACCCCTACTACGGGAAATAGAAAAAATAGGCAAACTCTCAGGCTACACCCTGAATTTGGATAAAACAGAAGCACTGCTACTTAGAGGGCCAGCTAAACCCACATGGGCAAATCAACACCCATTCAAATGGGAAAAACATTCCATACAATACTTGGGAATTCAACTCACAAAAAACCCTTCTGCACTCTACAACACAAACATTGAACCATATGTCAAAAAACTAGAAACGACCCTAAATGTGTGGAAGAACTTTACGGTCTCCTTTTTGGGGAGAATCAACCTCTTAAAAATGGTAGAATTCCCACGATTACTATATATCCTGCACTCACTCCCCATATTCTTAAAATTGAAAGACATAAAGAAGATTAACTATCTATATAGAAAATTTATCTGGGGGGGGGGGGGGGGAGACGACCACGCATTGCCCTTAAAACCCTACACAAGCACAAAGACAACGGCGGCGCTAATCTACCAAATATACGGGACTATAACCTAGCAGCACAAGCGCGAATTATCCATGACTGGATTTACTCTAAGTCATACTTCACAAATGCACCACTCGAACAAACAATGGCTAAGCCAACACAATTACAAAACATACTCCACCAACCATACTCAGAATTGCCAAAAGAAATCAAACACAACCCCCTGATACTAGCAGCATGGAAAGCATGGAACAAACTACGTAGAGACAGTCAAACATCACCACACATATCCCCACACTTGTCATTTATAAACAACCCCAACTTCCAGGACGGAAAACCCCACAACATTTTTTTTGAATGGAAAGCACACGGGCTGGACTCAATAGATAAACTACTGCACAAAAGGGAAAGAAGAATTCTAACACATGCCGAAATAAAACAAAAATACCCCGAGCTCCCTATTCCACTATTTTCATACCTACAGGCCAGACACTATATCACAGGACTTACACCACAGTTCCAAGAATATGACTGGACACAGACAGGAGACACTTGGATCTCTAAGAAAACGGGAACACGGGGAATGATATCTAAACTATACAGAGCAATAAGGAACATAAGGAAGGAAGAGGACATCGACCCAGGGGTCGGGAGGTGGTCTCTGGACAACCCAGACCTCACATCCATACTAATTAAGGAATCTCTAGTGTCAGCTCATAAATACCTGCCATCGGCCAGGTTTCTGGAGATGAGGCTACAGATAGTCCACAGATCATACCTCACCCCAATCAAGGGATTTTACATGGGAATTTATGACACCCCAAATTGTTTCAAATGCGAGGAACCAAACACTAACCTATACCACAGCTTGTGGACATGTCCTCTGATAAAAAATTTCTGGTCCCAAATACGCGAATACACTATAACACACCTGACAAACTTCTGCCCACAAGAACCAGCTTGGGCAATATTTGGGTACCTAGACCCCAAGACATATCACTGTGCCAGAGGAGTAAGAAAGTTACTACATTTTATAGCAGCAGCAGGTTTAAAAGCCATCCTACAGACCTGGGTGCAACCAACAGGCCCCCCATTCAGATTGTTCCTGGAAAAACTTGCATTCTTATTTCAAATGGACTGGGCGGAAACATCATTATTTAAGGAGAAAATGGTACAAACTTTCTTCGAAACATGGGGAAGTTTCATCCAATTAATGCCACAGAGAGTAAAAGAAAAACTAAAAAATTGCTTTCACCACACCTATTGGTTCCAGGAGCAAGCGGCAGTGGGGGATACACCAATATAGGGTAAATCACTGGTCGTGCCGTGGCCGTGCGGGGCCTCTATACCTTTCGAAGATCTCCAGCAGGAAGTTCAACAGACTAAATGTGTAAATACCAAAATGGGTCAAGAGTTTAGTTTAATGTAAATGTCCCCCCCCCCCCCGTCCCCGTCCCCGTCCCTTCCTGCCGGGCCGACACCCCCCCCCTTCTTCCCTCCCCCCCTCCCTTTTTTTTTTGTTTGTCCTCTCCCCCTCTTCCCTCGCCCCGCCTCCCTGCCCCCCCACTCCCCTCCCCAACCCTCCCAGTTATATAAAAATGTTATGCAAAAGTGAATCAGGATGACGTATATACTCAAGACGCTAAAACAGCAAATATCACCGCAATGTCAAAGTTTGTCCTGATTTAATTAATAAAAACAGTTAAAAAAAAAAAAAAAAAAAAGCAACTGTACAGGATTCATAGGCGTTCCAAAGGTTGCAAATGGAGGTCACATACTTGGTCTGCAATAATATTTATGTAAAGGGTAGCCAGTCAGGGCAATGTTTTTGCGTTTACATGTTATGTTTGTTCCTGTATCCTTAAGAGTCACGGAGACCCAAGCAATGGCTGTTCCGGCCTGCAACCATGGACCAGAATTTGGAAAGTGGGCAGAGTGAGCAAGGTTGTTGAGAGAGTGACACGTATGCGGAGCGGCTCTGCAAAGAATGTCCGATTGCCTTACGGGCATAGCAGAAGATGTTGCTGTACTACTACTGCATAAAGATCAGAGTTGCTCAGCTCCGTAGGTTCACCCCAGTTTCCCTTAATCGTTCAGGGGGGAAGATTGTCCATTGCAGGTAGGCCAAACTCTTCCATCAGAGACTCTGAAAAAGACCTGGTACCCAAGCTATAAGTTTATGGGAATGAGACCGTAAGACTGTTCTACAAGAAAAGCCGACTCCTTAAAAAAATCTATAAATCACAAATGGTAGGTACCGTGTAACACCATGTCTACCTTCATACATGTTTCAAAAGACACTTCTTTCTTGATCACAGCTAACGAACTGCCATGGTACTTTTCCCTTAGGACTCGTTCAGACGAGTGCTGTTTTCGCGCTATTAGTCTTCTAATAGGAACCAATATGTTCCTATAGAAAAGTTCACATGAAAGAATGTTAGGCACGCTGAATCATTTCCTAAGCTCTCTGGGCAAGTAGAGGGGTTGCCCTCTTCACATCCCCTATCGTTGGGGCTGAAACTACTGGGCATCACTGCCTGCATCATCACTGGGGGGTGCCTCATTAAAGCTCAGGCATAATGGTGCCACCCAGGGCACTCTAACAAGGCACCCTGCACCTGAACTGTGTCTCCTCTCCCTGGCCGTGGTTCTGGCCTGCAGAGAGGAGGCTTATGGGCCTTCAATCAGAGGTTCCAACACAGATTTGAAACAGGCCTTACACCAGCAAGATCGATATCACTGTATACAGCAGTTGTATTATATATATTGTGAGACAGTGACGAGCAAAGTACTGGAGGGCAGATATATTTTTCCTAGGATGCTCTCCTATGAGGTTTTAGGGAGCACGTGGGCAGATACGTGCCACCGAGCAGGCTGGGCTCAGTGGAGGAAGCCGGCAGTTGTGTGACAGTAGCATTAAGTTACTGACACGTTGTAGTTGGTAAGTGGCTCCAAGCCGCATAATCCTGGCCGGCTTTTCCTGGAGTGGTCAAAGTGAAGGGTGGGATGGCCACTCCCATGTACCAGGTGAGGCTAGTACCAGGCCTTATAAAGCCTGGACCTGCCGGTCCTAGGAGAGGTGTGCTGAGACCTCTGCAGCTCTGAGAGCCAGGCTGGCTGTGGGCAGCAAGCGTTTGTTTTTGCAAGTGAGTAGTCAGGGTCGGTCTATGTCTAGTAAGTGCTCAGATGAGCAGGAGTTACTTTATGTTGGCCTGGTGGTAAGGCCTGTTTTTCTTTGTTTTGTGCTGAAATAAACCCAGGCGAATCCTGGACTACGAACTTTATCCAGAGTGTCACTGTCTCTGACTGTTAACGCCCAGATCACTACCTATCCTAATGCTAAGCCCTCACATATGGTGTTTGGATGCGGGCAAACGGTCTTAAAGAGACATACACCTATTAATGGACGTTATGCTGCAGCAGCTGGAGAACCGTTGCTAAGGGCAACTGCCCAAGGGATTTACTGGACAGTGCTGTAACCCCCCATGTCCTGGGTGAAAGCTGCATGGCGCAGCAAGCAGATACGGCCAAGATGGAGGACCTAATGAAACAGTTGACGCTGATGACGGCGACCCAGCAAAAGGTCCATGAGGAGGCCATGAGAGCTTAGGCCGAAATAATGCTCTCCTGGCGGAAGCCAATCGTTTAGCCTTGCAAATCCTGGCGGTGGCGCAAAGTGTGCAGAGGTCGTCTGGTTCGCTCTCCACCACCCGTACCGCGGTACAGGCGTCCTTACAAAAGATGACGCCCACCGATGACATTGAGGCCTGTCCTTGAAAGTGTGGCAGAAAGAAAGAAGTTACCGGCGCATCAGTGGGCTGAGGTAGTAGCGCTTTTCCTGACGGGGGAACCCCAAAAGGCCTATTTTGACCTCGGTGAGCAGGATGCCAAGGACTATAGTAAGCTCAAGGGTGAGATCCTGGCACGCATTTGGGTGTGGACACCAATGTGCGGGCCCGACGTGTACACGCCTGGACTTTCGCTGACAACCTGCCAGTTCACTCCCAGATGTACGACCTGTTCCACCTGGTGAGAAAGTGGCTGCAACCGGAGGAGTCGACCCCGGCAGAGATCATGCAAAAAGTGGTTTTGGACAAATTTATCCGCTCATTGCCCCCTGCCATTCAGCGCTGGGTGGGACAAGGGGGCCCCCAGGACGTGGAACAACTCGTGAGCCTCGTCGAGAGGTATAAAGCCACGGAGGACTTATTGCAAGCCGTGCCTCCTGGACGCTCCAACCCCGGGAACAGCAAGTCGACCGGAGCACCTGGTAAGACTGTTCCCTATGTAAAGGGTGTCAAAAGTGTCCCAGGGGAGGCGGCTCAGAGGGGGATCGTTTGGGACAAAAGAGGAGTCCCAAATGGACAGTCTGGTCCTGGGTAGAACCCCAAGGTGACCGAGCTCCCATACTGTGTTGGCGCTGTCATGAGCCAGGGCATTTTGCCGCCAACTGTCCACTCACCGTGGAGCCAATGGACTGTGACTCTGCCCGGCGGAGGTCGATGTTCGCACGGCCAGTATGCTCTGCAGGAACGGTGTCAGAGATTGATCGCCCCTTATGCCACATAAAGGTGAACAACTTTGCGGAGACCGCTCTACTGGACTCGGGGAGCTTGGTTACGCTGGTGCACTCCAGCTTGGTCGATCCCACAACCGTCACCGGCCGTCGAATGGGTGTTGTGTGTGTGCATTGGGACACCAAGGAGTATCCTATTGCCCCTGTAAGACTTGAGATTCCGTGTGGACTTGCCACTCATGAGGTGGGCGTTGTAAGGTCCTTAATGCACACCGTTATCCTCGGGAGAGACTTTCCCCTATTTTGGGACTTGTGGCAAAGCCAAGGGTCATCTACAAGTAAGGTTCATGATGATGCAAATATGTATGATGTATGTCCCGAACCATTTGACCCTGAGGGTACGGTTCCGGCAGTCGGCGTGACCCAAGAGAATGGGGATAACTTTCCCTTAACGGTACTGGCAGGTGAGACGGAGGTGCAGGACGAAGTGGTTGCCATGCCTGACTTAGAGGTCTCACGTGCCAATTTCGGAACGGAGCAGCTCCGAGACCCCACCTTAGTAAAAGCCAGGGAAAGTGTTAAAGTGATAAATGGGGAGCCTCAATTCCCAGGGGCTGAGGCAGAGCTCCCACACCTGGCAGTCAATCAAGACTTGTTGTATCAGGTTGACAAGATCCGTGGGGAGATGGTAGAACAGCTGGTGGTACCTCAGTCGTAACGCAGGATGGTCTTAGACCTGCCGCACAAGCATGTGCTAGGAGGTCATCTCAGGAGCGAAAAAACAAGGGAATGCGTCCTTCAGCGTTTTTTCTGGCCCGGGGTACATGGGGATGTAAAACGTTACTGCGAGTCATGCCAGGAGTGTCAAATAACAGCTCCTATGCCCCATTACCGGAGTCCCTTAGTACCCCTGCCCATTATAAAGGTGCCGTTTAAGCAGATCTCTATGGACCTAGTCGGTCCCTTGGTGAGGTCTGCCCGGGGTCACCAACATATGTTAGTGGTTGTAGATTATGCCACCCGCTACCCCGAAGCAGTTCCTTTGCGCAATACTTCATCAAAGGGTATTGCAAAGGAACTACTTCATATGTTCTCCCGCACGGGTATACCAAAAGAGATCCTGATGGACCTAGGAACCCTCTTTATGTCAAAGGTCATGAAGGAACTGTGTAAGCTGCTGAATATTAAGCACTTACGGACATCTGTGTACCACCCACAGACAGATGGTCTTGTTGAGAGATTCAATAAGACCCTAAAAAGCATGCTAAAAAGGGTAGTCAATAGGAATGGGAAGGATTGGGACTGTCTGCTGCCATATTTAATGTTTTCAATCCGGGAAGTCCCACAATCCTCCACTGGGTTCTCTTCCTTTGAGTTAGTTTATGGTAGACATCCACGGGGGCTCCTTGATATAGCCAAGGAGACCTTGGAGCACGAATCCACTCCATACTGGAGTGTTATTGAACACATCTCACTCATGCAACATCGAAATTGTGGCGGTCATGCCCATTGTTACATTTACAGCAGGCTCAAGAAGCCCAAAGCGGGGTATAAAACAGGTCCGCCAAGGTGAGAAGCTTCAACCCTGGGGATCGGGTACTAGTGTTGGTGCCCACCCTAGAAAGTAAATTCCTAGTGAAATGGCAAGGGCCCTATGAAATAATCGAGAAAGTTGGAGAGGTAAACTATAAGGTGTACCAGCCAGGCAGGCGGAAGCCAGAACAGTTGTACCATGCAAATCTAATTAAGCCATGGAAGGACAGAGAAACCCTGACTGCAGTGAGCGCCCCCCATGGCGGGGTCCCAGAGGTGTGTGTATCAATGTCCCTGTCTAAATCTCAACAGCAAGAGTCTAGGGAATTGATCCAACATAATTCGGACGTGTTCTGCGATATACCAGGGCGTACTGGCGTCATAAAACACAACATTGTAACTGAGCCAGAGGTAAAGGTGCATTTGAAACCGTACAGGATTCCAGAAGCCCACAGACGAGCCATTTCTGAGGAGGTCAAGAAAATGCTAGACCTCGGGGTAATTGAAGAGTCGAAAAGTGAATGGTCCAGCCCTATCGTGCTGATACCAAAACCTGATGGCTCTCTGCGCTTCTGTAATGACTTCCAGAAGTTAAATAACGTATCAAAATTTGACGCATACCCAATGCCAAGAGTGGACAAGTTAATTGAGAGACTGGGTCATGCCAGATACTTTTCCACTTTCAACCTTACTAAAGGTTACTGGCAGGTTCCCCTTACAGAAAGGGGCGAAAGAAAAGATGGCATTTGCCACACCAGACGGGCTGTTTCAGTACATCTGCTTACCCTTTGGTTTGCATGGAGCTCCAGCAACCTTCCAAAGATTGATGGATGTCATACTCAAACCCCATCGTCAGTATGCGTCAGCGTATTTAGATGATATCATGATCTTTAGCGAGGACTGGGACAGCCATCTACCTAAGGTACAGGCAGTACTCAACTCCCTTAGAAAAGTGGGGCTCACAGCAAACCCAAAGAAGTGTGCCATAGGCCTCGAAGAAGCACGATACCTGGGGTATATAATAGGCAGGGGTATTATAAAACCCCAGGTTAATAAAATTGAAGCAGTTCAGGACCGGCCACAACCCACAACTAAAAGGCAGGTGAGAGCCTTTTTAGGCATTGTAGGGTACTATCGGCGGTTCGTGCAAAACTTTGCTAGCGTAGCAGCGCCCCTAACAGACTTGACCAAGAACAATAAGTCAGTCATGGTCAAGTGGAACCCTGACGTAGAAAAGGCGTTTCAGGAGTTAAAACGGGCCCTCTGTAGACGTCCAGTGTTTGTCACACCCAACTTTAAAAGGGAATTTATGGTTCAAACAGATGCGTCCGATGTGGGACTGGGAGCAGTTCTGTCCCAAGAAGTAGAGGGAGAAGAACATCCCGTAATTTATCTGAGCAGGAAGCTCACGCCACCCGAAAAAAGTTACAGTATTGTTGAGCAGGAGTGCCTAGCCATCAAGTGGGCCCTTGTATCCCTAAAATACTACCTTCTAGGTCGGCACTTCAGGCTGATCACAGACCACTTTCTTTTAACCTGGATGTCACAGGCAAAAGAGAGAAACGCCAGAGTCACTAGGTGGTTCCTGACGCTTCAAAACTTCAGTTTCTCTGTCGAACACAGGGCAGGAAAGCTACAGGGCAATGCCGATGCCTTGTCTAGGACGCATTGTATGGCAGCTAAAGGTGTTCGACCCCACAGGCTCGAACAGAGGGGGAGGGTATGTGAGACAGTGACGGGCAAAGTACTGGAGGGCAGATATATTTCGCCTAGGATGCTCTCCTATGAGGTTTTAGCGAGCACGTGGGCAGATACGTGCCACCGAGCAGGCTGGGCTCAGTGGAGGAAGCCAGCAGTTGTGTGTCAGTAGCATTAAGTTACTGACACGTTGTAGTTGATAAGTGTCTCCAAGCTGCATAATCCGGCCCGGCTTTTCCTGGAGTGGTCAAAGTGAAGGGTGGGATGGCCACTCCCACGTACTAAGGGGCTACAAGCAAATTTTCATATGCTTCAGGAAATGAGCCATGTTTGGAAAGCTTGTGCCAAGAGGTTAGATCATGTATGTAAATTCATTTTGCAGCTGTATGCAGCGCAATTTAGGTATGAGCACCTGTACAGGAGTGGGGGGGGGGGGGCGAGGTGAACTTTTGCACCCAGGCCCCTGAGCCTTTAGTTATGCCCTTGACTTAGACTATTTCTAAAGCACAGGTGTCAAACACAAGGCCCGCAGGCCTGCTGCCTCATTTTATGTGGCCCGTGGCGTGCCGACAACGCCCACCACTGTAGCGATTACCAGCTGAGATGCTGCAGCTCCTCACTGGTAATCACGCTGGCAACGCTGATCCCGACACACACTTTGACGTCAGTGTGCAGCCAGGATCCTCCTCCCCTGAGGTCCCTGCTCCTCAGTGCCGCAGGAGAGGACTCAGGAAGGAAGCGTGCTGGGTGCACACTCTGACGTCAGAGTGCATCCGGGCTCAGCACGAGCAGAGGGGGAGCAGCGCTGACAGCAAGGAGGGGGTAAGTATATGGGTTGGAGGGGAACTATTATTACTGAGAGGGGGTTAATATTACTGAGAGGGGTTAATATTACTCAGGGGGGTTAATAATACTGTGGAGGTTAATATTACCGAGGGGGGTTACTATTGCTATGGGGTTATTATTACTGACAGAGGTAATATTATTACTGAGAGGGGTTAATATTACCGAGGGGGGTTAATATTGCTATGGGGTTAATATTACTGACGGGGATAATACTATTACTGAGGGGGGTTAATATTAATATGGGGTTATTACTACTGGGGGGGTTATTCTTATTATTCTTGGGGACGCTATTACTACGGGGGCCACTGTGGGGGTCGTTATTACTACTGGGGCCACTGTGATGGTCACTATTACTAATTTGGCCACCGTGGGGGTCGCTATTACTAATTGGGCCACTGTGGGGGTCGCTATTACTAATTGGCCCACTATGGGTGTCCATATTATTACTGGAGCCACTATGAGAGTCACTATTATTACTGGAGCCACTATGAGAGTCACTATTTTTACTGGGTCCACTATGAGAGTCACTATTTTTTACTGGGGCCACTATGAGAGTCACTATTACTACTGCGACCACTATAGGGGTCACTATTAGGGCTCGTTCACACAGGCGTAATCGTATTTCGGTCGCACAAATACGCTGTGTATTTGCGCAATTGAAAATCGCTTATGCCTGCATATTTGGGCACGCAAAAAAAGAACGCAGATGGGCTCACTGAAATAGTGCACAAATATGCAGTGAATACATAGGTTTCCCGCACATTCACTGCGTATTTGTGCATCCCATTCACTTCAATGGCCCATTGGGCTGTTTAGTATGCAACAAAATAGGTCATGCTATGTGAAAGATACATTCATGTGAATTAACTCATTGAAATCAATGGCTTCTATTCACTGCTTATTATGTGCGCAAATACGCTTGTGTGAACAGGCCATTACTATACTGACTTACAATCAGCCCTTTAAGGGCTCAGTCACACGGGCGCATTAGGGCGCCGATGCGCCCGTCTTCCTGCAGGATAAGACAGCCACACCACAGGTTCGGAGAAAGAACACATGACCGACTCCATTGCCGGTCATGTGTTCTTTCTTCCAGCACTGTGGTGAGTCGTCCGCACCTGCAGTGCGGCCGTCTTCTTCATGCAGGACGACGAACTCATCAGCGCCCGGATGCCCCGTGTGACTGAGTCCTGAAGGTTACCATAAGCTTGATGTGGCCCTCGGTGCAAATCAGTTTGACACCCCTGTTCTAAAGTAACGGTCTGGAGTTCCACACATCGAAGGCCAAATCCCGATTGGTGGGGTGAATGGATGAAAACCAGGAATCCCCAGCTGTGGCCTCTGAATCGAGCCGTAAGTCAAATAAGTTCTAAGGCACAAAGGATCCACTTCTGCTACATAACAATTATCTACTACAATTAAAGGGCCATTCTGGCTAAAGCATATTTTTCCATTTCTGCTCCCATCACCAGATTGATTGTCACACTCTGGTCATTTCGTATGTATATTGTAATGACTTCCATGCAGGGGCGTAACTATAGAGGATGCAGGGGATGTGGTTGCACCCGGGCCCAGGAGCCTTGGGGGCCCATGAGGCCTTTCTTCTCCATATAGAGAGCCCAGTACAATGAATAAAGCATTATAGTTGGGGGCCCCGTTCCAGGTTTTGCATTGGGGCCCAGGAACTTCAAGTTACGCCTCTGCTTCCATGCAGTGCAGGCTCCATGTTAATGTTGCTTTCCCTTTCACAGCAATACCATGATGCATCAACATAGCATTACATAATCAGATACAGCCTATACAAGCTCTCCAACACTACCATTACATCTTTAGGCCTAATTTCCACGGGCGGATTTCTGCCGCGTATGACACGGCGGAAATCCGCTGCGTTGCCCCGCAACTATTAGGTTCTATTGAACCTAATAGTGCAGAGCTCGCGGTGCGGAATTCCACCATGGAATTCCGCCCCGTGAAAGTAAGCGTACATGCCGCGGGCGTACGCGCGGGTGGCTTCCATTGCAGTCAATGGAAGCCGTCTGTCACGGTATCTTCCGCTGTAGCACAGCAGAAGATAGCGTGAAAACGCTTCTCCGCCCACCGACGCCCGCATCATATGACGCGGCTGGCGTGTCATGCGCTGCACTGCACGGGTTGCGGGACGCTGGGCAGCGGATCCGAAGGTGAGTATGGGGTCTTTCGGGAGGGGGGCGTAATTCCGCTTGCGGAGCATGTCATGGCCCTGGGCACTAGGCCTTATTCTATATTCAGCTAAATAAGCTACGGTCCTGAATTATACAGTGAGGAGGATGGGTGTGATCTCCTTTGTTATAACTATGTGACAGGCACCTCTAATCATCATCAGTAACTGTGATAGGAATGTTGCATCCCCATCTCGGCAGTTTCTACTGGGGCCACTATGGGGGCTACTATTATTGCTGAGGCCACTGTGGGTGTCATTATTGCTACTGAGGCTAATGTGGGGGTCACTATTACTATTAGGGTCAATATACAGAGGCAATATTATGACTGGGGCCAATATAGGGGACACTATTGCTAGTGAGGCCACTGTGGGGGTCACTATTACTAAAGAGACTACTGTGGGTTCACTATTACTACTGAGGCCATTGTGGGTGACACTATTATTACTGGGGCCACTGTGGTGGTCACTATTACTACTGAGGCCAATATAGGGGACACTATTACTACAAGGGTTGATATAGGGGGTCAATATTGCTATTGATGCCACTATCAGAGTCACTATTACTACTGAGACCACTGTGAGAGTCACTATTGCTCTTGGGGCCACTGTGGGAGTCACTATTACTTTTGAGGTCACAGTATTGGTACTAAGCCCAGAGTAAAAATCATACATCATGAGAAGCCCTTCCCCCTGACCACACCCTTTTGTACTGCTTTGATCTCTGGAAAACCTGGTCACCTTACACTAGCTCACTTATATATACTGGAAGGAGAGCTACATAATAAACTTAAAAAATCACTGCAATGGCCCTATAACCCCTTAACTCTACTGGACATAAGTTTATGTCCTAGTGGTGGTATACTTAATGGAGCAGGACATAAATTGCGTCCTGTGGATGGCACAGGTTCAGAAGCTGAACCCACACCATCCCGCAGCGGAAGCCAGCTATGACTGATAGCTGGCCTCCCGCTGCAATAACAGGTAATAACGGCGATCCCTGTTGCTAACCCCTACGTGCCACGATCTATGTACATTGTGGCAGATAAAGGGTTCACAGAGGGAGCATCACTGGGCCAAGAGGAAGCAAGATACTTGTTTCCCAGCTTGCCATTGCCTATGATCGCTATTGTAAGCAATGAGGTATTGCAGTACAGAAGTACTGCAATGCATAATCATAGTGATCACAGCTGTCATGGTTCAATTGACGTACAAGGACATGAAAAATATCAAACAAAATTAAAAAAACAACTTTTTTTTTGTGCATTTTCCCGTACTTGTTAAAAAAATGAAAAATGTTTAAAAAATTTCAAATATTTGGTATCATCGTATTTGTAACGCGTCACGACCTGTACAATAAATTGAACTGCACAAAAAAACTGTGATAAAAACCCTAAAAAATATTGGCAAAATGTTGACTTTGTTCATTTTGCCTCCCAAAAAAACACAAAAAACATCGAAAAAGCCATATGTACCCCAAAATGGTACAAATAAAAACAAAAGCCCGTCATTCAAAATACAAGCCCTCATAGAGCTTTGTCCACTGAAAAGTAAAAAAGTTATGGGACCTCGAATGCAATGATATAGAAAAATTAATAATTTTCAAAAAATGTTTTTTATTATTGTGTAGAAAAACCTAAAAAACCTTTTTCTCCCTGCTTTCTAAAAAATAAATACAATTTTTGCACCCAAAACGGTACCAACGAAAACTACAGTTTACCACTCAAAAAACAAGCGCACATACGGCCATGTTGACGGAAAAATTAGAAAGCTATGGCTTTTGAAAAGTGGAGATGAAAATACCAGAAAATCGCTGTCGTCCTTTGGGCCAAAATAGGCCCTGTCCTCAAGGGGTTAAGCAGAACGCTACCATCTTACACTATTATATTGGTACTGGAACTGCGCTGCCCACTTAGCCACGTAATCTATATTTTGGCTCTTATGTAATAAACAATGGGACTTCTGAGGAATTTTTCTTCATTAAAAAAAAAAATATATAAAAAATTTATGGGAATCTGTCGGCACCTTTTAGCCCCGTAAACTAATCTTATGGCCTCACAGTAGTTCCCCTCTGAGTCCAGGAATGTAAGTTTTATGCTCACTTTCTCCGCCGTTCGCCAATGCATTGAGTAGTAACATTAGATTGGGAGGACTACTTAGTGAGGTGCTCAATGTACTGCAGCGGCTTGTCTGAGCGCTGACACCGAGGGAACAACAGGGAAGTATAAGGCTAATTTCACACAAACGTTTTTGCGGAGGGTTTTCCGCACGTGAACAATTCGCCAGTATAACGCGACCAAGCAATGCCTTTGCTTTCAATGGCGTCATTCAGACTAACCTTTTCTTCCAAGGAAAATATTTGTGCGAGCAAAGATAGGACCTGCTCTATCTTTGTAGGATGCATCTTTTATACGGGCCGTGAAAAGGTACGTCTTGCCCTGTCTTTGTCCGGATTATGCAGAAAGCTGCTATAGACCTCTATGGCAGCTGAAAAAAAGGGAGGGGGAGGAATTTAACATGCGTACAACATAGGAAAAATAAGACAAGGTTGGCTTCACAGGGGCCTATTTGCGCGCACAATATGCAGAGAATAGAACCTATTGATTTCAATTGCATCATTCATATTTCTGTATTTTGCGCATACATTTTGGTTGCTCAAAAAAACATGGGGTGTCTGCAAATGCGTGCGCAATACACAAGGAGATGCATGAAACACTGCGTAATTCCACTGGGAAAAAAACGTACAGATAGTCTTCTACTTGCGAATGTTCGAGTTACGAACTTTGTAAGATAAGAACTATCTGTCCTGCACAGCATAATGTAATGCTATGGCATTACATCATACTGTGTAGACACCGGACAGGCTTCTATTAGAGATGAGTGAAGACACTCATCCGAGCTTGATACTCATTAGAGTATTAGGGTGCTCGAGATGCTCGTTACTCAAGACGAACACCACTCGGTATTCAAGTCAATTTCATTTCCCTTCCCCGCATGTTTAGTGCCATTTTCTAGCCAATAAACATGCGGGGACGGCATTACCACTTCCTGCTGTGATGTACCAGCCCTCTGCCTGCCAACAGCAGTGAGTGGCTGGTAGGATCAGGTGACCACGGAGTACATAAACTGGTCGCACCCACAGCTCGCCTCAGACGCATGCTGGCAGAGGTTAGGGAAAGAGCTGATGCTGATATAGGGAAAGTGTTAGAGTAGGATCCTCTCTTCAAGAACCCCAACGGTGCTTCTTAGAGCTACTCCTCATTGTGTGAATTACTGTTGGGTCTGGCGGGGAGCAGTAGTGACCCAATTTTTTTTTAAAGGGGTTGTCCCGCGGCAGCAAGTGGGTCTATACACTTCTGTATGGCCATATTAATGCACTTTGTAATGTACATTGTGCATTAATTATGAGCCATACAGAAGTTATCAAAAGTTTTATACTTACCTGCTCCGTTGCTGGCGTCCTCATCTCCATGGTGCCGACTAATTTTCGGCCTCCGATGGCCAAATTAGCCGCGCTTGCGCAGTCCGGGTCTTCTCCTGTCTTCAATGGGGCCGCTCGTGCAGAATGCCGGGTCCGTGTAGCTCCGCCCTGTCACGTGCCGATTCCAGCCAATCAGGAGGCTGGAATCGGCAATGGACCGCACAGAAGAGCTGCGGTCCACGGAGGGAGCAGACCCCGGCGGCCATCTTAAGCAGGTGAGTATGAAGACGCCGGACCGCCGGGATTCAGGTAAGCACTCTCCGTTTGTTTTTTTTAACCCCTGCATCGGGGTTGTCTCGCGCCGAACGGGGGGGGGGTTAAAAAAAAAAAAAAAACGTCTCGGCGCGGGACAACCCCTTTAAGCATTTAGGCCTTTGCAGGCAATTACAGCTATACTGTACTATGTGTGCAGTGCATTAGGCAGAGGTCTCATCGTATAAATAGTACGCAAATATTTCCTGGGCCACTGCAGATCATTGCAGCTATACCATTCTATGTGTGCAGTGCCTTAGGCAGAGGTCTCACTCTCATTGCTAAATACTACGCAAATATTTCCTGGACCACTGCAGATCATTTCAGCTATACCGTCCTATGTGTGCAGTGCCTTAGGCAGAGGTCTCACTCTCATTGCTAAATAGTACGCAAATATTTCCTGTGCCCCAGTAGATCATTGCAGCTATACCACCCTATGTGTGCAGTGCCCTAGGCAGAGGTCTCACTCTCTTCGCTAAATAGTGCGTAAATATTTCCTGTGCCACTGCAGATCATTGCAGCTATACCTTTCTATGTGTGCAGTGCCCTATGCAGAGGTCTCACTCTCATCGCTAAATAGTACGCAAATATTTCCTGTGCCACTGCAGATCATTTCACCTATACCATGCTATTTGTGCAGTGCCTTAGGCAGAGGTCTCACTGTCATCGCTAAATCGTATGCAAATATTTCCTGGGCCACTACAGATCATTGCAGCTATACCGTTCTATGTGTGCAGTGCCTTAGGCAGAGGTCTTAGTCTCATCGCTAAATAGTACGCAAATATTTCCTGTGCCACTGCAGATCATTACAGCTATACTGTTCTATATGTGCAGTGCCTTTGGCAGAGGTCTCACTCTCATCGCTAAATAGTACGCAAATATTTCCTAGGCCACTGCAGATCATTTCAGGTATACCACTCTATTATCAGGGAAATTCTGCGTACAGCACCAATCAGGCCCACCCCAAAGCCCCGTTGCCGGCGGTAAAGAAGATACACCACACATGGAAGTCTGGTATAGTTCCTCACACGGGAAAATAACTGCGCACTTTATTACAGATTACATGGGGCTTTATACCCTTTGGTTACATCACTAGGGATGTGTAATGGTCTCATTGGCTCAAATTCACCGCCTAACTATATATGTGATGTCCGCAGTTCCGCCTGAGGCAGTGTTAGTTATATACGTAGTTAAACAGTCGTTATCTTGATACGGCGCTTGTGGGAAAACAGCCAAGCACGTGGCCTTCGTATCCAGTTCTGTATCATCTTTGAATTTCTGGACACATCTCTCTCGGCCTTGCAAAGCCTTGGCATATCTGATATGATTTTTAAGGCTACATATTAAGTTTTTTGCATTTTAGCATTGTGTAGAACTTGCATACAGGTATAAAAGAATAAAAAACATATGGCAATATATACATATACCCTCACACTATGTGTGCAGTGCCTTAGGCAGAGGTTTCACTCTCATCGCTAAATAGTACGCAAATATTTCCTGGGCCACTGCAGCTATACCGTTCTATGTGTGCAGTGCCTTAGGTAGAGGTCTCACTCTCATCGCTAAATAGTATGCAAACATTTCCTGGGCCACTGCAGATTATTTCAGCTATACCATGCTATTTGTGCAGTGCCTTAGGCAGAGGTCTCACTCTCATCGCTAAATAGTATGCAAATATTTCCTGGGCCACTGCAGCTATACCGTTCTATGTGTGCAGTGCCTTAGGTAGAGGTCTCACTCTCATCGCTAAATAGTATGCAAATATTTCCTGTGCCACTGCAGATCATTTCACCTATACCATGCTATTTGTGCAGTGCCTTAGGCAGAGGTCTCACTGTCATCGCTAAATCGTATGCAAATATTTCCTGGGCCACTACAGATCATTGCAGCTATACCGTTCTATGTGTGCAGTGCCTTAGGCAGAGGTCTTAGTCTCATCGCTAAATAGTACGCAAATATTTCCTGTGCCACTGCAGATCATTACAGCTATACTGTTCTATATGTGCAGTGCCTTTGGCAGAGGTCTCACTCTCATCGCTAAATAGTACGCAAATATTTCCTAGGCCACTGCAGATCATTTCAGGTATACCACTCTATTATCAGGGAAATTCTGCGTACAGCACCAATCAGGCCCACCCCAAAGCCCCGTTGCCGGCGGTAAAGAAGATACACCACACATGGAAGTCTGGTATAGTTCCTCACACGGGAAAATAACTGCGCACTTTATTACAGATTACATGGGGCTTTATACCCTTTGGTTACATCACTAGGGATGTGTAATGGTCTCATTGGCTCAAATTCACCGCCTAACTATATATGTGATGTCCGCAGTTCCGCCTGAGGCAGTGTTAGTTATATACGTAGTTAAACAGTCGTTATCTTGATACGGCGCTTGTGGGAAAACAGCCAAGCACGTGGCCTTCGTATCCAGTTCTGTATCATCTTTGAATTTCTGGACACATCTCTCTCGGCCTTGCAAAGCCTTGGCATATCTGATATGATTTTTAAGGCTACATATTAAGTTTTTTGCATTTTAGCATTGTGTAGAACTTGCATACAGGTATAAAAGAATAAAAAACATATGGCAATATATACATATACCCTCACACTATGTGTGCAGTGCCTTAGGCAGAGGTTTCACTCTCATCGCTAAATAGTACGCAAATATTTCCTGGGCCACTGCAGCTATACCGTTCTATGTGTGCAGTGCCTTAGGTAGAGGTCTCACTCTCATCGCTAAATAGTATGCAAACATTTCCTGGGCCACTGCAGATTATTTCAGCTATACCGTTCTATGAGTGCAGTGCCTTAGACAGAGGTCTCATAGCTAAATAGTACGCAAATATTTCCTGGGCCACTGCAGATCATTTCAGCTATACCGATCACGGCATGAGAAGAGTTCAGTCATCGGGCTCTCGTGATATAGTCGCGGAGAGCCCGACGGGTTACCATGACAGCAGGACACCAGACACCGGTGTCCTGTATTGCCAGTGCCTGTGATTGCTGTAACAAGTGATAAGGCATTGCAGGACAGAAGCCCTGCAATGCTTTATAATAGCAATCATATTTGCTATGGTGCAAGTCCCCCACAGGGACATAAAAAGTGTAAAAAGGAGGTTAAAATAATGTACAAAAAAGAAAAATCTCATATTTCTCATATTAGCTTTTTTGTTTAATTAAAACCCCTCATACTTTGTATCCATAACGACGCGTGCAATAAGTTGAAAATGCTCTTTACCCTGCACGGCAAAAAAGCGTTGAAAAAAAAAAATAAAAACCAATGCAAAATGCCTCCCAAAAAATGCAATAAAAATGATCAAAAAAGCTGTATGTACGCCAAAATAGTATGAATAAAAACTACTGCTCGTCTTGCAAAAAACAAGCCCGCACATAGCTCCATGGGAAAATAAAAAAAGTTCTAGGACTTTGAATACATCGATTTAGATTAAAAAAGATTTTCAAAAAAGGGTTTTTATTGCAGAAAAGTGGAAAAACAAAACAAAAAAATGAATTTTGGTATCATTGTAATCATACCAACCCACAGAAAAAATGTATTGTGTCATTATGTTGTATAACTCTGTAAGAAAAAATTTATGGCAGAATTGATGTGTTTTCTCTTCCTGCTATCATAAAAAATGTATAAAGGTTTTACAATATAGTTTATGTACCCAAAAATGGCACCAATAAAAACTACAGTTCGCCACGCAAAAAACAAGCCCTCATATGGACAGAGTTATGGCTTTTGGAAAATGGAGATGAAAATCTGCCAAAAATCATTGCATCCTTAAGCCCAAAATAGGCCGTGTCCTTAAAGGGGTTGTCCTGCCGCTCAAAGTGAATTTTTTCTTTAGCATTAGTGCTCTGTAAAGTGAAAGCATTATACACTACAGCATAGTGCCCCCACATAACATGGTGCCCCCCAGTGCGCCCCGCATAACATAGTGCCCCCACACAACATGGTGCCCCTACAGTGAGCCCCTACGTAACATACTGCTCCCACACAGAGTCCCCACACAGTGCTCCCAAATAGTGCTCATATACTGCCCCCACACGATGCACCTACATAGTCCACTCACGTACTGCCCACACACACTGCCCCCACAGTGCGCCTCTGCATAACCTAGTGCCCATACACACTGCCCACATAGTGCTCCCAGATAACATAGTGCCCCACACAGTGCCCCCAAATAGTGCTCTCACATACTGCCCCCACATAGTGCACCTACATAGTCCACCCACATTCTGCCCACACACACTGCCCCCACATAATGCCTCCACAGTGCGCCTCCACCTAACATAGTGCCCACACACACTGCCCACATAGTGCTCCCACATAACATAGTGCCCAACACAGTGCCCCCACAGTGCACCCCTACATAATATAGTGCCCCCACATAGTGCTCCCACATAATGCCTCCACAGTGCGCCTCCACCTAACATAGTACCCACACACACTGCCCACATAGTGCTCCCACATAACATAGTGCCCCCCCACATAATATAGTGCTCCCACATAGTGCCCGCACACACCGTCCCCACATAGTGCTCCCACAGTGCCCCAACGTAACATGGTGCCCCAAAAGTGTGCCTCTACATAACATACTGCCCACACACACTGCCCACATAGTGCTCCCACATAACATAGTGACCCACACTGTGCCCCCAAATAGTGCTCTCACATACTGCTCCACATGGTGCACCTACATAGTCCACCCACATACTGCCCACACACACTGCCCCCACAGTGCGCCTCCACATAGCGCCTCCACATAACATAGTGCCCACACACACTGCCCACATAGTGCTCCCACATAACATAGTGCCCCACACAGTGCACCCCCACATAATATAGTGCTCCCACATAGTGCCCACACACAGCACCCCCACATAGTGCTCCCACAATGTGCCTCAACGTAACATGGTGCACCCAAAGTGCGCCTCCACATAACATAGTACCCACACAAACTGCCCCCACATAGTCCTCCCACAGTGTCTCACGCAGTGCCCCCACAGTGCGGCCCCTACTTAACATAGTGCCCCCACACACTGCTCCCACATAATGCCCCCACATGGTACTCCCACAATGCCCCCCATGGTGCCCCCCAGTGGCCCCACATAACACAGTGCCCCACCAGTGACCCCACATAACATAGTGCTTCCACATAACACAGTGCCGCCACATGGTGCTCCCACAGTCCCCCACATGGTGCTCCCACATACTGGCCACACACAGTACACCCACACAACATAGTGCGCACACACACACTGCCCCCACATGGTGCACCTACATGGTACCCCACATGGTGCACCTACATAGTGCTCCCACATGGTGCTCTTGCATAGTGCCCACACATAGCATAGTGCTCCCACATGATGCCCTCACAGGGCTCGCACCCCCCCCCTTCCCCAGTAGACCCCCAGTGACCCCACATGCACATAATAATCCCACATAACACAGTGTTCCCACATGGTGCCCATACAATAGTAGCCCTAGTTGCATCAGTGCCCTCACAAGTATAGCCACAGCAGCATCAGTGCACCCTGCATATTAGCCACAGCAGCATCAGTGCCGATTCCACTGTAGCCACAGCAGCATAAGTGCCCTCACACTTACAGCTGCGGCAGTAATAATGCCCCCACAATTGTAGCCCCAGCAGTAATAGTGCCTCACAATAGTAGCCCCAGCAACAGTGCCCCCGCAATAGTAACCCCAGTAGCATCAGTGCCCCCTCCATTTAGCCACAGCATCATCAGAGACCCCTGCATATTAGCAACGGCAGCATCACTGCCGCCACACTTATAGCCACAGCTGCAATAGTGCCCCCACAATTGTAGCCACAACAGTAATAGTGCCCGCACAGCAGTAGCCACAGCAGCATCAGTGCCTCCACAAAAGTAGCCCAAACAGCATCACTGCCCCAACAACGATTGCCACAGCAGTAATAGTGCATATATAATTTTAGCCACAGCAGCATCAGTGCCCCTAGAATATAGCCCCAGCAGTAATATTGCCCCTACAATAGTAGCCCCAGCAGTAATAGTGCCCCCAGAATACTAGCAAAAGCAGCATCAGTGCCCCCACAATAGTAGCCCCAAAAAGCATCATGGCCCCCACAATAGTAGCCCAAACAGCATCAGTGCCCCCACATTTGTAGCCACAGCAGCATCAGTCCCCCCACATTTATAGCCACAGCAGCATCAAACCCCCAAAATTGTAGTCACAACAGCATAAGTCCCCCCCACAATAGTAGCCCCAGGAGCATCAGTGCCCCCACAATAGTAGCCCAAGCAGCATCGGTGCCCCCACAATTGTAGCCCAAGGAGCATCGATGCCCCCACAATTATATCTACAGCAGTAATACTACCCCCACAATAGTAGCCACAACAGAATCAGTGCCTCCACAATAGTAGCCACAGCAGCATTATTGTCCCCACAATTATATCCACAGCAGTATTAGTTCCCCCACAATTATAGCCACAGCAGTAATAGTGCCCACATAATAGTCGCCACAACAGAATCAGTGCCCCCACAACTATAGCCACAGCAGCATGAGTTCCACCACAATTGTAGCCACAGCAGCATCAGTGCTGCAACAATAGTAGCTTAAGCAGCATTGGTGCCCCAACACTTTTTGCCACAGCAGTATAGGTGCCCCCACAATTGTAGCCACAGCAGCATCAGTGCCCCACAATAATAGCCCCAGCAGCATTAGTTCCCCACTAGTACCAGTCACAGCAGCATCAATGCCCCCACAATTGTAGCCACAGCAGCATCAGTGCCCCACAATTATAACCACAGCAGCATCAGTGCCCCCACAAAAGTAGTCACAGCAGCATCAGTGCCCCCACAATTGTAGCCACAGCAGCATCAGGGACCCCACAATCAAAGCCACAGCAGTAATAGTGCCACCACAATAGTAGCCACAGTACCATCACTATCCCCACAATTATAGCCACAGCAGCATCAGTGCCCCCACAATTGTAGCCACAGCAATATGAGTGCCCCAACAATAGTAGCCCCAGCAGCCACAGTGCCCCCACAATAGTAGCCCCAGCAGCATCACTGTCCCAACAATTCTAGCCACAGCAGCATCAGTGCCCCCACAAGTGTAGCCACAGCAGCATCAGTGCCTCCACATTTATAGCCACAGCAGTAATTGTAACCCCAAAATATTAGCCACAGCAGCATCAGTGCCCCAACTATTATAGCCACAGCAGCATCAGTGCGCCAACTATTATAGCCACAGCAACATAAGTGCCCCCACATTTATAGCCACAGCAGTAATTGTAACCCAAAATATTAGCCACAGCAGCATCAGTGTCCCAACAATTCTAGCCACAGCAGCATCAGTGCCCCCACAAGTGTAGCCACAGCAGCATCAGTGCCTCCACATTTATAGCCACAACAGTAATTGTAACCCCAAAATATTAGCCACAGCAGCATCAGTGCCCCAACTATTATAGCCACAGCAGCATCAGTGCGCCAACTATTATAGCCACAGCAACATAAGTGCCCCCACATTTATAGCCACAGCAGTAATTGTGACCCAAAATATTAGCCACAGCAGCATCAGTGCCCCAACTATTATAGCCACAGCAGCATCAGTGCCCCAACTATTATAGCCACAGCAGCATCAGTGCACCAACCATTATAGCTCCAGCAGCATCAGTGCCCCCATAATTATTAACACAGCAGTAACAGTGACCCCCAATAATTGCTCCAGCGGTATTAGTGAACCCTAGTAGTTCCTAGCGGTAATAATGACCCCAAATAAATGCCCCAGCACTAATAGAGACCCCCAATAATTGCCCCAACAGTAATAGTGACCACCAATGTCTACCGCAACAGTAATTGGAACCCGCAAATGGCTGCCCCAGTAGTAATAGTAACTACAAATAGTTGACCCAGGAGTAATGGTGACACCCCCCCATCCTTCCCGACCCTGCCCCCAGTAGTAATGGTGACACCCCCCCTCCCTGACACTGCCCCAGCACAGTAGCAATGGCGATAGCCCCCCTGACACTCCCCCAATTAGAAATGGTCACAGCCCCCCCCCACACACACACACACACACTGTCCTGAGTAGTACTGTTGACAGCCCCTGCCTGACACCTCCCCCTCTCAGACACTTCCCTGAGTAGTAATTGTAACAGGTCCCCACCTCCAGCGTGCCAAATTACTGTGACAGCCCCCCTCCCCCCTACTTGACAGATTCCTGGGACAGACCTCCCACCACGACAAATTACTGTGACGGCTCCCCTCCCCCGCTTGACAAATTACTGTGACGTACCCCCGACCCACCCCTGTGACTAATTACTGTGAAAGCCCCCCTCCTCCCTACTTGACAGATTCCTGGGACAGACCTCCCACCATGACAAATTACTGTGACAGCTCCCCTTCCCCGCTTGACAAATTACTGTGACATACCCCCGACCCACCTCCGTGACTAATCACTGTGACAACCCCTCTCCACCTACCCCCCGTCACGACATCTTACTGTGACAGGCCCCCTCACTCGTTGCAAGACAAATTACTGTGACAGCCACCCCACCCACATCCCCCGCAAGGCAAAATACTGACAGACCCCCCCCTATTATAAATGACTGTGACAGCCGTCTAAACCTTCCCTGGCGCAACAAATTACTGTGATAGGCTTCCCCCCGCAAGACACTTTGACAGACCCCCTTCCTCCTGCAAGAAAAGTAGTGACAGCCTCCCTCCCGACAAATTACTGTGATAGGCTCCCATCCTGCTGGACAAATTACTGTGACAGCACCCCATCCCCCTTAGCAGTGGTGTGTAAGCAGCATACAGGGTATTTATTAGAGATGAGCGAGCACCAAAATGCTCGGGTGCTCGTTACTCGGAACGAAATTACAGCGATGCTCGAGGGTTCGTTTCGAGTAACGAACCCCATTGAAGTCAATGGGCGACCGGAGCATTTTTGTATTTCGCCGATGCTCGCTAAGGTTTTCATGTGTGAAAATCTGGGCAATTCTACAAAGTGATGGGAACGACACAGTGACGGATAGGGCAGGCGAGGGGCTACATGGTGGGCTGCATCTCAAGTTTCCAGGTCCCACTATTAAGCCACAATAGCGGCAAGAGTGGGCCCCCCCTCCCCCCGCACTGTCAGCGTAAAGATGGAGTGACAGCCTGCAGGAGCGCCGCAGATCGTCTGAAGAAGTGAGTAATGATTTTTATTCTTTGCTCCACTGTATTACCGGCGTATAAGGTGACAGTTGGGGGGTCATCTTATACGCCCGGTCGCCTTATACGCCGGTATATATTTTTATTGTAACACATTTCTGGATGAATTGCAGGGAAGGGGTTATATATTTAACCCCTTCCCGACCATTCATCCTGCCATCGCCGGCAGCCCATTGCATTCAGTGGAACCTGCTGTATTGCCGGTTCCATTGAATTCAATGGGCAAACATCGTTCTTCTCTGTCACAGCTGTTACAGCTGTGGCAGAGAAGAAGGATTTGTCTTCTATATGTTCTCAATGGGGTCGGCGCTGCTGCCGCCGGCCCCATTGAGCGCATATAGAGAAGATTTATGGCCTTTAGAAGGACCGTTGGGGTTCTTGAAACCTAAAATCACTCCTAACACTCTCCCTATAGCAGCTCCAACACGATAGCACTTTTCCTCCTCTATGTCAGAATGCATCTGTAGCGAACCGCGGGAGGGGCAGATTTCAATACTCGGGTGACACCTAATCTCGCCAGCCACTCACTGCAGGGGGGTGGTATAGGGCTTGAACGTTGCAGGGGGAAGTTGTAATGCCTTCCCTGTCTTTCTATTGGCCAGAAAAGCGCGCAAATTTCTCAGAGATGATAGTGAAAGTAACCGGAACATCACGTGGTGCTCGTTAAGAGTAACGAGCATCCCGAACACCCTAATATTCGCCCGAGCATCAAGCTCGGACGAGTACGTTCGCTCATCTCTAGTATTTATCTTTAAAGGATCATCAGACCATCATTTGAAGTAAAACTTATCTCTTTATTCATCCATTTCTTGCTTAAAATGCCTGCAACGTTTCGACTGTCGTTCCCAGTTTTTCTCAAGCCAATTATTTGGATATCTGGTCCGAATCCGGGTAAGCTGGCAATTTCTGAATGTATCTCCCACCTCGTGTTAGAGGGGAAGTGTGTGCAGCAACCATTTCTGAATAAAAGTACCCCTCCCCCGAAACAAATTACTCTGACAGCACCACCCGCACGACAAATTACTGTGACCCCAGCTCTGTGACTAACTACTGTGACAGACCCCGCTCCCCCCACGCTACACATTACTGTTAAAGTCCCCCCATCGCAAGAAATTACTGTGACAGCCCCTTCCCCCTGGTCCGACAAATTACTCTTGACAGCCCCCCTCACAGGCACATAAACAGTCGCATACATAAGCCTCCCATCCCAAACTTAGCCTTCAGCTGAGGACGGTCGACAGGTGGAAGTCACTGTTCTTCTTCAGGTCCGGACTGTCAGCAGGAGTCGTGTGGTGAGCGAACTGCGCAGGCACGAAACGCGCGTTCACTGGGCCCGACCAGTAGCAAGAGCTACTGCACCTGCGAGACGAGAAGATGCAGACACCGCTGGATTGCTCATATCCAAGGATGTCGGATAGTTAAATATAGGGGGGCACTTGATCAGATAAGTATATATCATCTGTATGGCTCATTTACAAAGCACACATTATATTACAAAGTGCTTGTAATGGCCATACAGAAGTATATAGATGCATTTGTCACAGCGGCACAACCCCTTCAAGGGGTTAAATACATTTTATTTTTTAAATATTTAAAAAACAAATCTTATTTATTTCTTATAGTTCCCATAGGTGATTTGACCTTGCAACAGTTCGGTAACTTCTACAATAGTATATAGTATTTTTAATTATAGTCTATTGAGATCTGACTGAGACAAAGCTTAATAGACTGCAATACATGGCAGCCCCTGGAACCTTCCCTTGATTCTGGACTGCTATGTGAACCCATCTGCACCTCACAATTCCTTCATGTAGAAGCTTCTCTTTTTATTTTGCCCGTGAACTCATAACCTTTTTATTTATATATAAAAAGACAATCTCGATCTTAATTGTTTTATCTTCCTACATTAAATAACATGAGGTATTGGTTTATATCTTGGCCAAAATATGCAAACATGTCAAGTTCCATCATTGTGTTAACTTATCCAGGTCTTAGGGCTCCTTCACACGGACGTGTTTGAGGAGATGCCAATGACTGCTCAGTGTGTTATATATACACTGGGTATGGCCAGTGAAAACGTCATGCACTGACAATGCAGTGGCATGAATATATTACTTGGCAGACACTCCAACACCCCAAGTGCACCATACATGTACTGACACCCACACTACACCAATATAAAATCAAAATATATGGACAAAGTAGCATGCAGTACAGGTTCAAAGATTAGTGTCCACCTGTTTTTGGCCAAAATATGTAAGCTCGCAACCCACGTCAAGGGTCCTCATTACCTTGCGAGTTCCCTAGCCTAAAAAAAAACATGCAAACACACAGTAAACAAGCTCCACGTAAAGCAGATGTTGCCATTAGCCTTTTATCAGTTTAGGTCATCAATAGTAGAGGGACGTGGATCCATCACACAGTACCCTCACCAATCAGCTGTTTGCCTGTGTGCTTGTACACTGAGCTGATTTCTGCAGGAAGCAGATAGCTCCATTCACATTGCAGTGGCCTGGCTTGGTATTGCAGTCCAAAATTCCCTTTGAAAACTGCCCTGGGAATAGAGCTGTCTTCTTCCTGCAGAAATCAGCTGAGTGCACAGCTGCATTAGCCTAAATCTGTGAATAGACGCCTGCAGATCTTCTATCAATGGCCTATCCTAGGGATAGGCCATCAATGATTTGCAAGTGGACAAACCCTCTAAATCATGGCCTTGCAATGCAGCAGTGATCATCTCTAAACCACCATGCTGCCCATTAATACATAACATAGGCTAAAGATAGACAATGTCCACCTAATTCAGCCTGCCCCTCTCCCCCCATTGATCCAGAGGAAGGCAAAAAACCACTAATGAGACAGAAGCCAATTTAGCCCATTGGAGGAAAAAATTCCTTCCCATCTCCATAATGGCAGTCAGAATAATTCCTGGATCAACATTTTGAAAGTTGGTACAGCAGATCGATGTTATCTATGCAGCAAGACAAGATGTCCAATATTTCTAGCAGTAAAGAAAGATGTTGAGCATGGAGAATGTCGGCTGAACTGATAAGCCAAAGGAGAATGTGTCAGGGATGAAGAGGACCTTCAGGGCGTCTCTTGAGACTCTTCCCCCTGGCGTAAACCGGGCATGCCGTCACAAATGCCCGGACGTCTACATTCTGGCAAGTAGTTCCTGTGTATCGTTAATCCCAGAGTGACTTGCTAAGACTGAAGCATGCGTCTCCTCTAACACCTTCAACCTTAACGGCAAGGGAACAAAAAGTTTGCCTTTGGGAAGGGCTTCAGGGCAGATTGATGAGCAGCATGTAACAGCGGTAAAAGGTCAGAGGAGACAGAAGCGAGAACCACCCCAGGGGAGAGGATAGTCTCCGGCTCAAAATCAGTAGGTTTCGGGGAACCAAAACTCCTGGATAAGGCATCCTCCTTAAAGTTTTTTGATCCGGGTGGGTAAGTGACTAAAAAGTTGAAGCGTGAAAAAAACAGGGCACAGCAGGCCTGCCAAGCCTTCAACCTCTTAGCTGAGTCTAAATAAATGAGATTTTTATGGTCAGTGAGCACTGTGATCTGATGACGTGCCCCCTTCAGGAAATGCGTCCATACCTCAAATACCCATTTAATAACAAGTAGTTCTCGGTTGCCTATGTCATAATTTTGTTCGGTAGAAGAGAACTTCTTGGAAAAATAGGCACATGGTCTGTGATTCGTGAGCGTGGACAGACCTTGAGACAGTACAGCTCAAACACTGAATTCGGAGGCATCTACCTCCACCACAAATTGACAGGATAGGTCAGGTTGGATAAGGACAGGCCGCGAGGAGAAGGCAGCCTTCAGAGAGGAAAAAGCCGCAAGCGCATCAGAAGACTAGGTACTCACATCAGCCCCTTTTCTAGTGAGATCCGTTAAAGGATTAATAACCACGGAGAAATTTTTAATAAATTTACGGTAGTAATTAGCGAAGCACAACAACCGCTGCAACGCTTACAAAGAGACTGGCTGAGCCCATTCTGTGATGGCCTTCACCTTAAAGGGATCCATCTGAATATCACAAGGTGTAATGACATATCCCAAAAAGGATATTTTCTGGACACCAAAAACACATTTTTGAAACATAGCGAATAACTTGTTCGCCCTAAGGCGAGTCAGTACAGTGTGTAAATAAACACAGTGTTTTTCCCAGTCTGAGAAAAAGATCAAGATGTTTTCCAGGTTAACCACCATGAAAACACCTATGGTTTTCCTGGAAAATGGCGTTCATGAACCCTTGAAAGACCGCCGCGGCATTGCACAAACCAAAAGGCATAACGAGATATTCGAAGTGCCCAAGCGTATATGAATCAGGTTATAGGCTCCCCTCAAGTCGAGTTTGGAGAGCCACTGAGTCCCAGAAACCTGATTGAGGAGATCAGTGATGAGAGGAAGCGCATACTGGTTCCTGACAGTGATCTTGTTCAGTTCCCTGTAATCTATACAGGGTCAGAGACCCCCATCCTTCTTCTAGACGAAGAAGAACCCGGCCCCATTTCACCAACTCCAAAGACTCCCACTTGATCACAGGATTGTGTTCTCTTAACCAAGGGAGTCCTAAGACTAGGTCCACAGACAAGTCTTTCATCACCAGGAATGTGCAGGCATCAGTATGCACAGCTCCAACAGAACACTTTAACTCTGGGGTAACTATATTGATGAGACCAGACTGTAATGGTGCAGAGCCTACCCTAGAGACCTGAATCAGGGGGTCTAAATGTACCATAGAACTTGAAATTTGCCTCACAAAATCAAAATTAACAAAATTCGCTGCAGCCCCAGAATCGACAAAGGTTTGTTCTGTACGAGAGAAAGAACCAAACTCTAAAGTGCAGGGCAAGAACATCTTTGACACTGTGGGGAGTACCTTAGCTCCTAGACAGTCCTCCCGACAACTGACTAGGAGTGGAAGATCTTCGGCTGAGACTTCTTCCCGCAGTTAGCGACCCGATGACCAGTTTCTCCGTAGTACAGACAGAGGGTTTTTTTTAGTCGGTATTCCCTTCACTGTTGAGATGACATAGTACTCAAATCCATGGGTTTAGCGAGGGAAAGTGGAGTGGTCTGATCTGCAGATGAAGTAGTCGGACTGGTCCTGGTGGGTTGCCTAGCCCTTAGTCGACGATCAGCTCAAATAGGTAGCGATATCGCTTGTTCCAGAGTTCTTGGCTCCGGATGGGCAGCCAGCAGATCCTTAAGGCTTTCGGATAGGCCAGACAAGAACACATCCTTGAGGGCTGAATCGTTCTACCCCGACTCCATACAGTATTGCCTGAACTGGGAACAATAGTCCTCCACCAACCTCCGACCCTGGCGCAAGGACAAAAGTTTCGAAACCGCGTAAGCGGTCTGGTCAGGTTTGTCATAGATCTGCCCTAGAGCAGAGAAAAAGGCTTCTAACGACAGTCGAGTGGGAGAGTCTGGGGATAAGAAGAAGGCCCAATTCTGGCGGTCTCCTCTCAGGGGTAAAATCACGATACCAGGGGGGCGTGGTTTGCGAATGTCGGAGTAAGCAGCACACTGGCCGCGCTCCCGACACTGTCACCTACACTAACCTGTCTAGCGGGGGAAGAAGAGGCTCCAATCACTCCCCGAGTCTCCATGACAAAGAGGAGAGGCACCGGCAACCTGCGGGCGGCGACAGAGGAGGAAACGCCGACCATGCGCCGCTATTTCGGAGTGTGAAGTGCGGCGGCCCCCTCAGCCTCTGCCGGCAAGATGGCGCTGGAATACGTGCGTTCGGCCTCTGCACCACCTGACAACGGCGGCGGGATGGAGAGCGGAGAGGGGGAAGCCGGAGCACCGCGCAGGGAAGCAGATAAGTCCCCTCACACGGCCAGGGCTGCTGGTGCACAAAAAAGAGGCAGCAGCTCCCCCCAGTAAACACCCAGGAGCTATACCTCTGCCCCACATATAGGTGCATCCCAGGAGCCAGTCAGTGATGAGGCTGGCAGCCCTAGAGACCCTGGCCTGCAGCAGGGACCCAGAAGGGATCCCTGCAATAACCACCCACCACTGAACAAAGGGCCATTACATAGGCAGCCCATATCCCCTGAGGGGAGCAGCAGCCCAACACAGCAGGCTTCCACAAGAGGACGCGCAGCAGCCACAGTCCCTGCAACAGGTGCCCTATCGTTCAGCAGTCCCAGCTCAGACGATGAGTGGGACTGGAAAAGTCACTTGAGATCTCTCCCGACAAAAAGGGATTTTCAGAGGCTGGAAGCCTCAAATAAAGAAGCATTGTCACTAATCCAACAGGAAATTAAACATCTAGGCAACCGTCTAAATACTGTGGAAGCTTCCCAAGATGAGGTCCTATCTACGCTGGAGGTACACAGCCAGACCATAAATGCCCAAGCACTACAATTAGCAGACATTCTATCCCATATTGACGACCTGGAGAATCGCCATAGACGAAATAATCTAAGGCTTAGAGGTCTCTCGGAGGAAATCTTCCCCTCCCAACTAGAGGACTGGGCACGTAATTTCTTCAGCTCTTTATTACAGCGAGACGCCGACAAGCCAGTCGAGATAGACCGCATCCACAGAACCCCGGGTCCAAGACCAGAAGATCCGGGTAGACCGAGGGATGTCCTATGCCGTATACACTTCTTTAAAGACAAGGAAGCAATCTTAAAAAGCGCTCGAGGCAGGAAAGACTCTCTCACTCACAATAGCACCCCTATAGTGGTTTTCCCAGACCTGGCGAGATGCACTCTACAGCTGCGTAGAGCAGTAAGACCAATCCTAGACATGCTTCGGACCAATGACATTGTGTACAGATGGGGCTACCCCTTCCAACTACTTGCATCAAGGAACGGCAGAACAGCGATATTCAGATCACCAGCGGACTTGCCCAAATTTTTAGGAACTTTAGAACTTCCTATGGTAGCGCTACCAGATTGGCCACACATTCCGGAGCTCCCCATCACGGCTCCCAGAGAAAAGTGGCAGGAGACAAGACCAGGACGCCAAAACAATAAAAGCTACACTGATCGCCCACCGCCGTCAGGGAGGGCTTCACAGGGCCGTCTGCTCAGCTCCCCACTACAGGATCACTTCGCAGTTCAATTTTGCCCACTTGAGACACTTGCCTCAGGACGCTTTGGTGTGTTTAGTGTTCCGTGACAGCTTGGTTCGTAGATCTCAATGCTTAGCCACAGATCGAAAGCTTATCTTCTTGGACCTCCGTTTGCCTTAACCCTGCCGTTCTAACGTGTTTGTTTAGCAGTTTATCTACCTCGTACCCTCCCTGGACGGGTTTTTGTACTCCTACAAGTAGTAATTCTAAGATTGTTTTGACCGGTGGCGGTGGCGGGAGACCGCTCCGGCATCTCTGACCTCCTACCCCCACTGGGCTGATGCCACCATGGTGCCGTCTGATCCTGACCTTAGGCCAGGACCCCATCCTGGAAGATTGGGCTTCTGTTCCCCAATCGACAGAAATCTCTGTTTCTGTCTTAGCACCCTTTTATGTTATTTTGTCTGTCCTCTTCTTCTCTTCTCTGCTCTGCTCTGTTTCTTAACTCGCCTGCCCTGGCGCCTCACCCCATGATCCTCTGGTATCCCCCATGACTAATCTGTCGTTTTGCACGTTCAATGTTAGAGGCCTGAATAGCCCTGCGAAAAGAGGCCAGATCCTAGCGCACCTACAAAAAAAAGCGCGGCCTGATCACTCTCTTTCAAGAGAAGCATTACAAACACGACCATCTCCCCAAGGGATCCAACAAACATTATTCTAAATGGTACCATAGTGTCCATCCTGAAAAAAAGACCTGTGGGGTGGCCGTGGCTATACACAGGAGCCTCCCACACAATTTGATAGACTCAAAAGTGGATCCCGAGGGTAGATATCTATTCCTTAAAATAGAACTGGGACACCGCATTTTAACCGTGGCTAACATATACTCTCCCAATACAGGTCAAGCCAAATTCGCATGCCATCTACTGGGAGAACTAGCACAATTCGCTGCGGGATCCAACATCATACTCGGAGGGGACTTTAATCTCGCCTTGGACCCAGGTCTGGACACATCGACGGGTAAGTCCGGTGTCTCCCTTGTGGCCCTACGTAGACTGCGTGGACGACTGACCGAGCTGCGACTCGTTGACCTCTGGAGGACACTGCATCCAGGGGTCAGGGATTACAGCCATCACTCCACCGCACATAACAGCTATGGAAGATTAGACCACATATTCATATCACACGGTCTTCTGGACTTGAGCCCTAAAAGCTCTATAGGCCACTTCCTGTGGTCGGACCACGCGCCTGTTTACGGATCCTTGATGGGACACAGCCAAACAGGGGGGACCAAATTATGGAGACTTAATGACAATTTGTTGGGAGACCCCTGTTGTCTAGAGGAGGTACGCCAGACAATCGAGACGTTCATAGAAACTTACCGGATGGACACAACCACCTCACCCGTTAAATGGGAAGCCCTTAAATGTGTGCTACGGGGTACTTTTATTCCCCATGGAGCGAGGCTTAAAAAACTGAGGACTTGCAAGCTGACGGAACTATTTGATCATCTGGATAAACTAGAGCAGGCTAACAAATCTAACACCTCCCCCTCCTAAATGCTAAGATCTCAACAATACGTCAGCAGATCCAGTCAATACTAGACCAGGCTCACCTGGGCATGAGAGACAGAATTAAAGGGGGGGTTCTGGTGTCACACACGGGCAACCAAACACCCACCCGCCCAGTGAGATCGGGGTAGCAATAAATGCAGCAGCTGGTTAGCGAGATCCCTGAACCCCCGTGAGAGCCAATCCTACGTATTCGCAATGAACTCGACGAACAAAGGGAAAGTACACGCGACTAGCGACATTCTAGAGTGTTTTGGGAAATATTAGGCTGGGTTCACACAGGGCGTATTTGTCGCGGAAATGTCACGGTTTTGCCGCAACCTTTCCGTTTCTGCGGCAAATCCGCATGCAATGGCCAAATTTAGACGCGGTTTTCACCGCGTATTTATCAGCGGTTCTACCGCTGGTAAATCCGCAGGACCTTTGCTGCGGAAAAAATCCGGCTAAGGCACGCGTACCGCCGCAGACTCACTGCCTTTGTACTTCTGATGGATAGAGAACAATCAGAAAAGGTGAGCAATTTGTTTTTATGGTCATTGTGTGCTTAGTTTCCTTGTTGTTTGTTGATGCATTGTGGACTACAGTGCGACTGCGGCCATGTGCTTTAATTCCTGCTAATATTCTTACAGACTGATCGTGCTTCCCCTTGGCAGAGACGCTTTTGGGTGCATCCGATACTCATGGAGAGGGGGACCAAGGGCCATTTTGCAAGCCTCTACCAAGATTTAAAAAAGTAAGTGAAGTGTAGCATGTGAATAGGTTTGATGTTGCGCCAAGAATTTTTATTTATTTTAGCCCGCTCTCCCTTTCTCTCTCTCTGCAGCCATCCCGAGAAGTTCGTAGCCTTCTGCAGGCTGCCTATGGATGCCTTTGAGCGCCTTCTGGAGCTGGTGCGCCGGGACCTGACCTACCAGGATACACAGATGAGGAAGGCGATCACTGCAGAAGAAAGGCTGCTCATCACCCTTCGGTAAGTAACCTTTCTTATCCTTTCACTGTTGTTCTATCTGTAATGTAATTTGCGAGTGTAGAGCCAATTTTTTTTTTTAATTTCATTGTTTCCGTGATTTTTGCGCTGTACCAGATTTTATTTTTCCTACGATGCTCCGATTGCTCCGGCAGTAGGACGTAATGCTATAGCATAACGTCACACTGCTTTTGGACAGCTAGGCTATCGAGCACCCCTTTTAGCACCACGGCCATCATGACACCTGCACGGCTACCCCGATCTCACTGGGCGGGTGGGTGTTTGGTTGCCCGTGTGTGACACCAGAACAGCATCATCTTGTGGCTGGTTGACTTCAGAAAAAAAGTGGCAGTCCAGAGATTGTTGAACTTACCCTACCAGCAAACTCGCGCAACCTTTGTTGTGCACCGGCTGTGAACGGGACCTTGTTACGTTCCTGAGTGTGGCAGGAACATGTTTGCATTTTCCCATTCTCTCTCCCCTTTTGTTGTAGATGGGGAGAATGGAAATCTGAACCATGTGTGGCGTGGAAAGTGAGAATTTCACCCCCCCCCCATGTATACCTTTGAATTGCACATCTTATTTCCTTCACACGAATTCTACTGCGTTATCCAATAAATTTCGTGTTGAGAACAATATCTGAATACTGTATATATTGATGTGATGCAAGTCTTCAGTGTGTACTAACTTTTGTTTCTCTTCTCTGCTTCTTTGCAGCTTCTTGGCCACAGGAGAGAGCTATGCATCCCTGCATCTCCAATTTCGTGTTTGTAAATCTACCATCACCGAAATTGTGAGGTGCACATGCAGCGTCATCTGGCAGAAGTTGCAGCCCATCGTGATGCCTTCACCCACCGAGAACACTTGGCAACGTGTTGCAGCAGGCTTTCAAGATGTTGCCAAATTTCCTAACTGCATAGGCGCCGTCGACGGCAAACATGTGCGTGTGCTTCAGCCAGCCCACTCAGGCTCCAAATTTTTCAATTACTAAAAAATTTTTTCTATTGTCCTGATGGCCGTGGCTGATGCACATAGCAAATTTGTTTGCATCGACGTCGGCGCCTATGGCAGCACTGGAGATTCTCGGTTGCTGCGAACTTCACAGATTGGGATGCAAATTCTCCAAGATGGCGTTATGCTCCCAGCCCCAAAACCTTTCCCGGGAACCACACATCCAGTCCCCTTTGTGATGGTATCGGATGAGGCTTTCCCGTTGATGCCAAACCTGTTGCGCCCATACCCGCGAAGAGGACTGAATGCCCGGAAAAGGATTTTTAATTATCAGCTGAGCCGGGCACATCGTGTGGTTGAGTGTGCCTTCGGGATTATGGTAAGTCAGTGGAGAGTTCTAGGGACTACACTGTTAGTAGACCCTAACACAGTTGATGACCTTGTCAAGGCATGTTGTGTTCTTCACAACTATCTCCGGGACTATCGCCCCGAGGTAGATGTGGAAGAACTCGATCCTGCCTTTGACACGGTCATCAACTGGGGGGGGAGGTAGGACGCCTGCTACTGCAGTGCAGGTACGAGAACTCTTCACAACTTCCTTAGTCAAGAAGGCACTGTGCCATGGCAGTTCTCCTGTGTCGGTGGTGTGCAGCCCTAACTGCAGTGTGACCCTCCCCCGGCGCCCAGCCCCAGAAGGACGCGGAAAACAAAGTGCAGCAAAATACTTATTTTATTAAAGGCACATCAAAGGTCACTTCACATTTAATTTCCATTTTTCAGAAATTGTTCAACTGGTTGCACAATAAAATGTGTTTATATTTCAAGAAAAACTTTGTTCTTCCATTTTTTTCGCCGCACAAAATACATAAACTTTATTGTAAAATTCACGAAAATTGTTAGGCTATGATGGTTTTTTATAAATAGCTAAATAAACATTGCACGAGTTGAACCGTATCCTTCTTTGAAACCAGTTTCGCAAGCTTGACGCCACACCACAATCTAGCGTTACATTAGCCACGCAACGGGAGTGCATCAAATCACCTTTTTTTTTTCTTGCAACGTATTTTTTTTAAAACACGTTCATCCAGACACAATTTAACATCACTGTCGGATAGCGGTATTGTGTGTTTGCTGTTACATTTCTAGCAACAATAAGGAGGGCCTGTAGTTGCACACATTTCGCACGTGGTAACGGTACTATGTGGTGTAAAGTTTTTCTCCGTCGCTGGCCAATCCACAACCAGTTTAGCTTTCGCCACACTTGACGGACATACCGCAAGCGAAAATGATGATGGAAACAGGCACACAGACTGCCCCTGTTCCCATCACCATTTTTTTGTATTTTTTTTCATGCTCGAACTCCGCTAACATACAGAACACTGGAGCGAGCATGAAGATACACATGAAAATAAATAAAGGAAAACAAATAAAGGAAAACAAAGAATGAGAATGACTCCGAGAAGTGAATTACCCCAACCTTGGAGGACAGCAAGGCAGCGGTGAAAAAAAAACAACACGCGCAAACACAGTCCTTCTCGTACAGTGGCACAGCCATCGAAGAACTTAACGGTCATGCCACTGACGGGAAGGAATGAATGCGCCTTGCCTTTTTTTGCAGCAGAGCACATAGTAGCCGGCAGTGAGCGATGTAAGAAATTGCAACCCCAATCTTTCCCATGACCATCCGTTAGGATTTCTGGGACACCAGCCAACTCCATGCAGTGTTAGACAAGGCAACAGCACAACGGAACCTGCACTTTCCAATGGTAGCGTCTAAGACATTGCAGTTACCCCCATGCAACAGTTGTGATCACTGCAATGTCGTATAACTAAAAGAGCCTTCTCCTATACTGCATTGAGATGCGTTTGGTGGCGAGCACAGTCGCGCGGTTGAGTGTTGCGATGTCTGATGCAGAGGGCTGTTCATCAGTGAGAGAAACGACGATTGTGACGGGGAACCGCCAGAGACCGTATCGCCGTAGCCAGTGTCAGGAGAGCCATGGTGCATGGGGTATACCGTTGTCCTAGAAACCCTGGCAGGTTGATCAGGGAAAGATTGGGGTGCAGGAAACATGCGGTTTGAGGGTTGTACTGGAAAGGCTGCATTTTTCATAGCAACAATAATGGAGAGCTATCGGCAATGGGTCTTTGAGAACCAAAAATCTCTAACACAGTGTAAAGAACGGGCGGAATAGTCCACTGACGCTCCGAGCTCAGTTCATGAAGGCGTGACGCAATGGCGGCACCCATTGTGTCCCACTGATCCTCCGTCTCAGACCGCCGCAATAAAGACAGCGCTTCTTGGGTGGCATCTTGCTTGTTATTCTTCCGACGCGGGTGAGCCGCAACGCTGCGGCTCGTCCGCTCGGAACTCACTTCCCTGCTACGACATGCTCTGCTGGCAGGGGCAGTAGTACTGCCACACGACACATTTTGTTCCCCCACTTCCGGAGTTACTGAAGTGGGGTACAAATCGGGCGTGCTACACTGGCTGTCTTCCAAGGCTGGGGTACCTTCTCTGGGCTCATCATCCTGCGACTCCTGTCCTGGCCCATCTGTGTCGGGTGAAGCGGTTGTGACCGTGGGAGGCGCGGCCGTGATGTTCCCGCTGGATCTGTGGACGAAACAAGAGTACCATTTAGAGACATAGAACCTCAAAATGCTACGCCATCGAAGCCGAGCTTGCTAAGATATTTGCACTTACGCACGCAATGCTCGACTTGTTCTGAGGAAGTGCAGTATCTCCTGGTGTGGACACTTTTTCTCTGACGGGGACATGCCGCTTTTTTCACAATCCTTTTCGTGCTTCTTGTAGCGGTCCCGAACAAACCGCCAACGATTCTTGACGTCTTTAACTGCAAAATTACAGATGGCAATTAAACATGGTACAAGCAGTCTGCAAAAGGATGCAATCCACCGAAAGCTGCAATAAACAGTGTGGTTAGATGCAGTACAGTTCTGAGTACATCCAAGAAAGAAACACCAAAGCGTTACCAATAGTGTAAACTTACGGATTTCACTGTGGACGGCAGCAGTGGCGGAGTCCCAATTGGGATACATGCCAGGCGTCCGCCTTTAACTCACGGTCACTGTAGCCCGGCTCGGCTGGGTCCCAAATCTCAGGCCTACTTTCAACCTGCAGGGGGGGAGGAAAGAAGAAAACAAGTTGAATAGCATTCCGAGGGGGGTGGATATGGTTGTGTAAGCGCACACTACACTCACCAAGGTTATCATCCTGACGACGTTTATCCCCATTCGCTGATACCACGCCATTGTCCGGAAATAGTGATGACAACGCGATTGTAATGTGCTTGGCGACTACAGAAAATGTTTTTCGTCCTGTGAGTAATCAGAAAATGTTTACATTTCATTAGATACACAACATTATTGCCCACTAGCGCACAATTGCAAGTCGCCAAAAATAACAACGAGGCTCACATCTACACACGTGAGATGCCGAAGGGAGAGCAATTCTATAAAAGGATAAAATTGATAAAAAATATTTTCAGCTTCCTATTTGTAAGTAGGGTAGGCAATGCAAAAAGGGACTAAACGCGTGGCCTCGCCCGTGCAAAGGAATGCCATGCAACCGGGTGGGGGGCCATATAATGGTGGAAAGTTACGCCCTAAATTGTGGGGCAAAGCAAGGGAGGAAAACTGCGGATAACGTGCGTTGCAATGCTAAAAAAAAGGACGCAAAAGAGCGCGAAGCGGGCAGGAGAGAGCAAAATAAGGTGGGGTGGAGCTGGACACGTCTTGCCTGCAATGAATGGCGAAGTAGTGCATTACCTTCTTTATCCGAGGTTGAGGATTTTCACGCTGCTGGTGTTGGTTGGTTGCTTGCCCAGCTGGGGGTAGCGGTGGTGCCTCCGCTGGGGGTTGTAGTGGTGGTGCTGTGCTCGCTGGGGGTTGTAGTGGTGGTGCTGTGCTGGGCCACTTGCTTGCCTCCACTGGGGGTTGTAGTGGTGGTGCTGTGGTGGGCCACCTGCTTGCCTCCGCTGGGGGTTGTAGTGGTGGTGCTGTGGTGGGCCACCTGCTTGGCTCCGCTGGGGGTTGTAGTGGTGGTGCTGTGGTGGGCCACCTGCTTGCCTCCGCTGGGGGTTGTAGTGGTGGTGCTGTGGTGGGCCACCTGCTTGCCTCCGCTGGGGGTTGTAGTGGTGGTGCTGGGCCCGCTGGGGGTTGTAGTGGTGGTGCTGTGGTGAGCCACCTGCTTGCCTCCGCTGGGGGTTGTAGTGGTGGTGCTGGGCCCGCTGGGGGTTGTAGTGGTGGTGCTGTGGTGGGCCACCTGCTTGCCCCGCTGGGGGTTGTAGTGGTGGTGCTGTGGTGGGCCACCTGCTTGCCTCTGCTGGGGGTTGTAGTGGTGGTGCTGTGGTGGGCCACCTGCTTGCCTCTGCTGGGGGTTGTAGTGGTGGTGCTGTGCTGGGCCCGCTGGGGGTTGTAGTGGTGGTGCTGTGGTGAGCCACCTGCTTGCCCCGCTGGGGGTTGTAGTGGTGGTGCTGTGCTGGGCCCGCTGGGGGTTGTAGTGGTGGTGCTGTGGTGGGCCACCTTCTTGCCTCCGCTGGGGGTTGTAGTGGTAGTGCTGTGGTGGGCCACCTGCTTGCCACGCTGGGGGTTGTAGTGGTGGTGCTGTGCTGGGCCCGCTGGAGGTTGTAGTGGTGGTGCTGTGGTGAGCCACCTGCTTGCCTCCGCTGGGGGTTGTAGTGGTGGTGCTGTGGTGGGCCACCTGCTTGCCTCCGCTGGGGGTTGTAGTGGTGGTGCTGTGGTGGGCCACCTGCTTGCCTCCGCTGGGGGTTGTAGTGGTGGGCCACCTGCTTGCCCCGCTGGGGGGTGTAGTGGTGGTGCTGTGGTGGGCCACCTGCTTGCCTCCGCTGGGGGTTGAAGTGGTGGTGCTGTGCTGGGCCCGCTGGGGGTTGTAGTGGTGGTGCTGTGGTGAGCCACCTGCTTGCCCCGCTGGGGGTTGTAGTGGTGGTGCTGTGGTGGGCCACCTGCTTGCCTCTGCTGGGGGTTGTAGTGGTGGTGCTGTGGTGGGCCACCTGCTTGCCTCCGCTGGGGGTTGTAGTGGTGGTGCTGTGGTGGGCCACCTGCTTGCCTCCGCTGGGGGTTGTAGTGGTGGTGCTGTGGTGAGCAACCTGCTTGCCCCGCAGGGGGTTGTAGTGGTGGTGCTGTGGTGGGCCACCTGCTTGCCCCGCTGGGGGTTGTAGTGGTGGTGCTGTGGTGGGCCACCTGCTTGCCTCCGCTGGAGGTTGTAGTGGGGGTGCTGTGGTGGGCCACCTGCTTGCCTCCGCTGGGGGTTGTAGTGGTGGTGCTAAGGTGGGCCACCTGCTTGCCTCCGCTGGGGGTTGTAGTGGTGGTGCTGTGGTGGGCCACCTGCTTACCTCCGCTGGGGGTTGTAGTGGTGGTGCTGTGGTGAGCCACCTGCTTGCCCCGCTGGGGGTTGTAGTGGTGGTGCTGTGGTGAGCCACCTGCTTGCCTCGCTGGGGGTTGTAGTGGTGGTGCTGTGGTGGGCCACCTGCTTGCCTCCGCTGGAGGTTGTAGTGGTGCTGTGCTGGGCCCGCTGGGGGTTGTAGTGGTGGTGCTGTGGTGAGCCACCTGCTTGCCCCGCTGGGGGTTGTAGTGGTGGTGCTGTGGTGGGCCACCTGCTTGCCTCCACTGGGGGTTGTAGTGGTGGTGCTGTGCTGGGCCCGCTGGGGGTTGTAGTGGTGGTGCTGTGGTGAGCCACCTGCTTGCCTCCACTGGGGGTTGTAGTGGTGGTGCTGTGGTGGGCCACCTGCTTGCCTCCGCTGGGGGTTGTAGTGTTGGGCCACCTGCTTGCCCCGCTGGGGGGTGTAGTGGTGGTGCTGTCGTGGGCCACCTGCTTGCCTCCGCTGGGGGTTGTAGTGGTGGTGCTGTGCCCGCTGGAGGTTGTAGTGGTGGTGCTGTGGTGAGCCACCTGCTTGCCCCGCTGGGGGTTGTAGTGGTGGTGCTTGTGGTGGGCCACCTGCTTGCCTCCACTGGGGGTTGTAGTGGTGGTGCTGTGGTGGGCCACCTGCTTGCCCCGCTGGGGGTTGTAGTGGTGGTGCTGTGGTGGGCCACCTGCTTGCCCCGCTGGGGGTTGTAGGGGTGGTGCTGTGGTGGGCCACCTGCTTGCCTCCGCTGGGGGTTGTAGTGGTGGTGCTGTGCTGGGCCCGCTGGGGATTGTAGTGGTGGTGCTGTGGTGAGCCACCTGCTTGCCTCCACTGGGGGTTGTAGTGGTGGTGCTGTGGTGGGCCACCTGCTTGCCTCCGCTGGGGTTTGTAGTGGTGGTGCTGTGCCCGCTGGGGGTTGTAGTGGTGGTGCTGTGGTGAGCCACCAGCTTGCCCCGCTGGGGGTTGTAGTGGTGGTGCTGTGGTGGGCCACCTGCTTGCCTCCGCTGGGGGTTGTAGTGGTGGGCCACCTGCTTGCCTCCGCTGGGGGGTGTAGTGGTGGTGCTGTGGTGGGCCACCTGCTTCCCTCCGTTGGGGGTTGTAGTGGTGGTGCTGTGCCCCGCTGGGGGTTATAGTGGTGGTGCTGTGGTGAGCCACCTGCTTGCCCCGCTGGGGGTTGTAGTGGTGGTGCTGTGGTGGGCCACCTGCTTGCCTCCACTGGGGGTTGTAGTGGTGGTGCTGTGGTGGGCCACCTGCTTGCCCCGCTGGGGGTTGTAGTGGTGGTGCTGTGGTGGGCCACCTGCTTGCCCCACTGGGGGTTGTAGTGGTGGTGCTGTGGTGGGCCACCTGCTTGCCTCCGCTGGGGGTTGTAGTGGTGGTGCTGTGCTGGGCCCGCTGGGGGTTGTAGTGGTGGTGCTGTGGTGAGCCACCTGCTTGCCCTGCTGGGGGTTGTAGTGGTGGTGCTGTGGTGGGCCACCTTCTTGCCTCCACTGGGGGTTGTAGTGGTAGTGCTGTGGTGGGCCACCTGCTTGCCCCGCTGGGGGTTGTAGTGGTGGTGCTTTGCTGGGCCCGCTGGGGGTTGTAGTGGTGGTGCTGTGGTGAGCCACCTGCTTGCCCCGCTGGGGGTTGTAGTGGTGGTGCTGTGGTGGGCCACCTGCTTGCCTCCGCTGGGGGTTGTAGTGGTGGTGCTGTGGTGGGCCACCTGCTTGGCTCCGCTGGGGGTTGTAGTGGTGGTGCTGTGGTGGGCCACCTGCTTGCCTCCGCTGGGGGTTGTAGTGGTGGTGCTGTGGTGGGCCACCTGCTTGCCTCCGCTGGGGGTTGTAGTGGTGGTGCTGTGGTGAGCCACCTGCTTGGCTCCGCTGGGGGTTGTAGTGGTGGTGCTGTGGTGGGCCACCTGCTTGCCTCCGCTGGGGGTTGTAGTGGTGGTGCTGTGGTGGGCCACCTGCTTGCCTCCGCTGGGGGTTGTAGTGGTGGTGCTGGGCCCGCTGGGGGTTGTAGTGGTGGTGCTGTGGTGAGCCACCTGCTTGCCTCCGCTGGGGGTTGTAGTGGTGGTGCTGGGCCCGCTGGGGGTTGTAGTGGTGGTGCTGTGGTGGGCCACCTGCTTGCCCCGCTGGGGGTTGTAGTGGTGGTGCTGTGGTGGGCCACCTGCTTGCCTCTGCTGGGGGTTGTAGTGGTGGTGCTGTGGTGGGCCACCTGCTTGCCTCTGCTGGGGGTTGTAGTGGTGGTGCTGTGCTGGGCCCGCTGGGGGTTGTAGTGGTGGTGCTGTGGTGAGCCACCTGCTTGCCCCGCTGGGGGTTGTAGTGGTGGTGCTGTGCTGGGCCCGCTGGGGGTTGTAGTGGTGGTGCTGTGGTGGGCCACCTTCTTGCCTCCGCTGGGGGTTGTAGTGGTAGTGCTGTGGTGGGCCACCTGCTTGCCACGCTGGGGGTTGTAGTGGTGGTGCTGTGCTGGGCCCGCTGGAGGTTGTAGTGGTGGTGCTGTGGTGAGCCACCTGCTTGCCTCCGCTGGGGGTTGTAGTGGTGGTGCTGTGGTGGGCCACCTGCTTGCCTCCGCTGGGGGTTGTAGTGGTGGTGCTGTGGTGGGCCACCTGCTTGCCTCCGCTGGGGGTTGTAGTGGTGGGCCACCTGCTTGCCCCGCTGGGGGGTGTAGTGGTGGTGCTGTGGTGGGCCACCTGCTTGCCTCCGCTGGGGGTTGAAGTGGTGGTGCTGTGCTGGGCCCGCTGGGGGTTGTAGTGGTGGTGCTGTGGTGAGCCACCTGCTTGCCCCGCTGGGGGTTGTAGTGGTGGTGCTGTGGTGGGCCACCTGCTTGCCTCTGCTGGGGGTTGTAGTGGTGGTGCTGTGGTGGGCCACCTGCTTGCCTCCGCTGGGGGTTGTAGTGGTGGTGCTGTGGTGGGCCACCTGCTTGCCTCCGCTGGGGGTTGTAGTGGTGGTGCTGTGGTGAGCAACCTGCTTGCCCAGCAGGGGGTTGTAGTGGTGGTGCTGTGGTGGGCCACCTGCTTGCCCCGCTGGGGGTTGTAGTGGTGGTGCTGTGGTGGGCCACCTGCTTGCCTCCGCTGGAGGTTGTAGTGGGGGTGCTGTGGTGGGCCACCTGCTTGCCTCCGCTGGGGGTTGTAGTGGTGGTGCTAAGGTGGGCCACCTGCTTGCCTCCGCTGGGGGTTGTAGTGGTGGTGCTGTGGTGGGCCACCTGCTTGCCTCCGCTGGGGGTTGTAGTGGTGGTGCTGTGGTGAGCCACCTGCTTGCCCCGCTGGGGGTTGTAGTGGTGGTGCTGTGGTGAGCCACCTGCTTGCCTCGCTGGGGGTTGTAGTGGTGGTGCTGTGGTGGGCCACCTGCTTGCCTCCGCTGGAGGTTGTAGTGGTGCTGTGCTGGGCCCGCTGGGGGTTGTAGTGGTGGTGCTGTGGTGAGCCACCTGCTTGCCCCGCTGGGGGTTGTAGTGGTGGTGCTGTGGTGGGCCACCTGCTTGCCTCCACTGGGGGTTGTAGTGGTGGTGCTGTGCTGGGCCCGCTGGGGGTTGTAGTGGTGGTGCTGTGGTGAGCCACCTGCTTGCCTCCACTGGGGGTTGTAGTGGTGGTGCTGTGGTGGGCCACCTGCTTGCCTCCGCTGGGGGTTGTAGTGTTGGGCCACCTGCTTGCCCCGCTGGGGGGTGTAGTGGTGGTGCTGTCGTGGGCCACCTGCTTGCCTCCGCTGGGGGTTGTAGTGGTGGTGCTGTGCCCGCTGGAGGTTGTAGTGGTGGTGCTGTGGTGAGCCACCTGCTTGCCCCGCTGGGGGTTGTAGTGGTGGTGCTGTGGTGGGCCACCTGCTTGCCTCCACTGGGGGTTGTAGTGGTGGTGCTGTGGTGGGCCACCTGCTTGCCCCGCTGGGGCTTGTAGTGGTGGTGCTGTGGTGGGCCACCTGCTTGCCCCGCTGGGGGTTGTAGGGGTGGTGCTGTGGTGGGCCACCTGCTTGCCTCCGCTGGGGGTTGTAGTGGTGGTGCTGTGCTGGGCCCGCTGGGGATTGTAGTGGTGGTGCTGTGGTGAGCCACCTGCTTGCCTCCACTGGGGGTTGTAGTGGTGGTGCTGTGGTGGGCCACCTGCTTGCCTCCGCTGGGGTTTGTAGTGGTGGTGCTGTGCCCGCTGGGGGTTGTAGTGGTGGTGCTGTGGTGAGCCACCAGCTTGCCCCGCTGGGGGTTGTAGTGGTGGTGCTGTGGTGGGCCACCTGCTTGCCTCCGCTGGGGGTTGTAGTGGTGGGCCACCTGCTTGCCTCCGCTGGGGGGTGTAGTGGTGGTGCTGTGGTGGGCCACCTGCTTCCCTCCGTTGGGGGTTGTAGTGGTGGTGCTGTGCCCCGCTGGGGGTTATAGTGGTGGTGCTGTGGTGAGCCACCTGCTTGCCCCGCTGGGGGTTGTAGTGGTGGTGCTGTGGTGGGCCACCTGCTTGCCTCCACTGGGGGTTGTAGTGGTGGTGCTGTGGTGGGCCACCTGCTTGCCCCGCTGGGGGTTGTAGTGGTGGTGCTGTGGTGGGCCACCTGCTTGCCCCACTGGGGGTTGTAGTGGTGGTGCTGTGGTGGGCCACCTGCTTGCCTCCGCTGGGGGTTGTAGTGGTGGTGCTGTGCTGGGCCCGCTGGGGGTTGTAGTGGTGGTGCTGTGGTGAGCCACCTGCTTGCCCTGCTGGGGGTTGTAGTGGTGGTGCTGTGGTGGGCCACCTTCTTGCCTCCACTGGGGGTTGTAGTGGTAGTGCTGTGGTGGGCCACCTGCTTGCCCCACTGGGGGTTGTAGTGGTGGTGCTTTGCTGGGCCCGCTGGGGGTTGTAGTGGTGGTGCTGTGGTGAGCCACCTGCTTGCCCCGCTGGGGGTTGTAGTGGTGGTGCTGTGGTGGGCCACCTGCTTGCCTCCGCTGGGGGTTGTAGTGGTGGTGCTGTGGTGGGCCACCTGCTTGGCTCCGCTGGGGGTTGTAGTGGTGGTGCTGTGGTGGGCCACCTGCTTGCCTCCGCTGGGGGTTGTAGTGGTGGTGCTGTGGTGGGCCACCTGCTTGCCTCCGCTGGGGGTTGTAGTGGTGGTGCTGGGCCCGCTGGGGGTTGTAGTGGTGGTGCTGTGGTGAGCCACCTGCTTGCCTCCGCTGGGGGTTGTAGTGGTGGTGCTGGGCCCGCTGGGGGTTGTAGTGGTGGTGCTGTGGTGGGCCACCTGCTTGCCCCGCTGGGGGTTGTAGTGGTGGTGCTGTGGTGGGCCACCTGCTTGCCTCTGCTGGGGGTTGTAGTGGTGGTGCTGTGCTGGGCCCGCTGGGGGTTGTAGTGGTGGTGCTGTGGTGAGCCACCTGCTTGCCCCGCTGGGGGTTGTAGTGGTGGTGCTGTGCTGGGCCCGCTGGGGGTTGTAGTGGTGGTGCTGTGGTGGGCCACCTTCTTGCCTCCGCTGGGGGTTGTAGTGGTAGTGCTGTGGTGGGCCACCTGCTTGCCACGCTGGGGGTTGTAGTGGTGGTGCTGTGCTGGGCCCGCTGGAGGTTGTAGTGGTGGTGCTGTGGTGAGCCACCTGCTTGCCCCGCTGGGGGTTGTAGTGGTGGTGCTGTGGTGGGCCACCTGCTTGCCTCCGCTGGGGGTTGTAGTGGTGGTGCTGTGGTGGGCCACCTGCTTGCCTCCGCTGGGGGTTGTAGTGGTGGTGCTGTGGTGAGCCACCTGCTTGCCTCCGCTGGGGGTTGTAGTGGTGGTGCTGGGCCCGCTGGGGGTTGTAGTGGTGGTGCTGTGGTGGGCCACCTGCTTGCCCCGCTGGGGGTTGTAGTGGTGGTGCTGTGGTGGGCCACCTGCTTGCCTCTGCTGGGGGTTGTAGTGGTGGTGCTGTGGTGGGCCACCTGCTTGCCTCTGCTGGGGGTTGTAGTGGTGGTGCTGTGCTGGGCCCGCTGGGGGTTGTAGTGGTGGTGCTGTGGTGAGCCACCTGCTTGCCCCGCTGGGGGTTGTAGTGGTGGTGCTGTGCTGGGCCCGCTGGGGGTTGTAGTGGTGGTGCTGTGGTGGGCCACCTTCTTGCCTCCGCTGGGGGTTGTAGTGGTAGTGCTGTGGTGGGCCACCTGCTTGCCACGCTGGGGGTTGTAGTGGTGGTGCTGTGCTGGGCCCGCTGGAGGTTGTAGTGGTGGTGCTGTGGTGAGCCACCTGCTTGCCTCCGCTGGGGGTTGTAGTGGTGGTGCTGTGGTGGGCCACCTGCTTGCCTCCGCTGGGGGTTGTAGTGGTGGTGCTGTGGTGGGCCACCTGCTTGCCTCCGCTGGGGGTTGTAGTGGTGGGCCACCTGCTTGCCCCGCTGGGGGGTGTAGTGGTGGTGCTGTGGTGGGCCACCTGCTTGCCTCCGCTGGGGGTTGAAGTGGTGGTGCTGTGCTGGGCCCGCTGGGGGTTGTAGTGGTGGTGCTGTGGTGAGCCACCTGCTTGCCCCGCTGGGGGTTGTAGTGGTGGTGCTGTGGTGGGCCACCTGCTTGCCTCTGCTGGGGGTTGTAGTGGTGGTGCTGTGGTGGGCCACCTGCTTGCCTCCGCTGGGGGTTGTAGTGGTGGTGCTGTGGTGGGCCACCTGCTTGCCTCCGCTGGGGGTTGTAGTGGTGGTGCTGTGGTGAGCAACCTGCTTGCCCCGCAGGGGGTTGTAGTGGTGGTGCTGTGGTGGGCCACCTGCTTGCCCCGCTGGGGGTTGTAGTGGTGGTGCTGTGGTGGGCCACCTGCTTGCCTCCGCTGGAGGTTGTAGTGGGGGTGCTGTGGTGGGCCACCTGCTTGCCTCCGCTGGGGGTTGTAGTGGTGGTGCTAAGGTGGGCCACCTGCTTGCCTCCGCTGGGGGTTGTAGTGGTGGTGCTGTGGTGGGCCACCTGCTTGCCTCCGCTGGGGGTTGTAGTGGTGGTGCTGTGGTGAGCCACCTGCTTGCCCCGCTGGGGGTTGTAGTGGTGGTGCTGTGGTGAGCCACCTGCTTGCCTCGCTGGGGGTTGTAGTGGTGGTGCTGTGGTGGGCCACCTGCTTGCCTCCGCTGGAGGTTGTAGTGGTGCTGTGCTGGGCCCGCTGGGGGTTGTAGTGGTGGTGCTGTGGTGAGCCACCTGCTTGCCCCGCTGGGGGTTGTAGTGGTGGTGCTGTGGTGGGCCACCTGCTTGCCTCCACTGGGGGTTGTAGTGGTGGTGCTGTGCTGGGCCCGCTGGGGGTTGTAGTGGTGGTGCTGTGGTGAGCCACCTGCTTGCCTCCACTGGGGGTTGTAGTGGTGGTGCTGTGGTGGGCCACCTGCTTGCCTCCGCTGGGGGTTGTAGTGTTGGGCCACCTGCTTGCCCCGCTGGGGGGTGTAGTGGTGGTGCTGTCGTGGGCCACCTGCTTGCCTCCGCTGGGGGTTGTAGTGGTGGTGCTGTGCCCGCTGGAGGTTGTAGTGGTGGTGCTGTGGTGAGCCACCTGCTTGCCCCGCTGGGGGTTGTAGTGGTGGTGCTGTGGTGGGCCACCTGCTTGCCTCCACTGGGGGTTGTAGTGGTGGTGCTGTGGTGGGCCACCTGCTTGCCCCGCTGGGGGTTGTAGTGGTGGTGCTGTGGTGGGCCACCTGCTTGCCCCGCTGGGGGTTGTAGGGGTGGTGCTGTGGTGGGCCACCTGCTTGCCTCCGCTGGGGGTTGTAGTGGTGGTGCTGTGCTGGGCCCGCTGGGGATTGTAGTGGTGGTGCTGTGGTGAGCCACCTGCTTGCCTCCACTGGGGGTTGTAGTGGTGGTGCTGTGGTGGGCCACCTGCTTGCCTCCGCTGGGGTTTGTAGTGGTGGTGCTGTGCCCGCTGGGGGTTGTAGTGGTGGTGCTGTGGTGAGCCACCAGCTTGCCCCGCTGGGGGTTGTAGTGGTGGTGCTGTGGTGGGCCACCTGCTTGCCTCCGCTGGGGGTTGTAGTGGTGGGCCACCTGCTTGCCTCCGCTGGGGGGTGTAGTGGTGGTGCTGTGGTGGGCCACCTGCTTCCCTCCGTTGGGGGTTGTAGTGGTGGTGCTGTGCCCCGCTGGGGGTTATAGTGGTGGTGCTGTGGTGAGCCACCTGCTTGCCCCGCTGGGGGTTGTAGTGGTGGTGCTGTGGTGGGCCACCTGCTTGCCTCCACTGGGGGTTGTAGTGGTGGTGCTGTGGTGGGCCACCTGCTTGCCCCGCTGGGGGTTGTAGTGGTGGTGCTGTGGTGGGCCACCTGCTTGCCCCACTGGGGGTTGTAGTGGTGGTGCTGTGGTGGGCCACCTGCTTGCCTCCGCTGGGGGTTGTAGTGGTGGTGCTGTGCTGGGCCCGCTGGGGGTTGTAGTGGTGGTGCTGTGGTGAGCCACCTGCTTGCCCTGCTGGGGGTTGTAGTGGTGGTGCTGTGGTGGGCCACCTTCTTGCCTCCACTGGGGGTTGTAGTGGTAGTGCTGTGGTGGGCCACCTGCTTGCCCCACTGGGGGTTGTAGTGGTGGTGCTTTGCTGGGCCCGCTGGGGGTTGTAGTGGTGGTGCTGTGGTGAGCCACCTGCTTGCCCCGCTGGGGGTTGTAGTGGTGGTGCTGTGGTGGGCCACCTGCTTGCCTCCGCTGGGGGTTGTAGTGGTGGTGCTGTGGTGGGCCACCTGCTTGGCTCCGCTGGGGGTTGTAGTGGTGGTGCTGTGGTGGGCCACCTGCTTGCCTCCGCTGGGGGTTGTAGTGGTGGTGCTGTGGTGGGCCACCTGCTTGCCTCCGCTGGGGGTTGTAGTGGTGGTGCTGGGCCCGCTGGGGGTTGTAGTGGTGGTGCTGTGGTGAGCCACCTGCTTGCCTCCGCTGGGGGTTGTAGTGGTGGTGCTGGGCCCGCTGGGGGTTGTAGTGGTGGTGCTGTGGTGGGCCACCTGCTTGCCCCGCTGGGGGTTGTAGTGGTGGTGCTGTGGTGGGCCACCTGCTTGCCTCTGCTGGGGGTTGTAGTGGTGGTGCTGTGCTGGGCCCGCTGGGGGTTGTAGTGGTGGTGCTGTGGTGAGCCACCTGCTTGCCCCGCTGGGGGTTGTAGTGGTGGTGCTGTGCTGGGCCCGCTGGGGGTTGTAGTGGTGGTGCTGTGGTGGGCCACCTTCTTGCCTCCGCTGGGGGTTGTAGTGGTAGTGCTGTGGTGGGCCACCTGCTTGCCACGCTGGGGGTTGTAGTGGTGGTGCTGTGCTGGGCCCGCTGGAGGTTGTAGTGGTGGTGCTGTGGTGAGCCACCTGCTTGCCCCGCTGGGGGTTGTAGTGGTGGTGCTGTGGTGGGCCACCTGCTTGCCTCCGCTGGGGGTTGTAGTGGTGGTGCTGTGGTGGGCCACCTGCTTGCCTCCGCTGGGGGTTGTAGTGGTGGGCCACCTGCTTGCCCCGCTGGGGGGTGTAGTGGTGGTGCTGTGGTGGGCCACCTGCTTGCCTCCGCTGGGGGTTGAAGTGGTGGTGCTGTGCTGGGCCCGCTGGGGGTTGTAGTGGTGGTGCTGTGGTGAGCCACCTGCTTCCCCCGCTGGGGGTTGTAGTGGTGGTGCTGTGGTGGGCCACCTGCTTGCCTCCGCTGGGGGTTGTAGTGGTGGTGCTGTGGTGGGCCACCTGCTTGCCTCTGCTGGGGGTTGTAGTGGTGGTGCTGTGGTGGGCCACCTGCTTGCCTCCGCTGGGGGTTGTAGTGGTGGTGCTGTGGTGGGCCACCTGCTTGCCTCCGCTGGGGGTTGTAGTGGTGGTGCTGTGGTGAGCAACCTGCTTGCCCCGCAGGGGGTTGTAGTGGTGGTGCTGTGGTGGGCCACCTGCTTGCCCCGCTGGGGGTTGTAGTGGTGGTGCTGTGGTGGGCCACCTGCTTGCCTCCGCTGGAGGTTGTAGTGGGGGTGCTGTGGTGGGCCACCTGCTTGCCTCCGCTGGGGGTTGTAGTGGTGGTGCTAAGGTGGGCCACCTGCTTGCCTCCGCTGGGGGTTGTAGTGGTGGTGCTGTGGTGGGCCACCTGCTTGCCTCCGCTGGGGGTTGTAGTGGTGGTGCTGTGGTGAGCCACCTGCTTGCCCCGCTGGGGGTTGTAGTGGTGGTGCTGTGGTGAGCCACCTGCTTGCCTCGCTGGGGGTTGTAGTGGTGGTGCTGTGGTGGGCCACCTGCTTGCCTCCGCTGGAGGTTGTAGTGGTGCTGTGCTGGGCCCGCTGGGGGTTGTAGTGGTGGTGCTGTGGTGAGCCACCTGCTTGCCCCGCTGGGGGTTGTAGTGGTGGTGCTGTGGTGGGCCACCTGCTTGCCTCCACTGGGGGTTGTAGTGGTGGTGCTGTGCTGGGCCCGCTGGGGGTTGTAGTGGTGGTGCTGTGGTGAGCCACCTGCTTGCCTCCACTGGGGGTTGTAGTGGTGGTGCTGTGGTGGGCCACCTGCTTGCCCAGCTGGGGGTTGTAGTGGTGGTGCTGTGGTGGGCCACCTGCTTGCCTCCGCTGGGGGTTGTAGTGGTAGTGCTGTGCCCGCTGGGGGTTGTAGTGGTGGTGCTGTGGTGAGCCACCTGCTTGCCCCGCTGGGGGTTGTAGTGGTGGTGCTGTGGTGGGCCACCTGCTTGCCTCCGCTGGGGGTTGTAGTGTTGGGCCACCTGCTTGCCCCGCTGGGGGGTGTAGTGGTGGTGCTGTCGTGGGCCACCTGCTTGCCTCCGCTGGGGGTTGTAGTGGTGGTGCTGTGCCCGCTGGAGGTTGTAGTGGTGGTGCTGTGGTGAGCCACCTGCTTGCCCTGCTGGGGGTTGTAGTGGTGGTGCTGTGGTGGGCCACCTGCTTGCCTCCACTGGGGGTTGTAGTGGTGGTGCTGTGGTGGGCCACCTGCTTGCCCCGCTGGGGGTTGTAGTGGTGGTGCTGTGGTGGGCCACCTGCTTGCCCCGCTGGGGGTTGTAGGGGTGGTGCTGTGGTGGGCCACCTGCTTGCCTCCGCTGGGGGTTGTAGTGGTGGTGCTGTGCTGGGCCCGCTGGGGATTGTAGTGGTGGTGCTGTGGTGAGCCACCTGCTTGCCTCCACTGGGGGTTGTAGTGGTGGTGCTGTGGTGGGACACCTGCTTGCCTCCGCTGGGGTTTGTAGTGGTGGTGCAGTGCCCGCTGGGGGTTGTAGTGGTGGTGCTGTGGTGAGCCACCAGCTTGCCCCGCTGGGGGTTGTAGTGGTGGTGCTGTGGTGGGCCACCTGCTTGCCTCCGCTGGGGGTTGTAGTGGTGGGCCACCTGCTTGCCTCCGCTGGGGGGTGTAGTGGTGGTGCTGTGGTGGGCCACCTGCTTCCCTCCGTTGGGGGTTGTAGTGGTGGTGCTGTGCCCCGCTGGGGGTTATAGTGGTGGTGCTGTGGTGAGCCACCTGCTTGCCCCGCTGGGGGTTGTAGTGGTGGTGCTGTGGTGGGCCACCTGCTTGCCTCCACTGGGGGTTGTAGTGGTGGTGCTGTGGTGGGCCACCTGCTTGCCCCGCTGGGGGTTGTAGTGGTGGTGCTGTGGTGGGCCACCTGCTTGCCCCACTGGGGGTTGTAGTGGTGGTGCTGTGGTGTGCCACCTGCTTGCCTCCGCTGGGGGTTGTAGTGGTGGTGCTGTGCTGGGCCCGCTGGGGGTTGTAGTGGTGGTGCTGTGGTGAGCCACCTGCTTGCCCTGCTGGGGGTTGTAGTGGTGGTGCTGTGGTGGGCCACCTTCTTGCCTCCACTGGGGGTTGTAGTGGTAGTGCTGTGGTGGGCCACCTGCTTGCCCCGCTGGGGGTTGTAGTGGTGGTGCTTTGCTGGGCCCGCTGGGGGTTGTAGTGGTGGTGCTGTGGTGAGCCACCTGCTTGCCCCGCTGGGGGTTGTAGTGGTGGTGCTGTGGTGGGCCACCTGCTTGCCTCCGCTGGGGGTTGTAGTGGTGGTGCTGTGGTGGGCCACCTGCTTGCCTCCACTGGGGGTTGTAGTGGTGGTGCTGTGGTGGGCCACCTGCTTGCCCCGCTGGGGGTTGTAGTGGTGGTGCTGTGGTGGGCCACCTGCTTGCCTCCGCTGGGGGTTGTAGTGGTGGTGCTGTGCTGGGCCCGCTGGGGGTTGTAGTGGTGGTGCTGTGGTGAGCCACCTGCTTACCTCCACTGGGGGTTGTAGTGGTGGTGCTGTGCCCGCTGGGGGTTGTAGTGGTGGTGCTGTGGTGGGCCACCTGCTTGCCTCCGCTGGGGGTTGTAGTGGTGGTGCTGTGCCCGCTGGGGGTTGTAGTGGTGGTGCTGTGGTGAGCCACCAGCTTGCCCCGCTGGGGGTTGTAGTGGTGGTGCTGTGGTGGGCCACCTGCTTGCCTCCGCTGGGGGTTGTAGTGGTGGGCCACCTGCTTGCCCCGCTGGGGGGTGTAGTGGTGGTGCTGTGGTGGGCCACCTGCTTGCCTCCGCTGGGGGTTGTAGTGGTGGTGCTGTGCCCGCTGGGGGTTGTAGTGGTGGTGCTGTGGTGAGCCACCTGCTTGCCCCTCTGGGGGTTGTAGTGGTGGTGCTGTGGTGGGCCACCTGCTTGCCTCCACTGGGGGTTGTAGTGGTGCTGTGGTGGGCCACCTGCTTGCCCCGCTGGGGGTTGTAGTAGTGGTGCTGTGGTGGGCCACCTGCTTGCCCCACTGGGGGTTGTAGTGGTGGTGCTGTGGTGGGCCACCTGCTTGCCTCCGCTGGGGGTTGTAGTGGTGGTGCTGTGCCCGCTGGGGGTTGTAGTGGTGGTGCTGTGGTGAGCCACCTGCTTGCCCCGCTGGGGGTTGTAGTGGTGGTGCTGTGGTGGGCCACCTGCTTGCCTCCGCTGGGGGTTGTAGTGGTGGTGCTGTGGTGGGCCACCTGCTTGCCTCCGCTGGGGGTTGTAGTGGTGGTGCTGTGGTGGGCCACCTGCTTGCCTCCGCTGGGGGTTATAGTGGTGGTGCTGTGGTGAGCCACCTGCTTGCCTCCACTGGGGGTTGTAGTGGTGGTGCTGTGGTGGGCCACCTGCTTGCCCAGCTGGGGGTTGTAGTGGTGGTGCTGTGGTGGGCCACCTGCTTGCCTCCGCTGGGGGTTGTAGTGGTGGTGCTGTGCCCGCTGGGGGTTGTAGTGGTGGTGCTGTGGTGAGCCACCTGCTTGCCCCGCTGGGGGTTGTAGTGGTGGTGCTGTGGTGGGCCACCTGCTTGCCTCCGCTGGGGGTTGTAGTGGTGGGCCACCTGCTTGGCCCGTTGGGGGGTGTAGTGGTGGTGCTGTGGTGGGCCACCTGCTTGCCCAGCTGGGGGTTGTAGTGGTGGTGCTGTGATTGGCCACCTGCTTGCCTCCGCTGGGGGTTGTAGTGGTGGTGCTGTGCCCGCTGGGGGTTGTAGTGGTGGTGCTGTGGTGAGCCACCTGCTTGCCCCGCTGGGGGTTGTAGTGGTGGTGCTGTGGTGGGCCACCTGCTTGCCCCGCTGGGGGTTGTAGTGGTGGTGCTGTGGTGGGCCACCTGCTTGCCCCGCTGGGGGTTGTAGGGGTGGTGCTGTGGTGGGCCACCTGCTCGCCTCCGCTGGGGGTTGTAGTGGTGGTGCTGTGCTGGGCCCGCTGGGGGTTGTAGTGGTGGTGCTGTGGTGAGCCACCTGCTTGCCCCGCTGGGAGTTGTAGTGGTGGTGCTGTGGTGGGCCACCTTCTTGCCTCCGCTGGGGGTTGTAGTGGTAGTGCTGTGGTGGGCCACCTGCTTGCCCCGCTGGGGGTTGTAGTGGTGGTGCTTTGCTGGGCCCGCTGGGGGTTGTAGTGGTGGTGCTGTGGTGAGCCACCTGCTTGCCCCGCTGGGGGTTGTAGTGGTGGTGCTGTGGTGGGCCACCTGCTTGCCTCCGCTGGGGGTTGTAGTGGTGGTGCTGTGGTGGGCCACCTGCTTGCCCCGCTGGGGGTTGTAGTGGTGGTGCTGTGGTGGGCCACCTGCTTGCCTCCGCTGGGGGTTGTAGTGGTGGTGCTGTGCCCGCTGGGGGTTGTAGTGGTGGTGCTGTGGTGAGCCACCTGCTTGCCTCCACTGGGGGTTGTAGTGGTGGTGCTGTGCCCGCTGGGGGTTGTAGTGGTGGTGCTGTGGTGGGCCACCTGCTTGCCTCCGCTGGGGGTTGTAGTGGTGGTGCTGTGCCCGCTGGGGGTTGTAGTGGTGGTGCTGTGGTGAGCCACCAGCTTGCCCCGCTGGGGGTTGTAGTGGTGGTGCTGTGGTGGGCCACCTGCTTGCCTCCGCTGGGGGTTGCAGTGGTGGGCCACCTGCTTGCCCCGCTGGGGGGTGTAGTGGTGGTGCTGTGGTGGGCCACCTGCTTGCCTCCGCTGGGGGTTGTAGTGGTGGTGCTGTGCTGGGCCCGCTGGGGGTTGTAGTGGTGGTGCTGTGGTGAGCCACCTGCTTGCCCCTCTGGGGGTTGTAGTGGTGGTGCTGTGGTGGGCCACCTGCTTGCCTCCACTGGGGGTTGTAGTGGTGGTGCTGTGGTGGGCCACCTGCTTGCCTCCGCTGGGGGTTGTAGTGGTGGGCCACCTGCTTGCCTCCGCTGGGGGGTGTAGTGGTGGTGCTGTGGTGGGCCACCTGCTTGCCTCCGCTGGGGGTTGTAGTGGTGGTGCTGTGCCCGCTGGGGGTTGTAGTGGTGGTGCTGTGGTGAGCCACCTGCTTGCCCCACTGGGGGTTGTAGTGGTGGTGCTGTGGTGGGCCACCTGCTTGCCTCCGCTGGGGGTTGTAGTGGTGGGCCACCTGCTTGGCCCGCTGGGGGTTGTAGTGGTGGTGCTGTGGTGGGCCACCTGCTTGCCTCCGCTGGGGGTTGTAGTGGTGGTGCTGTGGTGGGCCACCTGCTTGCCTCCGCTGGGGGTTGTAGTGGTGGTGCTGTGGTGGGCCACCTGCTTGCCCAGCTGGGGGTTGTAGTGGTGGTGCTGTGGTGGGCCACCTGCTTGCCTCCGCTGGGGGTTGTAGTGGTGGTGCTGTGCCCGCTGGGGGTTGTAGTGGTGGTGCTGTGGTGAGCCACCTGCTTGCCCCGCTGGGGGTTGTAGTGGTGGTGCTGTGGTGGGCCACCTGCTTGCCTCCGCTGGGGGTTGTAGTGGTGGGCCACCTGCTTGGCCCGCTGGGGGGTGTAGTGGTGGTGCTGTGGTGGGCCACCTGCTTGCCTCCGCTGGGGGTTGTAGTGGTGGTGCTGTGCCCGCTGGGGGTTGTAGTGGTGGGCCACCTGCTTGGCCCGCTGGGGGGTGTAGTGGTGGTGCTGTGGTTGGCCACCTGCTTGCCTCCGCTGGGGGTTGTAGTGGTGGGCCACCTGCTTGGCCCGCTGGGGGTTGTAGTGGTGGTGCTGTGGTGGGCCACCTGCTTGCCTCCGCTGGGGGTTGTAGTGGTGGTGCTGTGGTGGGCCACCTGCTTGCCTCCGCTGGGGGTTGTAGTGGTGGTGCTGTGGTGGGCCACCTGCTTGCCCAGCTGGGGGTTGTAGTGGTGGTGCTGTGGTGGGCCACCTGCTTGCCTCCGCTGGGGGTTGTAGTGGTGGTGCTGTGCCCGCTGGGGGTTGTAGTGGTGGTGCTGTGGTGGGCCACCTGCTTGCCCCGCTGGGGGTTGTAGTGGTGGTGCTGTGGTGGGCCACCTGCTTGCCTCCGCTGGGGGTTGTAGTGGTGGTGCTGTGCCCGCTGGGGGTTGTAGTGGTGGTGCTGTGGTGAGCCACCTGCTTGCCTCCACTGGGGGTTGTAGTGGTGGTGCTGTGCCCGCTGGGGGTTGTAGTGGTGGTGCTGTGGTGGGCCACCTGCTTGCCTCCGCTGGGGGTTGTAGTGGTGGTGCTGTGCCCGCTGGGGGTTGTAGTGGTGGTGCTGTGGTGAGCCACCAGCTTGCCCCGCTGGGGGTTGTAGTGGTGGTGCTGTGGTGGGCCACCTGCTTGCCTCCGCTGGGGGTTGCAGTGGTGGGCCACCTGCTTGCCCCGCTGGGGGGTGTAGTGGTGGTGCTGTGGTGGGCCACCTGCTTGCCTCCGCTGGGGGTTGTAGTGGTGGTGCTGTGCTGGGCCCGCTGGGGGTTGTAGTGGTGGTGCTGTGGTGAGCCACCTGCTTGCCCCTCTGGGGGTTGTAGTGGTGGTGCTGTGGTGGGCCACCTGCTTGCCTCCACTGGGGGTTGTAGTGGTGGTGCTGTGGTGGGCCACCTGCTTGCCTCCGCTGGGGGTTGTAGTGGTGGGCCACCTGCTTGCCTCCGCTGGGGGGTGTAGTGGTGGTGCTGTGGTGGGCCACCTGCTTGCCTCCGCTGGGGGTTGTAGTGGTGGTGCTGTGCCCGCTGGGGGTTGTAGTGGTGGTGCTGTGGTGAGCCACCTGCTTGCCCCACTGGGGGTTGTAGTGGTGGTGCTGTGGTGGGCCACCTGCTTGCCTCCGCTGGGGGTTGTAGTGGTGGGCCACCTGCTTGGCCCGCTGGGGGTTGTAGTGGTGGTGCTGTGGTGGGCCACCTGCTTGCCTCCGCTGGGGGTTGTAGTGGTGGTGTGTGGTGGGCCACCTGCTTGCCTCCGCTGGGGGTTGTAGTGGTGGTGCTGTGGTGGGCCACCTGCTTGCCCAGCTGGGGGTTGTAGTGGTGGTGCTGTGGTGGGCCACCTGCTTGCCTCCGCTGGGGGTTGTAGTGGTGGTGCTGTGCCCGCTGGGGGTTGTAGTGGTGGTGCTGTGGTGAGCCACCTGCTTGCCCCGCTGGGGGTTGTAGTGGTGGTGCTGTGGTGGGCCACCTGCTTGCCTCCGCTGGGGGTTGTAGTGGTGGGCCACCTGCTTGGCCCGCTGGGGGGTGTAGTGGTGGTGCTGTGGTGGGCCACCTGCTTGCCTCCGCTGGGGGTTGTAGTGGTGGTGCTGTGCCCGCTGGGGGTTGTAGTGGTGGGCCACCTGCTTGGCCCGCTGGGGGGTGTAGTGGTGGTGCTGTGGTTGGCCACCTGCTTGCCTCCGCTGGGGGTTGTAGTGGTGGGCCACCTGCTTGGCCCGCTGGGGGTTGTAGTGGTGGTGCTGTGGTGGGCCACCTGCTTGCCTCCGCTGGGGGTTGTAGTGGTGGTGCTGTGGTGGGCCACCTGCTTGCCTCCGCTGGGGGTTGTAGTGGTGGTGCTGTGGTGGGCCACCTGCTTGCCCAGCTGGGGGTTGTAGTGGTGGTGCTGTGGTGGGCCACCTGCTTGCCTCCGCTGGGGGTTGTAGTGGTGGTGCTGTGCCCGCTGGGGGTTGTAGTGGTGGTGCTGTGGTGAGCCACCTGCTTGCCCCGCTGGGGGTTGTAGTGGTGGTGCTGTGGTGGGCCACCTGCTTGCCTCCGCTGGGGGTTGTAGTGGTGGGCCACCTGCTTGGCCCGCTGGGGGGTGTAGTGGTGGTGCTGTGCCCGCTGGGGGTTGTAGTGGTGGTGCTGTGGTGAGCCACCTGCTTGCCCCGCTGGGGGTTGTAGTGGTGGTGCTGTGGTGGGCCACCTGCTTGCCTCCACTGGGGGTTGTAGTGGTGGTGCTGTGGTGGGCCACCTGCTTGCCCCACTGGGGGTTGTAGTGGTGGTGCTGTGGTGGGCCACCTGCTTTCCCCACTGGGGGTTGTAGTGGTGGTGCTGTGGTAGGCCACCTGCTTGCCTCCGCTGGGGGTTGTAGTGGTGGTGCTGTGCTGGGCCCGCTGGGGGTTGTAGTGGTGGTGCTGTGGTGAGCCACCTGCTTTCCCCGCTGGGGGTTGTAGTGGTGGTGCTGTGGTGGGCCACCTGCTTGCCTCCGCTGGGGGTTGTAGTGGTGGTGCTGGGCCCGCTGGGGGTTGTAGTGGTGGTGCTGTGGTGAGCCACCTGCTTGCCTCCACTGGGGGTTGTAGTGGTGGTGCTGTGGTGGGCCACCTGCTTGCCCCGCTGGGGGTTGTAGTGGTGGTGCTGTGGTGGGCCACCTGCTTGCCCCACTGGGGGTTGTAGTGGTGGTGCTGTGGTAGGCCACCTGCTTGCCTCCGCTGGGGGTTGTAGTGGTGGTGCTGTGCTGGGCCCGCTGGGGGTTGTAGTGGTGGTGCTGTGGTGAGCCACCTGCTTTCCCCGCTGGGGGTTGTAGTGGTGGTGCTGTGGTGGGCCACCTTCTTGCCTCCGCTGGGGGTTGTAGTGGTGGTGCTGTGGTGGGCCACCTGCTTGCCCCGCTGGGGGTTGTAGGGGTGGTGCTGTGGTGGGCCACCTGCTTGCCTCCACTGGGGGTTGTAGTGGTGCTGTGGTGGGCCACCTGCTTGCCCCGCTGGGGGTTGTAGTAGTGGTGCTGTGGTGGGCCACCTGCTTGCCCCGCTGGGGGTTGTAGTAGTGGTGCTGTGGTGGGCCACCTGCTTGCCCCACTGGGGGTTGTAGTGGTGGTGCTGTGGTGGGCCACCTGCTTGCCTCCGCTGGGGGTTGTAGTGGTGGTGCTGTGCTGGGCCCGCTGGGGGTTGTAGTGGTGGTGCTGTGGTGAGCCACCTGCTTGCCCCGCTGGGGGTTGTAGTGGTGGTGCTGTGGTGGGCCACCTTCTTGCCTCCGCTGGGGGTTGTAGTGGTAGTGCTGTGGTGGGCCACCTGCTTGCCCCGCTGGGGGTTGTAGTGGTGGTGCTGTGCTGGGCCCGCTGGGGGTTGTAGTGGTGGTGCTGTGGTGAGCCACCTGCTTGCCCCGCTGGGGGTTGTAGTGGTGGTGCTGTGGTGGGCCACCTGCTTGCCTCCGCTGGGGGTTGTAGTGGTGGTGGGGTTGTAGTGGTGGTGCTGTGGTGGGCCGGCTAGGGGTTGTAGTGGTGATGCTGTGGTGAGCCACCTGCTTGCTCCGCTGGGGCTTGTAGTGGTGGTGCTGTGGTGGGCCACCTGCTTGCCTCTGCTGGGGCTTTTAGTGGTGGTGCTGTGGTGGGCCACCTGCTTGCCTCCGCTGGGGGTTATAGTGGTGGTGCTGTGGTGGGCCACCTGCTTGCCTCCGCTGGGGGTTGTAGTGGTGGTGCCGTGGTGAGCCACTTGCTTGCCCCGCTGGGGGTTGTAGTGGTGGTGCTGTGGTGGGCCACCTGCTTGCCTCCGCTGGGGGTTGTAGTGGTGGTGCTATGCTGGGCGCCTGGGGCTTGTAGTGGTGGTGCTGTGGTGAGCCACCTGCTTGCCCCGCTGGGGGTTGTAGTGATGGTGCCTCCGCTGCTGGCGGTGCTTTTCCCGCCACTGACGGGGTGGAGTTTCCCGCCTGTGGCCCAGTATTTTCCCCTGGGCGTGAGTGTAGTCCCTACCGCTGGTGCTGCTGCCAATCGGTGTGGTGCCGCTGTGGGGGGGTCTGGTGCTGCTGGGTCTGGTGCTGCCGGCAGAGCTCCTGCTCCCTGCTTCCTCTCTCCATGCAGTCCAGGCTGAAATGGCGCCAAGCGGCAAAAATGGCCGCTGAACCACTTCCTGTGAACAAACTTTATTGCCCCTCTTTCTCATGCGAACAATCTGCTGCGGAACCGCTTGGAAAAACCGCTACAAAACAAGCAGTAGCGGTTTTCATTGCGGTTTTAGCTGCGTTCATGGGGCCCTATGGAAAAAAAACGCTGCGGAAAGGTCGAAAGATTGGACATGCTGCCTCTTTCAAAACCGCAACGCAGTTGTTTATCCGCACTGCGGCTCTGCAGTAAATTTTACGCCCTGTGAGAACGAGATTTTGGCCAAACACATTGGCACTGCATTGCACTGCAACCGCGACGGAATGGCCGCAATGCGGATATGCAACGGCAAACCGCGGCAAATAAGCACCAAATACGCCCTGTGTGAACCCAGGCTTATGGTGAAAATACGCCCTGTTTGAACCCAGGCTTATGGTGAGCTCTACAATATTAACCCCCCCTTAAATGACACACCGACTAATTCGGGGGACAGGATCGACGAATACCTCCGTAGATACGCCCCAGCAGCTATTCCCCTGGAAGATGCACAGGCGCTAAATCGAGACTTCGGAATACAGGAAATTCTAGATGAGATCAAAAGATTAAAAACAGGCAAAAGCCCAGGACCCGATGGCTTTACACCCAGGTTCTACATGGCGTTCGGGGACCTCATAGCGCCGTTACTCTGCGAAGCCTTTAACGCAGTCTCGAGGGAATGCCCATTCCCACGCCAAGCACTACAGGCAATTATCACGGTTATCCCAAAAGCTGGGAAGGATCCACTGGCATGCGGGAACTACCGTCCCATCTCCTTATTAAACGTGGACACAAAAATCTTCGCGAGAACTATTGCCACGCGTCTGCAGCCTCTCGTCCCCAAACTTACACACAGAGACCAGGTGGGATTTGTCCTTGGACGGGAGGCTAGAGACCACACAATACGGACTTTATCCTTGATAGGCAGAGCCCGGATAGCAAAACACCCCCTATGCCTCCTTTCAGTCCATGCTGAGAAGGCGTTCGACCGCGTCAACTGGAACTTCTTAGAAGCTACCCTGAGAAAGATAGGCCTAGGCGATAGACTGCGGAGCTGGATAATGGCATTATACGACAGTCCCACAGCACAAGTATGAGTTAATATCAGAAACGGAACAAGGCAAGGATGCCCGTTGTCGCCGACATTATATGTACTAGTTATGGAGTCCCTAGCCAACGCGATTCGGGAAAATAGGGAACTACAGGGTTACAAAATAGCACACTCAGAGCACAAAATAGCATTATTTGCTGACAACCTCTTAATTTATATCACAAACCCGCGGAGGGCCCTACCGGCTGTACTGCGAGTTTGACGAGTACAGTCGAGTCAGCAACTTTAAAATCAATATGCATAAATCTGAAATCTTAAATATAACGCTCCAACCATCAGACATCACACAGCTTAAACCTCTCTTCCCACTGAATTGGCGTGAAGACCATATTAAATACCTAGGCGTCTCGCTATCACCAGACCCCGAACAATTATTCTCCCTAAACTATGAACCTCTATATTCCTCATTAGTAAAAGATTTGGATAAGTGGCGTTCACTAACTCTCTCATGGTTCGGGAGAATTAACACCATTAAAATGAACTCGCTGCCTAAGTTTTTATACCTGTTCCAAACTTTACCTATCCCAATCCCGCGAAAATTCTTTCTTAAACTGCGGAGAGCGATCACACGTTTCATATGGGTTGGACCTAAGCCCCATTTGAGCTACAAACGCCTCGCCCAACGGAAGGAAAATGGGGGTACTGGTCTTCCAGTCATGCTACTTTACTACAGAGCCGTAATTGGTAAGACAGTAATGGACCTATTACACAGGCAGACCTCCAAACTCTGGGTCGAAATGGAACAGGCCTCACCCACCGAAGGCGCGGGGGTCTCTTCTGGCTCAAGGGGGGTCTGGGACGACGGGGGGTGAGGGTCTCGCCCCTCCTAGGTTCTCTCTTGAAAGCCTGGGATGGTTTCGCCTCACAAAGCGGCCTGATAACGGCCCCCGGCCCATGGACCCCACTGGTGGGGAACCCAGACGTCCCACTGGGAGGAGGAGGCCTACCATTATTGGACAGACTGGGGACGCCCATCCCCAGAATTAAAGACATTCTACGAGCAGATGGAATTAAACTGCTAGCTGAGCTCTTGGGAGACGGGGGGCTGTTGCAGGCACGTGGTTCCAATACTTACAAGTACGTCACTTCATACAGAGTCAGGGCTCACTTGCAGAACTTACCGTACCGCTCACGCCTTTCGAGGCGTTATGCTCTTCTCCTCGGAACTCGAGGGGCGAGATCTCGGCAGTCTATGGCCTGCTGGTCGCCGGGGAGACACGGGACTCCGGAACGCGGTTCAGGGGTCAATGGGAGAGCGAGCTGGGTCACCCCCTCTCGGACAGAGAGTGGACTAAAGCCCTGAAACCTGACCCACAAAATGTCAGTATCAGGTAAACACCACGAGCTTAATTACAAACTCTTAACAAGATGGTACTGTACTCCTGCCTGCCTAGCCAGGATGTATCCTCTACTGTCGGATAGATGCTGGAGATGTCTGGAGGGGGTGGGCTCGCTTACACACATCTGGTGGTCATGCCCAGACATCACAAGTTTGTGGGCAGAGATATCGTCCTTATACAGCACCGTGAAAAGGGGTGCAATGGTGCTCACCCCTGAGATCGCCCTATTGTCGATCTTACCAGGTTCAATTGCAGATAATAAAAGGGATATACTCCGATTTTTTTCTCCTAGCTATGAGGATTGTGATTCCTCGACTCTGGAAATCCCGGGCCTCACCGACCTGTCTGTGCTGGATGACAGCCCTAGATGAAATTAGCCACATGGAGGAACTAAGGGCTAAAGATGACACAAAATGGTTGGCATACTATGCGACCTGGGAAGTCTGGATGACATTCCGTATGTCCTCAAGCTTTGAACGATGGCTTGTGGATGGGGTTTTGCTGAGGTAAAACGAACAAACAAAAAGAAATAAATCAAGAGTGGGTTGGGGCGCCTGGACAGGCGAGGGCTCTCTGTTATCCTACTTTGTTACTCTCCCCCCCCCCCCCTTTTTTTTCTTTCTCACTCTCTCTCTTCTTTCTCTTGTCTTTTCTTATTTCTTTCCTTTCTCCCTAGGTCTTTCCTTCAGTCTCTACCATAAAATGTTTGTGTTAAGAAGATTTATCTTAGTGAAGACTAATTATAAGCGGAAACCTGCTGCTTGGTAGACTGGACGCTAAGTGTTCACTTTCCCAGCTCAGTTCTAACTGAAAACATTAATCCGGAGTCCAGCTCCCAAGCGGCAAGAATGTTATTGTTTTGTACCCAAACTTTACCTCCGTTACTGTCATTTATAATAATGATAACATTTTGAGGCCCATGCCATGTGATATGTAAACATGCCAATTGCAAAGTCTCTAATAAAAATACATATTGACCCCGAAAATCACGATACCAACTCTTTGGTACTCGATGCCAGAAGAGTGGGGTCGCAGGTCGAAGTACAGCCTAAAGCCTTCCCGAAAGGCAAAAAACTGTCTCCTCTCTCCCGTGAAAAAAAATCAGGCAGCGTAGCCCGAGGTTCGGAAACTTTCTCTGGAACTGTGGGGGGGCGTAGACAATGCCTGTTCCTGTAGCTGCATGCGAGTGGCCAAGTCTTGTACCAAGCCTGTCAGGGTCTGGACCTGGATAGTCAAAGTCGATTCGGAATTCATAGACTGAATGAACATGGCCGGTTGGATGAAAAAGTCTGACCTTTTCTCTTTTTTGGGGCAGTGTAACTGTCAGGGATGTGGGGTCCGGGTACGGGAGTCCCTACACTTACTAGTGAATCGGGGCACAGGGATCAATTGTTACAGTATATTACCCTTGATACGCCAGCCTGGGTGCCCTAGATCTCACCCACAACCCCTGTCCCTACCTACTTGCCTGCACTCCTGGCTAACCCCAGGTGGGCAACTGGGCAGCGATCCCTACTCTCACTAGGGACCGAAAAAGGGACGCTGGCATACCTGGATGGAAAGGGTAGAATACTGACAGAAAAAGCAGAACTTAGGCAGATGGAAAAACCTGGTAGATAATAGCAAAGTATAGCAGACAAGATGACAGAAGCACAAGACCAAGGGACAAAAGGTTTCAATAATGACTTATGAAAAACCCTATGAACCCTCCATGCAGCTGGCAAATCAAGTTCATACGCAAGCGGATTTACTACACGCGTGATGACAAAGGGACCCACGTAACGCGGCGCAAGTTTCATAGACGGAACCTTCAATTTGAGATTTCTAGAAAACAAATCTACTTTCTGTCCCATCCTGTAAGGTTCAGATATTGACAGACTCTTCCCAGGGGCGGAGAGAGTGAGACAGCCAACTCCCAACAAAACATAATTGTTGCATCTTATGAACGCGCAACCTCAATAACATAAATAAAAGGCACAACTGTGCAAAGAAAACACTAAATAAATGGGGGAATTCTCTCCCTAAATTCCCCTAGCCCGGGAGGGGGCCCTGCCTGCTCGGCAGACCAACCGCACTGATAAGTGCGAGCCTGCACTCGTGCCTGGGCCACTGACCAGTCCCTATCTGGGAGCCCTAGCACAAAACAAAAAGAGAAACAAAACCAAACAGCAAAGAACTTAGCTTAATCTGAAGAGCTTTCACCACTCTGTGTTGCTCCGTCGCTGTCCAACATACTACTGAAGTGATTGACCAGCACAGGGGTCAATGCTAGCACAGTTTAAATAACAGCTGAGCTAGTCAGCACCAGGTGCTGAATGACATCACTCTTGCCACTACCACACCGCTCAGCTCCTGGAGGAGCAAGGGCACACCCAAAACCTGGTCTGGCTTGCAAGCAGGGTGCAGACCTCAGAACAGCTGCAACAATAATAAAAGGGAGCTCTTGCACGGTAGCTGCACTCACAGGTGCACGTGCGCACGGCGCCGCGCGCCACCAGCACCACGCCGACCAGGCATGCGCGCTCCTGGAAGCCGGACAACAAGCTGGGGGGACGCGCCCCGACCCGCGGGACCCCACACACCGCCGCCCCGGGAGGACCAGCAACTGCCGCATTGTAACACCGATAGAGACAAACACTGGAAACAAATGAACACAGTCCGAGTTGGCAACAGGAGGGTACACGGTACAAAGGGTTCAGGCAAGGCAAGCTCAGGTCCGAAGTCCGAGGGTCAAGAGTCGGGAGCGCGGGTGTAGCCTGGAGACAAACATACACTGGCAGTGTAGGAGGGAAACAGACATGTTTAAATGCTGTCAGAACTCCCGCCCCAGCAGCTGATTGGGGCGGGAGCCTGGCAGCAGCAGAAGCTAATTCAGAGTACAAGCAAGCCAGCCCCCAGCACTAGCTGGCCGGGTGTAGATAAAGGATGCGTGCCCGTCTGCTATGGCAACAGGAACGCGGCATGGGATGGCGCTCGCCGCATCCCTAGCAACCTGGCGCCGGCCAGGGGTGGTCACCAGCATCAGGGTTCCCCTGCGTCGCAACCCAGCCGCCCGGGTAATAGGACCAGCGGTGCGAGCAAGGAAGCCCCGAGAGCCACTGGTCCTGACAGTACCCCGGCTTCTACGGGGGAACTATTGACCCCTACAGCCAGGAGCGGGTTTGAGAGGGAAGGCCCTGTGGAAATGTCGGACTACGTGTGGTGCATGAACATCCCTGGCCGGGACCCACGTCCTATCCTCAGGGCCAAACCCTCTCCAGTGGACCAGATATTGAATTGTCCCCCGAACCCGTCTGGCGTCGACAATCTTCTCTACCTCATACTCTAACTCTCCTTGGACCAGCATAGGAGCGGGCGGGTCACAGGTGGGCAAAACTGGAGCCATAAATCTTTTTAACAAGCTTTTATGAAAAACATTATGAACCTTCCAAGATCCAGGAAGGGACAATCTATAAGCCAGTGGGTTAATAACCTGCGAAATAGAAAAAGGACCGATAAACCGCAGTGCAAGTTTTAAAGACGGAACCTTCAGTCTCAAATTTTTTGAGGACAATAAAACTGCTCTCCAACCACAAAAGGTGCAGTGATAGTGCGTTTCTTATTAGACTGCCTAAGTACCCTCTCCAGGGAACCCTAAAGGTTCTTATGAACTTGGGCCCAAACTGTGCACAGTTCATTAATAGCGGTATCAGCGGATGGAGTGTCGGAAACAGAAGGAGTATAGAATGTAAATTGAGGATGGAAACCATAATTACAGAAAAACGGCGAAACTTGGGAAGACGAATTCACATGATTATTGATAGCAAATTCGTTGAGAGGTAAGTAGTTGGCCCACTGAAACTACAGACAAACACTGGAAACAAACGAACACAGAGGACAGTCAGACAGTCCAAGTCGGCAACAGGAGGGTACACGGTACAAAGGGGTCAGGCAAAGCAAGGTCAGGTCTGAAGCCCGAGGGTCAAGAGCCGGGAGCGCGGGTGTAGCCTGGAGACAAACATACACTGGCAATCCAGGAAGGAAACAGACATGTTTAAATGCTGTCAGAATTCCCTCCCAAGCAACTGATTGGAGCAGGAGCCTGGCAGCAGCAAAAGCTAATTCAGAGTACAAGCAAGCCCGCCCCCAGCACTAGCTGGCTGGGTGGAGATAAAAGACGCATGCCCAGCTGCCATGGCAATGGGGACGCGGCGCGGGGGGCGGCGCCCACCGCATCCCTAGCAACCAGTCGGCGGTCAGGGGTGGTCACCAGCCCTGGGGTTCCCCTGCGCCGCAACCCAACGTGATAGGACCAGTGGCACGGAGGCCCCGGAAGCCACTGGTCCTGACGGAATATGGAATGCAAGGAAGCTGAGAAAAGGAGCTTCAACAGATTGATGCTTTCTCAGCTGCCATGCATTCCCCATTTTTAATCGGCTTGTCATTTAAGCCCAGGTTCTTTATGGTCAACATCTTCCTCTTCTACTCCAAACATGGTAAATCTTGTCCTGCAGTAGAGGAAGATGTTGAGCAATGGCAACGTGGGCTTAAATGATGACCCATTGGAGAATGTGGAATGAGTGGAAGTTAAGAAAAGGTGGTAAAATAGATTGATGTTTTCTAAGCTTCCAGACATTCTCCATCGGCTTGGTAATTAAGCCCACATTCTCCATTGTCAACGTCTTTCTTTTCTGCTCCAAACATGGGGCATCTCGTCCTGCTGCAGAGAAAACATCATTGTGCTGAACCAACTTTTCTCACTTTCCACACATTCTACATTCTGCATTGGTTTGTCATTTAAGTCCATGTTCTCCATGCTCAAAAACTTTCTCTTCTGCTCTAAATGTGGCACATGTTCTCCTGATGTATAGATACCGTTAATCTGCTGTACCACCTTATCTTGTTGATCCAGACTAAGCCAAAAAAAACACAATGGGACAGAAGCTAATTTAGCCCATTGGAGGAAAAAATCCTTCCCGACTCCATGATGGCAGTCAGAATAATCCCTGGATCAACATTTTCAAAGGTGGTATGGCAGATCGATGTTATCTATGCAGCAGGACAAGATGCCCAATATTTGGAGCAGCAGAGGAAGATTTTGAGTATGAAGACCAGAGTTAGCCAGGCGGAGATCGCCACAATGAATGGCCACCCATCTCCATGCAGATGGTAAGACCATAGATAGATATAGCGCTTGGCATGGCAGTAAGATGGCATGTGTTTTGGGTAGCAGAGGAAGATGTAGTACTCACCTATGTCCAAATAATTTTTGATGCAGCCTATGGATATTAGAATGTCCAGTGGCGAGAGCGGTTAAGGAGACACAAAAACAGTCTAGACACTCAGAAGATCTGTCGGTGACCAGAAGGAGAGCAGGCAGGGAGGCAGCGCTTGTTCAAAAAAATCCAGGAAAGGAAGGTGGAATACATTTTCCCGGATGGAGAGGAGATACGGTATGGCAACAAAAAATTTCTCTAAAGCCGGTGACGAAGCTGAAAAGTAGTTAGCGTGGTATAGTTAGTAAACACATGTTTATCAGTACAATCAGGAGAGGAAGACCAGAGGAAGAGGAACATCATGTATGTTTGCCATCACGGTGACAGGTGGCCGGAGCATCGGAGGACTAGTGAATGTGATCCCGGATGACACTGAAAGCAGACAGGGTAAAAGTACATCTAGATTACCGTTTCATAAATGGCCTGCATGAATCCAGCCTTGTAACGCCTTTGGCCTGAAGAGTGAAAGAGAGAGAATGGTTACAAGCTGCATCCATATTTTTTCCCCCGGTGTATATACATGCCTGAAATCACCACATGACGCTCTCCCGATGGGATGTCGAAATTAGACCGGTGCATTGGATATTCATCATCCAGCTGATGATAACCTTGGGCAAATAGGAGTGACAGTCAGGGTGAGTCCACAACACAGGTTGTGTTAAATTGCTGTCCTTCAAGGCTCAGGACGGTATTAAGGTCATTTACATACCTAGAAAGCATACAAGTGTGACCGCAGCTGTAGTGACCAGCAGATGAGATGTCTGTGGCTGGACGACACCTTCTTGAGGTCTGACCAGTCCAGCACACACTATTGTGTCCCTGAGGCCACCAAAGCGAGTGACATTCTGGCCGTTGCGGAAGTCCCAGAGGAAGAGGTCACTGCTAATGGCCAGCCAAGCCTGGCTGATCTCAGGGAACACTCCCATCATGCAATGAGTGTTCTTCATGGGGTCAAAATAATTTAAGATCTCCGGGGTAAGCGGCAGTGTGTGCACAGCGCTGACCACCGGGAGTGTGGGGGCGACACCGAGCAGATGAGGGGCCTGCAGAGGGTGATCAGCAGGGGAATTACTTGACAGAGCAGGGCTGCCCCAAAGGTGCAGGGCGGATGACAAGTCCCTGTTGGGCCCCTGCAGCAGGCGCTGAATCCTCTTCTCGGCTCCGTCCATCGTGTCGTCGTCCATACCGGTTGAGTGCGACTCTCAACTGTCAGTTGAGCACTGTGCAGTCTGCTGAGTGACGTCAGGTGCGCGCGGGAGGACACGTGACCCGCGGAGCTGCCTGAGGGATGACAGCGTCGTGTGACTTCTGGCTCCTGCATTTGCCGCACAGCCGTGGAGTGCACATTAACATTTTCTTCCCCACTTTTGCCCTAATCAGCAATTCCAGCAACCTTATTGGTTGTTTAGGTTTGCTGATTCACCAATCAGGTTGCTGGAATTGCTGATTAGGGCAGAAGTGGGGAAGAAAATGTTAATATGCCTGCGGAGTAGTCGGGCAGTAGAGGAAGATTTTGAGTATGAAGACCAGAGTTAGCCAAGCGGAGATGGCCACAGTGAATGGCAACCCATCTCCATGCAGATGGTAAGACCATAGATAGATATAGCGCTTGGCATGGCAGTAAGATGGCACGTGTTTTGGGTAGCAGAGGAAGATGTAGTACTCACCTATGTCCAAATAGTTTGTGATGCAGCCTATGGATATTAGAATGTCCAGTGGCGAGAGCGGTTAAGGAGACACAAAAACAGTCTAGACACTCAGGAGATCTGTCGGTGACCAGAAGGAGAGCAGGCAGGGAGGCAGCACTTGTTCAAAAAAATCCAGGAAAGGAAGGTGGAATACATTTCCCGGATGGAGAGGAGATACGGTATGGCAACACCAATTTCTCTAAAGCTGGTGACGAAGCTGAAAAGTAGTTAGCATGGTATAGTTAGTAAACACATGTTTATCAGTACAATCAGGAGAGGAAGACCAGAGGAAGAGGAACATCATGTATGTTTGCCATCACGGTGACAGGTGGCCGGAGCATCGGAGGACTAGTGAATGTGATCCCGGATGACACTGAAAGCAGACAGGGTAAAAGTACATCTAGATTACCGTTTCATAAATGGCCTGCATGAATCCAGCCTTGTAACGCCTTTGGCCTGAAGAGTGAAAGAGAGAGAATGGTTACAAGCTACATCCATATTTTTTCCCCCGGTGTATATACATGCCTGAAATCACCACATGACGCTCTCCCGATGGGATGTCGAAATTAGACCGGTGCATTGGATATTCATCATCCAGCTGATGATAACCTTGGGCAAATAGGAGTGACAGTCAGGGTGAGTCCACAACACAGGTTGTGTTAAATTGCTGTCCTTCAAGGCTCAGGACGGTATTAAGGTCATTTACATACCTAGAAAGCATACAAGTGTGACCGGAGCTGCAGTGACCAGCAGATGAGATGTCTGTGGCTGGACGACACCTTCTTGAGGTCTGACCAGTCCAGCACACACTATTGTGTCCCTGAGGCCACCAAAGCGAGTGACATTCTGGCCGTTGCGGAAGTCCCAGAGGAAGAGGTCACTGCTAATGGCCAGCCAAGCCTGGCTGATCTCAGGGAACACTCCCATCATGCAATGAGTGTTCTTCATGGGGTCAAAATAATTTAAGATCTCCGGGGGAAGCGGCAGTGTGTGCACAGCGCTGACCACCGGGAGTGTGGGGGGCGACACTGAGCAGATGAGGGGCCTGCAGAGGGTGATCAGCAGGGGAATTACTTGACAGAGCAGGGCTGCCCCAAAGGTGCAGGGCGGATGACAAGTCCCTGTAGGCTGGGGCCTCCTGCAGCAGGCGCTGAATCCTCTTCTTGGCTCCGTCCATCCTGTCGTCGTCCATACCGGTTGAGTGCGACTCTCAACTGTCAGTTGAGCACTGTGCAGTCTGCTGAGTGACGTCAGGTGCGCGCGGGAGGACACGTGACCCGCGGAGCTGCCTGAGGGATGACAGCGTCGCGTGACTTCTGGCTCCTGCATTTGCCGCACAGCCGTGGAGTGCACATTAACATTTTCTTCCCCACTTTTGCCCTAATCAGCAATTCCAGCAACCTTATTGGTTGTTTAGGTTTGCTGATTCACCAATCAGGTTGCTGGAATTGCTGATTAGGGCAGAAGTGGGGAAGAAAATGTTAATATGCCTGCGGAGTAGTCGGGCAGTAGAGGAAGATTTTGAGTATGAAGACCAGAGTTAGCCAAGCGGAGATGGCCACAGTGAATGGCAACCCATCTCCATGCAGATGGTAAGACCATAGATAGATATAGCGCTTGGCATGGCAGTAAGATGGCACGTGTTTTGGGTAGCAGAGGAAGATGTAGTACTCACCTATGTCCAAATAGTTTGTGATGCAGCCTATGGATATTAGAATGTCCAGTGGCGAGAGCAGTTAAGGAGACACAAAAACAGTCTAGACACTCAGGAGATCTGTCGGTGACCAGAAGGAGAGCAGGCAGGAAGGCAGCACTTGTTCAAAAAAATCCAGGAAAGGAAGGTGGAATACATTTCCCGGATGGAGAGGAGATACGGTATGGCAACACCAATTTCTCTAAAGCTGGTGACGAAGCTGAAAAGTAGTTAGCATGGTATAGTTAGTAAACACATGTTTATCAGTACAATCAGGAGAGGAAGACCAGAGGAAGAGGAACATCATGTATGTTTGCCATCACGGTGACAGGTGGCCGGAGCATCGGAGGACTAGTGAATGTGATCCCGGATGACACTGAAAGCAGACAGGGTAAAAGTACATCTAGATTACCGTTTCATAAATGGCCTGCATGAATCCAGCCTTGTAACGCCTTTGGCCTGAAGAGTGAAAGAGAGAGAATGGTTACAAGCTACATCCATATTTTTTCCCCCGGTGTATATACATGCCTGAAATCACCACATGACGCTCTCCCGATGGGATGTCGAAATTAGACCGGTGCATTGGATATTCATCATCCAGCTGATGATAACCTTGGGTAAATAGGAGTGACAGTCAGGGCGAGTCCACAACACAGGTTGTGTTAAATTGCTGTCCTTCAAGGCTCAGGACGGTATTAAGGTCATTTACATACCTAGAAAGCATACAAGTGTGACCGGAGCTGCAGTGACCAGCAGATGAGATGTCTGTGGCTGGACGACACCTTCTTGAGGTCTGACCAGTCCAGCACACACTATTGTGTCCCTGAGGCCACCAAAGCGAGTGACATTCTGGCCGTTGCGGAAGTCCCAGAGGAAGAGGTCACTGCTAATGGCCAGCCAAGCCTGGCTGATCTCAGGGAACACTCCCATCATGCAATGAGTGTTCTTCATGGGGTCAAAATAATTTAAGATCTCCGGGGGAAGCGGCAGTGTGTGCACAGCACTGACCACCGGGAGTGTGGGGGGCGACACTGAGCAGATGAGGGGCCTGCAGAGGGTGATCAGCAGGGGAATTACTTGACAGAGCAGGGCTGCCCCAAAGGTGCAGGGCGGATGACAAGTCCCTGTAGGCTGGGGCCTCCTGCAGCAGGCGCTGAATCCTCTTCTCGGCTCCGTCCATCGTGTCGTCGTCCATACCGGTTGAGTGCGACTCTCAACTGTCAGTTGAGCACTGTGCAGTCTGCTGAGTGACGTCAGGTGCGCGCGGGAGGACACGTGACCCGCGGAGCTGCCTGAGGGATGACAGCGTCGTGTGACTTCTGGCTCCTGCATTTGCCGCACAGCCGTGGAGTGCACATTAACATTTTCTTCCCCACTTTTGCCCTAATCAGCAATTCCAGCAACCTTATTGGTTGTTTAGGTTTGCTGATTCACCAATCAGGTTGCTGGAATTGCTGATTAGGGCAGAAGTGGGGAAGAAAATGTTAATATGCCTGCGGAGTAGTCGGGCAGTAGAGGAAGATTTTGAGTATGAAGACCAGAGTTAGCCAAGAGGAGATGGCCACAGTGAATGGCAACCCATCTCCATGCAGATGGTAAGACCATAGATAGATATAGCGCTTGGCATGGCAGTAAGATGGCACGTGTTTTGGGTAGCAGAGGAAGATGTAGTACTCACCTATGTCCAAATAGTTTGTGATGCAGCCTATGGATATTAGAATGTCCAGTGGCGAGAGCGGTTAAGGAGACACAAAAACAGTCTAGACACTCAGGAGATCTGTCGGTGACCAGAAGGAGAGCAGGCAGGGAGGCAGCACTTGTTCAAAAAAATCCAGGAAAGGAAGGTGGAATACATTTCCCGGATGGAGAGGAGATACGGTATGGCAACACCAATTTCTCTAAAGCTGGTGACGAAGCTGAAAAGTAGTTAGCATGGTATAGTTAGTAAACACATGTTTATCAGTACAATCAGGAGAGGAAGACCAGAGGAAGAGGAACATCATGTATGTTTGCCATCACGGTGACAGGTGGCCGGAGCATCGGAGGACTAGTGAATGTGATCCCGGATGACACTGAAAGCAGACAGGGTAAAAGTACATCTAGATTACCGTTTCATAAATGGCCTGCATGAATCCAGCCTTGTAACGCCTTTGGCCTGAAGAGTGAAAGAGAGAGAATGGTTACAACCTACATCCATATTTTTTTCCCCGGTGTATATACATGCCTGGAATCACCACATGACGCTCTCCCGATGGGATGTCGACATTAGACCGGTGCATTGGATATTCATCATCCAGCTGATGATAACCTTGGGCAAATAGGAGTGACAGTCAGGGTAAGTCCACAACACAGGTTGTGTTAAATTGCTGTCCTTCAAGGCTCAGGACGGTATTAAGGTCATTTACATACCTAGAAAGCATACAAGTGTGACCGGAGCTGCAGTGACCAGCAGATGAGATGTCTGTGGCTGGACGACACCTTCTTGAGGTCTGACCAGTCCAGCACACACTATTGTGTCCCTGAGGCCACCAAAGCGAGTGACATTCTGGCCGTTGCGGAAGTCCCAGAGGAAGAGGTCACTGCTAATGGCCAGCCAAGCCTGGCTGATCTCAGGGAACACTCCCATCATGCAATGAGTGTTCTTCATGGGGTCAAAATAATTTAAGATCTCCGGGGGAAGCGGCAGTGTGTGCACAGCGCTGACCACCGGGAGTGTGGGGGGCGACACCGAGCAGATGAGGGGCCTGCAGAGGGTGATCAGCAGGGGAATTACTTGACAGAGCAGGGCTGCCCCAAAGGTGCAGGGCGGATGACAAGTCCCTGTAGGCTGGGGCCTCCTGCAGCAGGCGCTGAATCCTCTTCTCGGCTCCGTCCATCCTGTCGTCGTCCATACCGGTTGAGTGCGACTCTCAACTGTCAGTTGAGCACTGTGCAGTCTGCTGAGTGACGTCAGGTGCGCGCGGGAGGGCACGTGACCCGCGGAGCTGCCTGAGGGATGACAGCGTCGCGTGACTTCTGGCTCCTGCATTTGCCGCACAGCCGTGGAGTGCACATTAACATTTTCTTCCCCACTTTTGCCCTAATCAGCAATTCCAGCAACCTTATTGGTTGTTTAGGTTTGCTGATTCACCAATCAGGTTGCTGGAATTGCTGATTAGGGCAGAAGTGGGGAAGAAAATGTTAATATGCCTGCGGAGTAGTCGGGCAGTAGAGGAAGATTTTGAGTATGAAGACCAGAGTTAGCCAAGCGGAGATGGCCACAGTGAATGGCAACCCATCTCCATGCAGATGGTAAGACCATAGATAGATATAGCGCTTGGCATGGCAGTAAGATGGCACGTGTTTTGGGTAGCAGAGGAAGATGTAGTACTCACCTATGTCCAAATAGTTTGTGATGCAGCCTATGGATATTAGAATGTCCAGTGGCGAGAGCGGTTAAGGAGACACAAAAACAGTCTAGACACTCAGGAGATCTGTCGGTGACCAGAAGGAGAGCAGGCAGGGAGGCAGCACTTGTTCAAAAAAATCCAGGAAAGGAAGGTGGAATACATTTCCCGGATGGAGAGGAGATACGGTATGGCAACACCAATTTCTCTAAAGCTGGTGACGAAGCTGAAAAGTAGTTAGCATGGTATAGTTAGTAAACACATGTTTATCAGTATAATCAGGAGAGGAAGACCAGAGGAAGAGGAACATCATGTATGTTTGCCATCACGGTGACAGGTGGCCGGAGCATCGGAGGACTAGTGAATGTGCTCTCGGATGACATTGAAAGCAGACAGGGTAAAAGTACATCTAGATTACCGTTTCATAAATGGCCTGCATGAATCCAGCCTTGTAACGCCTTTGGCCTGAAGAGTGAAAGAGAGAGAATGGTTACAAGCTACATCCATATTTTTTCCCCCGGTGTATATACATGCCTGAAATCACCACATGACGCTCTCCCGATGGGATGTCGAAATTAGACCGGTGCATTGGATATTCATCATCCAGCTGATGATAACCTTGGGCAAATAGGAGTGACAGTCAGGGCGAGTCCACAACACAGGTTGTGTTAAATTGCTGTCCTTCAAGGCTCAGGACGGTATTAAGGTCATTTACATACCTAGAAAGCATACAAGTGTGACCGGAGCTGCAGTGACCAGCAGATGAGATGTCTGTGGCTGGACGACACCTTCTTGAGGTCTGACCAGTCCAGCACACACTATTGTGTCCCTGAGGCCACCAAAGCGAGTGACATTCTGGCCGTTGCGGAAGTCCCAGAGGAAGAGGTCACTGCTAATGGCCAGCCAAGCCTGGCTGATCTCAGGGAACACTCCCATCATGCAATGAGTGTTCTTCATGGGGTCAAAATAATTTAAGATCTCCGGGGGAAGCGGCAGTGTGTGCACAGCGCTGACCACCGGGAGTGTGGGGGGCGACACCGAGCAGATGAGGGGCCTGCAGAGGGTGATCAGCAGGGGAATTACTTGACAGAGCAGGGCTGCCCCAAAGGTGCAGGGCGGATGACAAGTCCCTGTAGGCTGGGGCCTCCTGCAGCAGGCGCTGAATCCTCTTCTTGGCTCCGTCCATCCTGTCGTCGTCCATACCGGTTGAGTGCGACTCTCAACTGTCAGTTGAGCACTGTGCAGTCTGCTGAGTGACGTCAGGTGCGCGCGGGAGGACACGTGACCCGCGGAGCTGCCTGAGGGATGACAGCGTCGCGTGACTTCTGGCTCCTGCATTTGCCGCACAGCCGTGGAGTGCACATTAACATTTTCTTCCCCACTTTTGCCCTAATCAGCAATTCCAGCAACCTTATTGGTTGTTTAGGTTTGCTGATTCACCAATCAGGTTGCTGGAATTGCTGATTAGGGCAGAAGTGGGGAAGAAAATGTTAATATGCCTGCGGAGTAGTCGGGCAGTAGAGGAAGATTTTGAGTATGAAGACCAGAGTTAGCCAAGCGGAGATGGCCACAGTGAATGGCAACCCATCTCCATGCAGATGGTAAGACCATAGATAGATATAGCGCTTGGCATGGCAGTAAGATGGCACGTGTTTTGGGTAGCAGAGGAAGATGTAGTACTCACCTATGTCCAAATAGTTTGTGATGCAGCCTATGGATATTAGAATGTCCAGTGGCGAGAGCGGTTAAGGAGACACAAAAACAGTCTAGACACTCAGGAGATCTGTCGGTGACCAGAAGGAGAGCAGGCAGGGAGGCAGCACTTGTTCAAAAAAATCCAGGAAAGGAAGGTGGAATACATTTCCCGGATGGAGAGGAGATACGGTATGGCAACACCAATTTCTCTAAAGCTGGTGACGAAGCTGAAAAGTAGTTAGCATGGTATAGTTAGTAAACACATGTTTATCAGTACAATCAGGAGAGGAAGACCAGAGGAAGAGGAACATCATGTATGTTTGCCATCACGGTGACAGGTGGCCGGAGCATCGGAGGACTAGTGAATGTGATCCCGGATGACACTGAAAGCAGACAGGGTAAAAGTACATCTAGATTACCGTTTCATAAATGGCCTGCATGAATCCAGCCTTGTAACGCCTTTGGCCTGAAGAGTGAAAGAGAGAGAATGGTTACAAGCTACATCCATATTTTTTCCCCCGGTGTATATACATGCCTGAAATCACCACATGACGCTCTCCCGATGGGATGTCGAAATTAGACCGGTGCATTGGATATTCATCATCCAGCTGATGATAACCTTGGGTAAATAGGAGTGACAGTCAGGGCGAGTCCACAACACAGGTTGTGTTAAATTGCTGTCCTTCAAGGCTCAGGACGGTATTAAGGTCATTTACATACCTAGAAAGCATACAAGTGTGACCGGAGCTGCAGTGACCAGCAGATGAGATGTCTGTGGCTGGACGACACCTTCTTGAGGTCTGACCAGTCCAGCACACACTATTGTGTCCCTGAGGCCACCAAAGCGAGTGACATTCTGGCCGTTGCGGAAGTCCCAGAGGAAGAGGTCACTGCTAATGGCCAGCCAAGCCTGGCTGATCTCAGGGAACACTCCCATCATGCAATGAGTGTTCTTCATGGGGTCAAAATAATTTAAGATCTCCGGGGGAAGCGGCAGTGTGTGCACAGCACTGACCACCGGGAGTGTGGGGGGCGACACCGAGCAGATGAGGGGCCTGCAGAGGGTGATCAGCAGGGGAATTACTTGACAGAGCAGGGCTGCCCCAAAGGTGCAGGGCGGATGACAAGTCCCTGTAGGCTGGGGCCTCCTGCAGCAGGCGCTGAATCCTCTTCTCGGCTCCGTCCATCGTGTCGTCGTCCATACCGGTTGAGTGCGACTCTCAACTGTCAGTTGAGCACTGTGCAGTCTGCTGAGTGACGTCAGGTGCGCGCGGGAGGGCACGTGACCCGCGGAGCTGCCTGAGGGATGACAGCGTCGCGTGACTTCTGGCTCCTGCATTTGCCGCACAGCCGTGGAGTGCACATTAACATTTTCTTCCCCACTTTTGCCCTAATCAGCAATTCCAGCAACCTTATTGGTTGTTTAGGTTTGCTGATTCACCAATCAGGTTGCTGGAATTGCTGATTAGGGCAGAAGTGGGGAAGAAAATGTTAATATGCCTGCGGAGTAGTCGGGCAGTAGAGGAAGATTTTGAGTATGAAGACCAGAGTTAGCCAAGCGGAGATGGCCACAGTGAATGGCAACCCATCTCCATGCAGATGGTAAGACCATAGATAGATATAGCGCTTGGCATGGCAGTAAGATGGCACGTGTTTTGGGTAGCAGAGGAAGATGTAGTACTCACCTATGTCCAAATAGTTTGTGATGCAGCCTATGGATATTAGAATGTCCAGTGGCGAGAGCGGTTAAGGAGACACAAAAACAGTCTAGACACTCAGGAGATCTGTCGGTGACCAGAAGGAGAGCAGGCAGGGAGGCAGCACTTGTTCAAAAAAATCCAGGAAAGGAAGGTGGAATACATTTCCCGGATGGAGAGGAGATACGGTATGGCAACACCAATTTCTCTAAAGCTGGTGACGAAGCTGAAAAGTAGTTAGCATGGTATAGTTAGTAAACACATGTTTATCAGTACAATCAGGAGAGGAAGACCAGAGGAAGAGGAACATCATGTATGTTTGCCATCACGGTGACAGGTGGCCGGAGCATCGGAGGACTAGTGAATGTGCTCTCGGATGACATTGAAAGCAGACAGGGTAAAAGTACATCTAGATTACCGTTTCATAAATGGCCTGCATGAATCCAGCCTTGTAACGCCTTTGGCCTGAAGAGTGAAAGAGAGAGAATGGTTACAAGCTACATCCATATTTTTTCCCCCGGTGTATATACATGCCTGAAATCACCACATGACGCTCTCCCGATGGGATGTCGAAATTAGACCGGTGCATTGGATATTCATCATCCAGCTGATGATAACCTTGGGCAAATAGGAGTGACAGTCAGGGTGAGTCCACAACACAGGTTGTGTTAAATTGCTGTCCTTCAAGGCTCAGGACGGTATTAAGGTCATTTACATACCTAGAAAGCATACAAGTGTGACCGGAGCTGCAGTAACCAGCAGATGAGATGTCTGTGGCTGGACGACACCTTCTTGAGGTTTGACCAGTCCAGCACACACTATTGTGTCCCTGAGGCCACCAAAGCGAGTGACATTCTGGCCGGTGCGGAAGTCCCACAGGAAGAGGTCACTGCTAATGGCCAGTCAAGCCTGGCTGATCTCAGGGAACACTCCCATCATGCAATGAGTGTTCTTCATGGGGTCAAAATAATTTAAGATCTCCGGGGTAAGCGGCAGTGTGTGCACAGCGCTGACCACCGGGAGTGTGGGGGCGACACCGAGCAGATGAGGGGCCTGCAGAGGGTAATCAGCAGGGGAATTACTTGACAGAGCAGGGCTGCCCCAAAGGTGCAGGGCGGATGACAAGTCCCTGTAGGCTGGGGCCTCCTGCAGCAGGCGCTGAATCCTCTTCTCGGCTCCGTCCATCGTGTCGTCGTCCATACCGGTTGAGTGCGACTCTCAACTGTCAGTTGAGCACTGTGCAGTCTGCTGAGTGTCGTCAGGTGCGCGCGGGAGGACACGTGACCCGCGGAGCTGCCTGAGGGATGACAGCGTCGTGTGACTTCTGGCTCCTGCATTTGCCGCACAGCCGTGGAGTGCACATTAACATTTTCTTCCCCACTTTTGCCCTAATCAGCAATTCCAGCAACCTTATTGGTTGTTTAGGTTTGCTGATTCACCAATCAGGTTGCTGGAATTGCTGATTAGGGCAGAAGTGGGGAAGAAAATGTTAATATGCCTGCGGAGTAGTCGGGCAGTAGAGGAAGATTTTGAGTATGAAGACCAGAGTTAGCCAAGCGGAGATGGCCACAGTGAATGGCAACCCATCTCCATGCAGATGGTAAGACCATAGATAGATATAGCGCTTGGCATGGCAGTAAGATGGCACGTGTTTTGGGTAGCAGAGGAAGATGTAGTACTCACCTATGTCCAAATAGTTTGTGATGCAGCCTATGGATATTAGAATGTCCAGTGGCGAGAGCGGTTAAGGAGACACAAAAACAGTCTAGACACTCAGGAGATCTGTCGGTGACCAGAAGGAGAGCAGGCAGGGAGGCAGCACTTGTTCAAAAAAATACAGGAAAGGAAGGTGGAATACATTTCCCGGATGGAGAGGAGATACGGTATGGCAACACCAATTTCTCTAAAGCTGGTGACGAAGCTGAAAAGTAGTTAGCATGGTATAGTTAGTAAACACATGTTTATCAGTACAATCAGGAGAAGAAGACCAGAGGAAGAGGAACATCATGTATGTTTGCCATCACGGTGACAGGTGGCCGGAGCATCGGAGGACTAGTGAATGTGATCCCGGATGACACTGAAAGCAGACAGGGTAAAAGTACATCTAGATTACCGTTTCATAAATGGCCTGCATGAATCCAGCCTTGTAACGCCTTTGGCCTGAAGAGTGAAAGAGAGAGAATGGTTACAACCTACATCCATATTTTTTTCCCCGGTGTATATACATGCCTGGAATCACCACATGACGCTCTCCCGATGGGATGTCGACATTAGACCGGTGCATTGGATATTCATCATCCAGCTGATGATAACCTTGGGCAAATAGGAGTGACAGTCAGGGTGAGTCCACAACACAGGTTGTGTTAAATTGCTGTCCTTCAAGGCTCAGGACGGTATTAAGGTCATTTACATACCTAGAAAGCATACAAGTGTGACCGGAGCTGCAGTGACCAGCAGATGAGATGTCTGTGGCTGGACGACACCTTCTTGAGGTCTGACCAGTCCAGCACACACTATTGTGTCCCTGAGGCCACCAAAGCGAGTGACATTCTGGCCGTTGCGGAAGTCCCAGAGGAAGAGGTCACTGCTAATGGCCAGCCAAGCCTGGCTGATCTCAGGGAACACTCCCATCATGCAATGAGTGTTCTTCATGGGGTCAAAATAATTTAAGATCTCCGGGGAAAGCGGCAGTGTGTGCACAGCGCTGACCACCGGGAGTGTGGGGGGCGACACCGAGCAGATGAGGGGCCTGCAGAGGGTGATCAGCAGGGGAATTACTTGACAGAGCAGGGCTGCCCCAAAGGTGCAGGGCGGATGACAAGTCCCTGTAGGCTGGGGCCTCCTGCAGCAGGCGCTGAATCCTCTTCTCGGCTCCGTCCATCCTGTCGTCGTCCATACCGGTTGAGTGCGACTCTCAACTGTCAGTTGAGCACTGTGCAGTCTGCTGAGTGACGTCAGGTGCGCGCGGGAGGGCACGTGACCCGCGGAGCTGCCTGAGGGATGACAGCGTCGCGTGACTTCTGGCTCCTGCATTTGCCGCACAGCCGTGGAGTGCACATTAACATTTTCTTCCCCACTTTTGCCCTAATCAGCAATTCCAGCAACCTTATTGGTTGTTTAGGTTTGCTGATTCACCAATCAGGTTGCTGGAATTGCTGATTAGGGCAGAAGTGGGGAAGAAAATGTTAATATGCCTGCGGAGTAGTCGGGCAGTAGAGGAAGATTTTGAGTATGAAGACCAGAGTTAGCCAAGCGGAGATGGCCACAGTGAATGGCAACCCATCTCCATGCAGATGGTAAGACCATAGATAGATATAGCGCTTGGCATGGCAGTAAGATGGCACGTGTTTTGGGTAGCAGAGGAAGATGTAGTACTCACCTATGTCCAAATAGTTTGTGATGCAGCCTATGGATATTAGAATGTCCAGTGGCGAGAGCGGTTAAGGAGACACAAAAACAGTCTAGACACTCAGGAGATCTGTCGGTGACCAGAAGGAGAGCAGGCAGGGAGGCAGCACTTGTTCAAAAAAATCCAGGAAAGGAAGGTGGAATACATTTCCCGGATGGAGAGGAGATACGGTATGGCAACACCAATTTCTCTAAAGCTGGTGACGAAGCTGAAAAGTAGTTAGCATGGTATAGTTAGTAAACACATGTTTATCAGTATAATCAGGAGAGGAAGACCAGAGGAAGAGGAACATCATGTATGTTTGCCATCACGGTGACAGGTGGCCGGAGCATCGGAGGACTAGTGAATGTGCTCTCGGATGACATTGAAAGCAGACAGGGTAAAAGTACATCTAGATTACCGTTTCATAAATGGCCTGCATGAATCCAGCCTTGTAACGCCTTTGGCCTGAAGAGTGAAAGAGAGAGAATGGTTACAAGCTACATCCATATTTTTTCCCCCGGTGTATATACATGCCTGAAATCACCACATGACGCTCTCCCGATGGGATGTCGAAATTAGACCGGTGCATTGGATATTCATCATCCAGCTGATGATAACCTTGGGCAAATAGGAGTGACAGTCAGGGCGAGTCCACAACACAGGTTGTGTTAAATTGCTGTCCTTCAAGGCTCAGGACGGTATTAAGGTCATTTACATACCTAGAAAGCATACAAGTGTGACCGGAGCTGCAGTGACCAGCAGATGAGATGTCTGTGGCTGGACGACACCTTCTTGAGGTCTGACCAGTCCAGCACACACTATTGTGTCCCTGAGGCCACCAAAGCGAGTGACATTCTGGCCGTTGCGGAAGTCCCAGAGGAAGAGGTCACTGCTAATGGCCAGCCAAGCCTGGCTGATCTCAGGGAACACTCCCATCATGCAATGAGTGTTCTTCATGGGGTCAAAATAATTTAAGATCTCCGGGGGAAGCGGCAGTGTGTGCACAGCGCTGACCACCGGGAGTGTGGGGGGCGACACCGAGCAGATGAGGGGCCTGCAGAGGGTGATCAGCAGGGGAATTACTTGACAGAGCAGGGCTGCCCCAAAGGTGCAGGGCGGATGACAAGTCCCTGTAGGCTGGGGCCTCCTGCAGCAGGCGCTGAATCCTCTTCTTGGCTCCGTCCATCCTGTCGTCGTCCATACCGGTTGAGTGCGACTCTCAACTGTCAGTTGAGCACTGTGCAGTCTGCTGAGTGACGTCAGGTGCGCGCGGGAGGACACGTGACCCGCGGAGCTGCCTGAGGGATGACAGCGTCGCGTGACTTCTGGCTCCTGCATTTGCCGCACAGCCGTGGAGTGCACATTAACATTTTCTTCCCCACTTTTGCCCTAATCAGCAATTCCAGCAACCTTATTGGTTGTTTAGGTTTGCTGATTCACCAATCAGGTTGCTGGAATTGCTGATTAGGGCAGAAGTGGGGAAGAAAATGTTAATATGCCTGCGGAGTAGTCGGGCAGTAGAGGAAGATTTTGAGTATGAAGACCAGAGTTAGCCAAGCGGAGATGGCCACAGTGAATGGCAACCCATCTCCATGCAGATGGTAAGACCATAGATAGATATAGCGCTTGGCATGGCAGTAAGATGGCACGTGTTTTGGGTAGCAGAGGAAGATGTAGTACTCACCTATGTCCAAATAGTTTGTGATGCAGCCTATGGATATTAGAATGTCCAGTGGCGAGAGCGGTTAAGGAGACACAAAAACAGTCTAGACACTCAGGAGATCTGTCGGTGACCAGAAGGAGAGCAGGCAGGGAGGCAGCACTTGTTCAAAAAAATCCAGGAAAGGAAGGTGGAATACATTTCCCGGATGGAGAGGAGATACGGTATGGCAACACCAATTTCTCTAAAGCTGGTGACGAAGCTGAAAAGTAGTTAGCATGGTATAGTTAGTAAACACATGTTTATCAGTACAATCAGGAGAGGAAGACCAGAGGAAGAGGAACATCATGTATGTTTGCCATCACGGTGACAGGTGGCCGGAGTATCGGAGGACTAGTGAATGTGCTCTCGGATGACATTGAAAGCAGACAGGGTAAAAGTACATCTAGATTACCGTTTCATAAATGGCCTGCATGAATCCAGCCTTGTAACGCCTTTGGCCTGAAGAGTGAAAGAGAGAGAATGGTTACAAGCTACATCCATATTTTTTCCCCCGGTGTATATACATGCCTGAAATCACCACATGACGCTCTCCCGATGGGATGTCGAAATTAGACCGGTGCATTGGATATTCATCATCCAGCTGATGATAACCTTGGGCAAATAGGAGTGACAGTCAGGGTGAGTCCACAACACAGGTTGTGTTAAATTGCTGTCCTTCAAGGCTCAGGACGGTATTAAGGTCATTTACATACCTAGAAAGCATACAAGTGTGACCGGAGCTGCAGTAACCAGCAGATGAGATGTCTGTGGCTGGACGACACCTTCTTGAGGTTTGACCAGTCCAGCACACACTATTGTGTCCCTGAGGCCACCAAAGCGAGTGACATTCTGGCCGGTGCGGAAGTCCCACAGGAAGAGGTCACTGCTAATGGCCAGTCAAGCCTGGCTGATCTCAGGGAACACTCCCATCATGCAATGAGTGTTCTTCATGGGGTCAAAATAATTTAAGATCTCCGGGGTAAGCGGCAGTGTGTGCACAGCGCTGACCACCGGGAGTGTGGGGGCGACACCGAGCAGATGAGGGGCCTGCAGAGGGTAATCAGCAGGGGAATTACTTGACAGAGCAGGGCTGCCCCAAAGGTGCAGGGCGGATGACAAGTCCCTGTAGGCTGGGGCCTCCTGCAGCAGGCGCTGAATCCTCTTCTCGGCTCCGTCCATCGTGTCGTCGTCCATACCGGTTGAGTGCGACTCTCAACTGTCAGTTGAGCACTGTGCAGTCTGCTGAGTGTCGTCAGGTGCGCGCGGGAGGACACGTGACCCGCGGAGCTGCCTGAGGGATGACAGCGTCGTGTGACTTCTGGCTCCTGCATTTGCCGCACAGCCGTGGAGTGCACATTAACATTTTCTTCCCCACTTTTGCCCTAATCAGCAATTCCAGCAACCTTATTGGTTGTTTAGGTTTGCTGATTCACCAATCAGGTTGCTGGAATTGCTGATTAGGGCAGAAGTGGGGAAGAAAATGTTAATATGCCTGCGGAGTAGTCGGGCAGTAGAGGAAGATTTTGAGTATGAAGACCAGAGTTAGCCAAGCGGAGATGGCCACAGTGAATGGCAACCCATCTCCATGCAGATGGTAAGACCATAGATAGATATAGCGCTTGGCATGGCAGTAAGATGGCACGTGTTTTGGGTAGCAGAGGAAGATGTAGTACTCACCTATGTCCAAATAGTTTGTGATGCAGCCTATGGATATTAGAATGTCCAGTGGCGAGAGCGGTTAAGGAGACACAAAAACAGTCTAGACACTCAGGAGATCTGTCGGTGACCAGAAGGAGAGCAGGCAGGGAGGCAGCACTTGTTCAAAAAAATACAGGAAAGGAAGGTGGAATACATTTCCCGGATGGAGAGGAGATACGGTATGGCAACACCAATTTCTCTAAAGCTGGTGACGAAGCTGAAAAGTAGTTAGCATGGTATAGTTAGTAAACACATGTTTATCAGTACAATCAGGAGAAGAAGACCAGAGGAAGAGGAACATCATGTATGTTTGCCATCACGGTGACAGGTGGCCGGAGCATCGGAGGACTAGTGAATGTGATCCCGGATGACACTGAAAGCAGACAGGGTAAAAGTACATCTAGATTACCGTTTCATAAATGGCCTGCATGAATCCAGCCTTGTAACGCCTTTGGCCTGAAGAGTGAAAGAGAGAGAATGGTTACAACCTACATCCATATTTTTTTCCCCGGTGTATATACATGCCTGGAATCACCACATGACGCTCTCCCGATGGGATGTCGACATTAGACCGGTGCATTGGATATTCATCATCCAGCTGATGATAACCTTGGGCAAATAGGAGTGACAGTCAGGGTGAGTCCACAACACAGGTTGTGTTAAATTGCTGTCCTTCAAGGCTCAGGACGGTATTAAGGTCATTTACATACCTAGAAAGCATACAAGTGTGACCGGAGCTGCAGTGACCAGCAGATGAGATGTCTGTGGCTGGACGACACCTTCTTGAGGTCTGACCAGTCCAGCACACACTATTGTGTCCCTGAGGCCACCAAAGCGAGTGACATTCTGGCCGTTGCGGAAGTCCCAGAGGAAGAGGTCACTGCTAATGGCCAGCCAAGCCTGGCTGATCTCAGGGAACACTCCCATCATGCAATGAGTGTTCTTCATGGGGTCAAAATAATTTAAGATCTCCGGGGGAAGCGGCAGTGTGTGCACAGCGCTGACCACCGGGAGTGTGGGGGGCGACACCGAGCAGATGAGGGGCCTGCAGAGGGTGATCAGCAGGGGAATTACTTGACAGAGCAGGGCTGCCCCAAAGGTGCAGGGCGGATGACAAGTCCCTGTAGGCTGGGGCCTCCTGCAGCAGGCGCTGAATCCTCTTCTCGGCTCCGTCCATCCTGTCGTCGTCCATACCGGTTGAGTGCGACTCTCAACTGTCAGTTGAGCACTGTGCAGTCTGCTGAGTGACGTCAGGTGCGCGCGGGAGGGCACGTGACCCGCGGAGCTGCCTGAGGGATGACAGAGTCGCGTGACTTCTGGCTCCTGCATTTGCCGCACAGCCGTGGAGTGCACATTAACATTTTCTTCCCCACTTTTGCCCTAATCAGCAATTCCAGCAACCTTATTGGTTGTTTAGGTTTGCTGATTCACCAATCAGGTTGCTGGAATTGCTGATTAGGGCAGAAGTGGGGAAGAAAATGTTAATATGCCTGCGGAGTAGTCGGGCAGTAGAGGAAGATTTTGAGTATGAAGACCAGAGTTAGCCAAGCGGAGATGGCCACAGTGAATGGCAACCCATCTCCATGCAGATGGTAAGACCATAGATAGATATAGCGCTTGGCATGGCAGTAAGATGGCACGTGTTTTGGGTAGCAGAGGAAGATGTAGTACTCACCTATGTCCAAATAGTTTGTGATGCAGCCTATGGATATTAGAATGTCCAGTGGCGAGAGCGGTTAAGGAGACACAAAAACAGTCTAGACACTCAGGAGATCTGTCGGTGACCAGAAGGAGAGCAGGCAGGGAGGCAGCACTTGTTCAAAAAAATCCAGGAAAGGAAGGTGGAATACATTTCCCGGATGGAGAGGAGATACGGTATGGCAACACCAATTTCTCTAAAGCTGGTGACGAAGCTGAAAAGTAGTTAGCATGGTATAGTTAGTAAACACATGTTTATCAGTATAATCAGGAGAGGAAGACCAGAGGAAGAGGAACATCATGTATGTTTGCCATCACGGTGACAGGTGGCCGGAGCATCGGAGGACTAGTGAATGTGCTCTCGGATGACATTGAAAGCAGACAGGGTAAAAGTACATCTAGATTACCGTTTCATAAATGGCCTGCATGAATCCAGCCTTGTAACGCCTTTGGCCTGAAGAGTGAAAGAGAGAGAATGGTTACAAGCTACATCCATATTTTTTCCCCCGGTGTATATACATGCCTGAAATCACCACATGACGCTCTCCCGATGGGATGTCGAAATTAGACCGGTGCATTGGATATTCATCATCCAGCTGATGATAACCTTGGGCAAATAGGAGTGACAGTCAGGGCGAGTCCACAACACAGGTTGTGTTAAATTGCTGTCCTTCAAGGCTCAGGACGGTATTAAGGTCATTTACATACCTAGAAAGCATACAAGTGTGACCGGAGCTGCAGTGACCAGCAGATGAGATGTCTGTGGCTGGACGACACCTTCTTGAGGTCTGACCAGTCCAGCACACACTATTGTGTCCCTGAGGCCACCAAAGCGAGTGACATTCTGGCCGTTGCGGAAGTCCCAGAGGAAGAGGTCACTGCTAATGGCCAGCCAAGCCTGGCTGATCTCAGGGAACACTCCCATCATGCAATGAGTGTTCTTCATGGGGTCAAAATAATTTAAGATCTCCGGGGGAAGCGGCAGTGTGTGCACAGCGCTGACCACCGGGAGTGTGGGGGGCGACACCGAGCAGATGAGGGGCCTGCAGAGGGTGATCAGCAGGGGAATTACTTGACAGAGCAGGGCTGCCCCAAAGGTGCAGGGCGGATGACAAGTCCCTGTAGGCTGGGGCCTCCTGCAGCAGGCGCTGAATCCTCTTCTTGGCTCCGTCCATCCTGTCGTCGTCCATACCGGTTGAGTGCGACTCTCAACTGTCAGTTGAGCACTGTGCAGTCTGCTGAGTGACGTCAGGTGCGCGCGGGAGGACACGTGACCCGCGGAGCTGCCTGAGGGATGACAGCGTCGCGTGACTTCTGGCTCCTGCATTTGCCGCACAGCCGTGGAGTGCACATTAACATTTTCTTCCCCACTTTTGCCCTAATCAGCAATTCCAGCAACCTTATTGGTTGTTTAGGTTTGCTGATTCACCAATCAGGTTGCTGGAATTGCTGATTAGGGCAGAAGTGGGGAAGAAAATGTTAATATGCCTGCGGAGTAGTCGGGCAGTAGAGGAAGATTTTGAGTATGAAGACCAGAGTTAGCCAAGCGGAGATGGCCACAGTGAATGGCAACCCATCTCCATGCAGATGGTAAGACCATAGATAGATATAGCGCTTGGCATGGCAGTAAGATGGCACGTGTTTTGGGTAGCAGAGGAAGATGTAGTACTCACCTATGTCCAAATAGTTTGTGATGCAGCCTATGGATATTAGAATGTCCAGTGGCGAGAGCGGTTAAGGAGACACAAAAACAGTCTAGACACTCAGGAGATCTGTCGGTGACCAGAAGGAGAGCAGGCAGGGAGGCAGCACTTGTTCAAAAAAATCCAGGAAAGGAAGGTGGAATACATTTCCCGGATGGAGAGGAGATACGGTATGGCAACACCAATTTCTCTAAAGCTGGTGACGAAGCTGAAAAGTAGTTAGCATGGTATAGTTAGTAAACACATGTTTATCAGTACAATCAGGAGAGGAAGACCAGAGGAAGAGGAACATCATGTATGTTTGCCATCACGGTGACAGGTGGCCGGAGCATCGGAGGACTAGTGAATGTGATCCCGGATGACACTGAAAGCAGACAGGGTAAAAGTACATCTAGATTACCGTTTCATAAATGGCCTGCATGAATCCAGCCTTGTAACGCCTTTGGCCTGAAGAGTGAAAGAGAGAGAATGGTTACAAGCTACATCCATATTTTTTCCCCCGGTGTATATACATGCCTGAAATCACCACATGACGCTCTCCCGATGGGATGTCGAAATTAGACCGGTGCATTGGATATTCATCATCCAGCTGATGATAACCTTGGGTAAATAGGAGTGACAGTCAGGGCGAGTCCACAACACAGGTTGTGTTAAATTGCTGTCCTTCAAGGCTCAGGACGGTATTAAGGTCATTTACATACCTAGAAAGCATACAAGTGTGACCGGAGCTGCAGTGACCAGCAGATGAGATGTCTGTGGCTGGACGACACCTTCTTGAGGTCTGACCAGTCCAGCACACACTATTGTGTCCCTGAGGCCACCAAAGCGAGTGACATTCTGGCCGTTGCGGAAGTCCCAGAGGAAGAGGTCACTGCTAATGGCCAGCCAAGCCTGGCTGATCTCAGGGAACACTCCCATCATGCAATGAGTGTTCTTCATGGGGTCAAAATAATTTAAGATCTCCGGGGGAAGCGGCAGTGTGTGCACAGCACTGACCACCGGGAGTGTGGGGGGCGACACCGAGCAGATGAGGGGCCTGCAGAGGGTGATCAGCAGGGGAATTACTTGACAGAGCAGGGCTGCCCCAAAGGTGCAGGGCGGATGACAAGTCCCTGTAGGCTGGGGCCTCCTGCAGCAGGCGCTGAATCCTCTTCTCGGCTCCGTCCATCGTGTCGTCGTCCATACCGGTTGAGTGCGACTCTCAACTGTCAGTTGAGCACTGTGCAGTCTGCTGAGTGACGTCAGGTGCGCGCGGGAGGGCACGTGACCCGCGGAGCTGCCTGAGGGATGACAGCGTCGCGTGACTTCTGGCTCCTGCATTTGCCGCACAGCCGTGGAGTGCACATTAACATTTTCTTCCCCACTTTTGCCCTAATCAGCAATTCCAGCAACCTTATTGGTTGTTTAGGTTTGCTGATTCACCAATCAGGTTGCTGGAATTGCTGATTAGGGCAGAAGTGGGGAAGAAAATGTTAATATGCCTGCGGAGTAGTCGGGCAGTAGAGGAAGATTTTGAGTATGAAGACCAGAGTTAGCCAAGCGGAGATGGCCACAGTGAATGGCAACCCATCTCCATGCAGATGGTAAGACCATAGATAGATATAGCGCTTGGCATGGCAGTAAGATGGCACGTGTTTTGGGTAGCAGAGGAAGATGTAGTACTCACCTATGTCCAAATAGTTTGTGATGCAGCCTATGGATATTAGAATGTCCAGTGGCGAGAGCGGTTAAGGAGACACAAAAACAGTCTAGACACTCAGGAGATCTGTCGGTGACCAGAAGGAGAGCAGGCAGGGAGGCAGCACTTGTTCAAAAAAATCCAGGAAAGGAAGGTGGAATACATTTCCCGGATGGAGAGGAGATACGGTATGGCAACACCAATTTCTCTAAAGCTGGTGACGAAGCTGAAAAGTAGTTAGCATGGTATAGTTAGTAAACACATGTTTATCAGTACAATCAGGAGAGGAAGACCAGAGGAAGAGGAACATCATGTATGTTTGCCATCACGGTGACAGGTGGCCGGAGCATCGGAGGACTAGTGAATGTGCTCTCGGATGACATTGAAAGCAGACAGGGTAAAAGTACATCTAGATTACCGTTTCATAAATGGCCTGCATGAATCCAGCCTTGTAACGCCTTTGGCCTGAAGAGTGAAAGAGAGAGAATGGTTACAAGCTACATCCATATTTTTTCCCCCGGTGTATATACATGCCTGAAATCACCACATGACGCTCTCCCGATGGGATGTCGAAATTAGACCGGTGCATTGGATATTCATCATCCAGCTGATGATAACCTTGGGCAAATAGGAGTGACAGTCAGGGTGAGTCCACAACACAGGTTGTGTTAAATTGCTGTCCTTCAAGGCTCAGGACGGTATTAAGGTCATTTACATACCTAGAAAGCATACAAGTGTGACCGGAGCTGCAGTAACCAGCAGATGAGATGTCTGTGGCTGGACGACACCTTCTTGAGGTTTGACCAGTCCAGCACACACTATTGTGTCCCTGAGGCCACCAAAGCGAGTGACATTCTGGCCGGTGCGGAAGTCCCACAGGAAGAGGTCACTGCTAATGGCCAGTCAAGCCTGGCTGATCTCAGGGAACACTCCCATCATGCAATGAGTGTTCTTCATGGGGTCAAAATAATTTAAGATCTCCGGGGTAAGCGGCAGTGTGTGCACAGCGCTGACCACCGGGAGTGTGGGGGCGACACCGAGCAGATGAGGGGCCTGCAGAGGGTAATCAGCAGGGGAATTACTTGACAGAGCAGGGCTGCCCCAAAGGTGCAGGGCGGATGACAAGTCCCTGTAGGCTGGGGCCTCCTGCAGCAGGCGCTGAATCCTCTTCTCGGCTCCGTCCATCGTGTCGTCGTCCATACCGGTTGAGTGCGACTCTCAACTGTCAGTTGAGCACTGTGCAGTCTGCTGAGTGTCGTCAGGTGCGCGCGGGAGGACACGTGACCCGCGGAGCTGCCTGAGGGATGACAGCGTCGTGTGACTTCTGGCTCCTGCATTTGCCGCACAGCCGTGGAGTGCACATTAACATTTTCTTCCCCACTTTTGCCCTAATCAGCAATTCCAGCAACCTTATTGGTTGTTTAGGTTTGCTGATTCACCAATCAGGTTGCTGGAATTGCTGATTAGGGCAGAAGTGGGGAAGAAAATGTTAATATGCCTGCGGAGTAGTCGGGCAGTAGAGGAAGATTTTGAGTATGAAGACCAGAGTTAGCCAAGCGGAGATGGCCACAGTGAATGGCAACCCATCTCCATGCAGATGGTAAGACCATAGATAGATATAGCGCTTGGCATGGCAGTAAGATGGCACGTGTTTTGGGTAGCAGAGGAAGATGTAGTACTCACCTATGTCCAAATAGTTTGTGATGCAGCCTATGGATATTAGAATGTCCAGTGGCGAGAGCGGTTAAGGAGACACAAAAACAGTCTAGACACTCAGGAGATCTGTCGGTGACCAGAAGGAGAGCAGGCAGGGAGGCAGCACTTGTTCAAAAAAATACAGGAAAGGAAGGTGGAATACATTTCCCGGATGGAGAGGAGATACGGTATGGCAACACCAATTTCTCTAAAGCTGGTGACGAAGCTGAAAAGTAGTTAGCATGGTATAGTTAGTAAACACATGTTTATCAGTACAATCAGGAGAAGAAGACCAGAGGAAGAGGAACATCATGTATGTTTGCCATCACGGTGACAGGTGGCCGGAGCATCGGAGGACTAGTGAATGTGATCCCGGATGACACTGAAAGCAGACAGGGTAAAAGTACATCTAGATTACCGTTTCATAAATGGCCTGCATGAATCCAGCCTTGTAACGCCTTTGGCCTGAAGAGTGAAAGAGAGAGAATGGTTACAACCTACATCCATATTTTTTTCCCCGGTGTATATACATGCCTGGAATCACCACATGACGCTCTCCCGATGGGATGTCGACATTAGACCGGTGCATTGGATATTCATCATCCAGCTGATGATAACCTTGGGCAAATAGGAGTGACAGTCAGGGTGAGTCCACAACACAGGTTGTGTTAAATTGCTGTCCTTCAAGGCTCAGGACGGTATTAAGGTCATTTACATACCTAGAAAGCATACAAGTGTGACCGGAGCTGCAGTGACCAGCAGATGAGATGTCTGTGGCTGGACGACACCTTCTTGAGGTCTGACCAGTCCAGCACACACTATTGTGTCCCTGAGGCCACCAAAGCGAGTGACATTCTGGCCGTTGCGGAAGTCCCAGAGGAAGAGGTCACTGCTAATGGCCAGCCAAGCCTGGCTGATCTCAGGGAACACTCCCATCATGCAATGAGTGTTCTTCATGGGGTCAAAATAATTTAAGATCTCCGGGGGAAGCGGCAGTGTGTGCACAGCGCTGACCACCGGGAGTGTGGGGGGCGACACCGAGCAGATGAGGGGCCTGCAGAGGGTGATCAGCAGGGGAATTACTTGACAGAGCAGGGCTGCCCCAAAGGTGCAGGGCGGATGACAAGTCCCTGTAGGCTGGGGCCTCGTGCAGCAGGCGCTGAATACTCTTCTTGGCTCCGTCCATCCTGTCGTCGTCCATACCGGTTGAGTGCGACTCTCAACTGTCAGTTGAGCACTGTGCAGTCTGCTGAGTGACGTCAGGTGCGCGCGGGAGGACACGTGACCCGCGGAGCTGCCTGAGGGATGACAGCGTCGCGTGACTTCTGGCTCCTGCATTTGCCGCACAGCCGTGGAGTGCACATTAACATTTTCTTCCCCACTTTTGCCCTAATCAGCAATTCCAGCAACCTTATTGGTTGTTTAGGTTTGCTGATTCACCAATCAGGTTGCTGGAATTGCTGATTAGGGCAGAAGTGGGGAAGAAAATGTTAATATGCCTGCGGAGTAGTCGGGCAGTAGAGGAAGATTTTGAGTATGAAGACCAGAGTTAGCCAAGCGGAGATGGCCACAGTGAATGGCAACCCATCTCCATGCAGATGGTAAGACCATAGATAGATATAGCGCTTGGCATGGCAGTAAGATGGCACGTGTTTTGGGTAGCAGAGGAAGATGTAGTACTCACCTATGTCCAAATAGTTTGTGATGCAGCCTATGGATATTAGAATGTCCAGTGGCGAGAGCGGTTAAGGAGACACAAAAACAGTCTAGACACTCAGGAGATCTGTCGGTGACCAGAAGGAGAGCAGGCAGGAAGGCAGCACTTGTTCAAAAAAATCCAGGAAAGGAAGGTGGAATACATTTCCCGGATGGAGAGGAGATACGGTATGGCAACACCAATTTCTCTAAAGCTGGTGACGAAGCTGAAAAGTAGTTAGCATGGTATAGTTAGTAAACACATGTTTATCAGTACAATCAGGAGAGGAAGACCAGAGGAAGAGGAACATCATGTATGTTTGCCATCACGGTGACAGGTGGCCGGAGCATCGGAGGACTAGTGAATGTGATCCCGGATGACACTGAAAGCAGACAGGGTAAAAGTACATCTAGATTACCGTTTCATAAATGGCCTGCATGAATCCAGCCTTGTAACGCCTTTGGCCTGAAGAGTGAAAGAGAGAGAATGGTTACAACCTACATCCATATTTTTTTCCCCGGTGTATATACATGCCTGGAATCACCACATGACGCTCTCCCGATGGGATGTCGACATTAGACCGGTGCATTGGATATTCATCATCCAGCTGATGATAACCTTGGGCAAATAGGAGTGACAGTCAGGGTGAGTCCACAACACAGGTTGTGTTAAATTGCTGTCCTTCAAGGCTCAGGACGGTATTAAGGTCATTTACATACCTAGAAAGCATACAAGTGTGACCGGAGCTGCAGTGACCAGCAGATGAGATGTCTGTGGCTGGACGACACCTTCTTGAGGTCTGACCAGTCCAGCACACACTATTGTGTCCCTGAGGCCACCAAAGCGAGTGACATTCTGGCCGTTGCGGAAGTCCCAGAGGAAGAGGTCACTGCTAATGGCCAGCCAAGCCTGGCTGATCTCAGGGAACACTCCCATCATGCAATGAGTGTTCTTCATGGGGTCAAAATAATTTAAGATCTCCGGGGGAAGCGGCAGTGTGTGCACAGCGCTGACCACCGGGAGTGTGGGGGGCGACACCGAGCAGATGAGGGGCCTGCAGAGGGTGATCAGCAGGGGAATTACTTGACAGAGCAGGGCTGCCCCAAAGGTGCAGGGCGGATGACAAGTCCCTGTAGGCTGGGGCCTCGTGCAGCAGGCACTGAATACTCTTCTTGGCTCCGTCCATCCTGTCGTCGTCCATACCGGTTGAGTGCGACTCTCAACTGTCAGTTGAGCACTGTGCAGTCTGCTGAGTGACGTCAGGTGCGCGCGGGAGGACACGTGACCCGCGGAGCTGCCTGAGGGATGACAGCGTCGCGTGACTTCTGGCTCCTGCATTTGCCGCACAGCCGTGGAGTGCACATTAACATTTTCTTCCCCACTTTTGCCCTAATCAGCAATTCCAGCAACCTTATTGGTTGTTTAGGTTTGCTGATTCACCAATCAGGTTGCTGGAATTGCTGATTAGGGCAGAAGTGGGGAAGAAAATGTTAATATGCCTGCGGAGTAGTCGGGCAGTAGAGGAAGATTTTGAGTATGAAGACCAGAGTTAGCCAAGCGGAGATGGCCACAGTGAATGGCAACCCATCTCCATGCAGATGGTAAGACCATAGATAGATATAGCGCTTGGCATGGCAGTAAGATGGCACGTGTTTTGGGTAGCAGAGGAAGATGTAGTACTCACCTATGTCCAAATAGTTTGTGATGCAGCCTATGGATATTAGAATGTCCAGTGGCGAGAGCGGTTAAGGAGACACAAAAACAGTCTAGACACTCAGGAGATCTGTCGGTGACCAGAAGGAGAGCAGGCAGGAAGGCAGCACTTGTTCAAAAAAATCCAGGAAAGGAAGGTGGCATACATTTCCCGGATGGAGAGGAGATACGGTATGGCAACACCAATTTCTCTAAAGCTGGTGACGAAGCTGAAAAGTAGTTAGCATGGTATAGTTAGTAAACACATGTTTATCAGTACAATCAGGAGAGGAAGACCAGAGGAAGAGGAACATCATGTATGTTTGCCATCACGGTGACAGGTGGCCGGAGCATCGGAGGACTAGTGAATGTGATCCCGGATGACACTGAAAGCAGACAGGGTAAAAGTACATCTAGATTACCGTTTCATAAATGGCCTGCATGAATCCAGCCTTGTAACGCCTTTGGCCTGAAGAGTGAAAGAGAGAGAATGGTTACAAGCTACATCCATATTTTTTCCCCCGGTGTATATACATGCCTGAAATCACCACATGACGCTCTCCCGATGGGATGTCGAAATTAGACCGGTGCATTGAATATTCATCATCCAGCTGATGATAACCTTGGGTAAATAGGAGTGACAGTCAGGGCGAGTCCACAACACAGGTTGTGTTAAATTGCTGTCCTTCAAGGCTCAGGACGGTATTAAGGTCATTTACATACCTAGAAAGCATACAAGTGTGACCGGAGCTGCAGTGACCAGCAGATGAGATGTCTGTGGCTGGACGACACCTTCTTGAGGTCTGACCAGTCCAGCACACACTATTGTGTCCCTGAGGCCACCAAAGCGAGTGACATTCTGGCCGTTGCGGAAGTCCCAGAGGAAGAGGTCACTGCTAATGGCCAGCCAAGCCTGGCTGATCTCAGGGAACACTCCCATCATGCAATGAGTGTTCTTCATGGGGTCAAAATAATTTAAGATCTCCGGGGGAAGCGGCAGTGTGTGCACAGCGCTGACCACCGGGAGTGTGGGGGGCGACACCGAGCAGATGAGGGGCCTGCAGAGGGTGATCAGCAGGGGAATTACTTGACAGAGCAGGGCTGCCCCAAAGGTGCAGGGCGGATGACAAGTCCCTGTAGGCTGGGGCCTCCTGCAGCAGGCGCTGAATCCTCTTCTCGGCTCCGTCCATCGTGTCGTCGTCCATACCGGTTGAGTGCGACTCTCAACTGTCAGTTGAGCACTGTGCAGTCTGCTGAGTGACGTCAGGTGCGCGCGGGAGGGCACGTGACCCGCGGAGCTGCCTGAGGGATGACAGCGTCGCGTGACTTCTGGCTCCTGCATTTGCCGCACAGCCGTGGAGTGCACATTAACATTTTCTTCCCCACTTTTGCCCTAATCAGCAATTCCAGCAACCTTATTGGTTGTTTAGGTTTGCTGATTCACCAATCAGGTTGCTGGAATTGCTGATTAGGGCAGAAGTGGGGAAGAAAATGTTAATATGCCTGCGGAGTAGTCGGGCAGTAGAGGAAGATTTTGAGTATGAAGACCAGAGTTAGCCAAGCGGAGATGGCCACAGTGAATGGCAACCCATCTCCATGCAGATGGTAAGACCATAGATAGATATAGCGCTTGGCATGGCAGTAAGATGGCACGTGTTTTGGGTAGCAGAGGAAGATGTAGTACTCACCTATGTCCAAATAGTTTGTGATGCAGCCTATGGATATTAGAATGTCCAGTGGCGAGAGCGGTTAAGGAGACACAAAAACAGTCTAGACACTCAGGAGATCTGTCGGTGACCAGAAGGAGAGCAGGCAGGGAGGCAGCACTTGTTCAAAAAAATCCAGGAAAGGAAGGTGGAATACATTTCCCGGATGGAGAGGAGATACGGTATGGCAACACCAATTTCTCTAAAGCTGGTGACGAAGCTGAAAAGTAGTTAGCATGGTATAGTTAGTAAACACATGTTTATCAGTACAATCAGGAGAGGAAGACCAGAGGAAGAGGAACATCATGTATGTTTGCCATCACGGTGACAGGTGGCCGGAGCATCGGAGGACTAGTGAATGTGCTCTCGGATGACATTGAAAGCAGACAGGGTAAAAGTACATCTAGATTACCGTTTCATAAATGGCCTGCATGAATCCAGCCTTGTAACGCCTTTGGCCTGAAGAGTGAAAGAGAGAGAATGGTTACAAGCTACATCCATATTTTTTCCCCCGGTGTATATACATGCCTGAAATCACCACATGACGCTCTCCCGATGGGATGTCGAAATTAGACCGGTGCATTGGATATTCATCATCCAGCTGATGATAATATTGGGTAAATAGGAGTGACAGTCAGGGCGAGTCCACAACACAGGTTGTGTTAAATTGCTGTCCTTCAAGGCTCAGGACGGTATTAAGGTCATTTACATACCTAGAAAGCATACAAGTGTGACCGGAGCTGCAGTGACCAGCAGATGAGATGTCTGTGGCTGGACGACACCTTCTTGAGGTCTGACCAGTCCAGCACACACTATTGTGTCCCTTAGGCCACCAAAGCGAGTGACATTCTGGCCGTTGCGGAAGTCCCAGAGGAAGAGGTCACTGCTAATGGCCAGCCAAGCCTGGCTGATCTCAGGGAACACTCCCATCATGCAATGAGTGTTCTTCATGGGGTGAAAATAATTTAAGATCTCCGGGGGAAGCGGCAGTGTGTGCACAGCACTGACCACCGGGAGTGTGGGGGGCGACACCGAGCAGATGAGGGGCCTGCAGAGGGTGATCAGCAGGGGAATTACTTGACAGAGCAGGGCTGCCCCAAAGGTGCAGGGCGGATGACAAGTCCCTGTAGGCTGGGGCCTCCTGCAGCAGGCGCTGAATCCTCTTCTCGGCTCCGTCCATCGTGTCGTCGTCCATACCGGTTGAGTGCGACTCTCAACTGTCAGTTGAGCACTGTGCAGTCTGCTGAGTGACGTCAGGTGCGCGCGGGAGGGCACGTGACCCGCGCAGCTGCCTGAGGGATGACAGCGTCGCGTGACTTCTGGCTCCTGCATTTGCCGCACAGCCGTGGAGTGCACATTAACATTTTCTTCCCCACTTTTGCCCTAATCAGCAATTCCAGCAACCTTATTGGTTGTTTAGGTTTGCTGATTCACCAATCAGGTTGCTGGAATTGCTGATTAGGGCAGAAGTGGGGAAGAAAATGTTAATATGCCTGCGGAGTAGTCGGGCAGTAGAGGAAGATTTTGAGTATGAAGACCAGAGTTAGCCAAGCGGAGATGGCCACAGTGAATGGCAACCCATCTCCATGCAGATGGTAAGACCATAGATAGATATAGCGCTTGGCATGGCAGTAAGATGGCACGTGTTTTGGGTAGCAGAGGAAGATGTAGTACTCACCTATGTCCAAATAGTTTGTGATGCAGCCTATGGATATTAGAATGTCCAGTGGCGAGAGCGGTTAAGGAGACACAAAAACAGTCTAGACACTCAGGAGATCTGTCGGTGACCAGAAGGAGAGCAGGCAGGGAGGCAGCACTTGTTCAAAAAAATCCAGGAAAGGAAGGTGGAATACATTTCCCGGATGGAGAGGAGATACGGTATGGCAACACCAATTTCTCTAAAGCTGGTGACGAAGCTGAAAAGTAGTTAGCATGGTATAGTTAGTAAACACATGTTTATCAGTACAATCAGGAGAGGAAGACCAGAGGAAGAGGAACATCATGTATGTTTGCCATCACGGTGACAGGTGGCCGGAGCATCGGAGGACTAGTGAATGTGATCCCGGATGACACTGAAAGCAGACAGGGTAAAAGTACATCTAGATTACCGTTTCATAAATGGCCTGCATGAATCCAGCCTTGTAACGCCTTTGGCCTGAAGAGTGAAAGAGAGAGAATGGTTACAAGCTACATCCATATTTTTTCCCCTGGTGTATATACATGCCTGAAATCACCACATGACGCTCTCCCGATGGGATGTCGAAATTAGACCGGTGCATTGGATATTCATCATCCAGCTGATGATAACCTTGGGCAAATAGGAGTGACAGTCAGGGGCGAGTCCACAACACAGGTTGTGTTAAATTGCTGTCCTTCAAGGCTCAGGACGGTATTAAGGTCATTTACATACCTAGAAAGCATACAAGTGTGACCGGAGCTGCAGTGACCAGCAGATGAGATGTCTGTGGCTGGACGACACCTTCTTGAGGTCTGACCAGTCCAGCACACACTATTGTGTCCCTGAGGCCACCAAAGCGAGTGACATTCTGGCCGTTGCGGAAGGCCCAGAGGAAGAGGTCACTGCTAATGGCCAGCCAAGCCTGGCTGATCTCAGGGAACACTCCCATCATGCAATGAGTGTTCTTCATGGGGTCAAAATAATTTAAGATCTCCGGGGGAAGCGGCAGTGTGTGCACAGCACTGACCACCGGGAGTGTGGGGGGCGACACCGAGCAGATGAGGGGCCTGCAGAGGGTGATCAGCAGGGGAATTACTTGACAGAGCAGGGCTGCCCCAAAGGTGCAGGGCGGATGACAAGTCCCTGTAGGCTGGGGCCTCCTGCAGCAGGCGCTGAATCCTCTTCTTGGCTCCGTCCATCCTGTCGTCGTCCATACCGGTTGAGTGCGACTCTCAACTGTCAGTTGAGCACTGTGCAGTCTGCTGAGTGACGTCAGGTGCGCGCGGGAGGGCACGTGACCCGCGGAGCTGCCTGAGGGATGACAGCGTCGCGTGACTTCTGGCTCCTGCATTTGCCGCACAGCCGTGGAGTGCACATTAACATTTTCTTCCCCACTTTTGCCCTAATCAGCAATTCCAGCAACCTTATTGGTTGTTTAGGTTTGCTGATTCACCAATCAGGTTGCTGGAATTGCTGATTAGGGCAGAAGTGGGGAAGAAAATGTTAATATGCCTGCGGAGTAGTCGGGCAGTAGAGGAAGATTTTGAGTATGAAGACCAGAGTTAGCCAAGCGGAGATGGCCACAGTGAATGGCAACCCATCTCCATGCAGATGGTAAGACCATAGATAGATATAGCGCTTGGCATGGCAGTAAGATGGCACGTGTTTTGGGTAGCAGAGGAAGATGTAGTACTCACCTATGTCCAAATAGTTTGTGATGCAGCCTATGGATATTAGAATGTCCAGTGGCGAGAGCGGTTAAGGAGACACAAAAACAGTCTAGACACTCAGGAGATCTGTCGGTGACCAGAAGGAGAGCAGGCAGGAAGGCAGCACTTGTTCAAAAAAATCCAGGAAAGGAAGGTGGAATACATTTCCCGGATGGAGAGGAGATACGGTATGGCAACACCAATTTCTCTAAAGCTGGTGACGAAGCTGAAAAGTAGTTAGCATGGTATAGTTAGTAAACACATGTTTATCAGTACAATCAGGAGAGGAAGACCAGAGGAAGAGGAACATCATGTATGTTTGCCATCACGGTGACAGGTGGCCGGAGCATCGGAGGACTAGTGAATGTGATCCCGGATGACACTGAAAGCAGACAGGGTAAAAGTACATCTAGATTACCGTTTCATAAATGGCCTGCATGAATCCAGCCTTGTAACGCCTTTGGCCTGAAGAGTGAAAGAGAGAGAATGGTTACAAGCTACATCCATATTTTTTCCCCTGGTGTATATACATGCCTGAAATCACCACATGACGCTCTCCCGATGGGATGTCGAAATTAGACCGGTGCATTGGATATTCATCATCCAGCTGATGATAACCTTGGGCAAATAGGAGTGACAGTCAGGGTGAGTCCACAACACAGGTTGTGTTAAATTGCTGTCCTTCAAGGCTCAGGACGGTATTAAGGTCATTTACATACCTAGAAAGCATACAAGTGTGACCGGAGCTGCAGTGACCAGCAGATGAGATGTCTGTGGCTGGACGACACCTTCTTGAGGTCTGACCAGTCCAGCACACACTATTGTGTCCCTGAGGCCACCAAAGCAAGTGACATTCTGGCCGTTGCGGAAGGCCCAGAGGAAGAGGTCACTGCTAATGGCCAGCCAAGCCTGGCTGATCTCAGGGAACACTCCCATCATGCAATGAGTGTTCTTCATGGGGTCAAAATAATTTAAGATCTCCGGGGGAAGCGGCAGTGTGTGCACAGCGCTGACCACCGGGAGTGTGGGGGGGCGACACCGAGCAGATGAGGGGCCTGCAGAGGGTGATCAGCAGGGGAATTACTTGACAGAGCAGGGCTGCCCCAAAGGTGCAGGGCGGATGACAAGTCCCTGTAGGCTGGGGCCTCCTGCAGCAGGCGCTGAATCCTCTTCTTGGCTCCGTCCATCCTGTCGTCGTCCATACCGGTTGAGTGCGACTCTCAACTGTCAGTTGAGCACTGTGCAGTCTGCTGAGTGACGTCAGGTGCGCGCGGGAGGACACGTGACCCGCGGAGCTGCCTGAGGGATGACAGCGTCGCGTGACTTCTGGCTCCTGCATTTGCCGCACAGCCGTGGAGTGCACATTAACATTTTCTTCCCCACTTTTGCCCTAATCAGCAACTCCAGCAACTTTATTGGTTGTTTAGGTTTGCTGATTCACCAATCAGGTTGCTGGAATTGCTGATTAGGGCAGAAGTGGGGAAGAAAATGTTAATATGCCTGCGGAGTAGTCGGGCAGTAGAGGAAGATTTTGAGTATGAAGACCAGAGTTAGCCAAGCGGAGATGGCCACAGTGAATGGCAACCCAGCTCCATGCAGATGGTAAGACCATAGATAGATATAGCGCTTGGCATGGCAGTAAGATGGCACGTGTTTTGGGTAGCAGAGGAGGATGTAGTACTCACCCATGTCCAAATAGTTTGTGATGCAGCTTATGGATATTAGAATGTCCAGTGGCGAGAGCGGTTAAGGAGACACAAAAACAGTCTAGACACTCAGGAGATCGGTCGGTGACCAGAAGGAGAGCAGGCAGGGAGGCAGCACTTGTTCAAAAAAATCCAGGAAAGGAAGGTGGAATACATTTCCCGGATGGAGAGGAGATACGGTATGGCAACACCAATTTCTCTAAAGCTGGTGACGAAGCTGAAAAGTAGTTAGCATGGTATAGTTAGTAAACACATGTTTATCAGTACAATCAGGAGAGGAAGACCAGAGGAAGAGGAACATCATGTATGTTTGCCATCACGGTGACAGGTGGCCGGAGCATCGGAGGACTAGTGAATGTGCTCTCGGATGACATTGAAAGCAGACAGGGTAAAAGTACATCTAGATTACCGTTTCATAAATGGCCTGCATGAATCCAGCCTTGTAACGCCTTTGGCCTGAAGAGTGAAAGAGAGACAATGGTTACAAGCTACATCCATATTTTTTCCCCCGGTGTATATACATGCCTGAAATCACCACATGACGCTCTCCCGATGGGATGTCGAAATTAGACCGGTGCATTGGATATTCATCATCCAGCTGATGATAACCTTGGGCAAATAGGAGTGACAGTCAGGGTGAGTCCACAACACAGGTTGTGATAAATTGCTGTCCTTCAAGGCTCAGGACGGTATTAAGGTCATTTACATACCTAGAAAGCATACAAGTGTGACCGGAGCTGCAGTGACCAGCAGATGAGATGTCTGTGGCTGGACGACACCTTCTTGAGGTCTGACCAGTCCAGCACACACTATTGTGTCCCTGAGGCCACCAAAGCGAGTGACATTCTGGCCGTTGCGGAAGTCCCAGAGGAAGAGGTCACTGCTAATGGCCAGCCAAGCCTGGCTGATCTCAGGGAACACTCCCATCATGCAATGAGTGTTCTTCATGGGGTCAAAATAATTTAAGATCTCCGGGGGAAGCGGCAGTGTGTGCACAGCACTGACCACCGGGAGTGTGGGGGGCGACACCGAGCAGATGAGGGGCCTGCAGAGGGTGATCAGCAGGGGAATTACTTGACAGAGCAGGGCTGCCCCAAAGGTGCAGGGCGGATGACAAGTCCCTGTAGGCTGGGGCCTCCTGCAGCAGGCGCTGAATCCTCTTCTCGGCTCCGTCCATCGTGTCGTCGTCCATACCGGTTGAGTGCGACTCTCAACTGTCAGTTGAGCACTGTGCAGTCTGCTGAGTGACGTCAGGTGCGCGCGGGAGGGCACGTGACCCGCGGAGCTGCCTGAGGGATGACAGCGTCGCGTGACTTCTGGCTCCTGCATTTGCCGCACAGCCGTGGAGTGCACATTAACATTTTCTTCCCCACTTTTGCCCTAATCAGCAATTCCAGCAACCTTATTGGTTGTTTAGGTTTGCTGATTCACCAATCAGGTTGCTGGAATTGCTGATTAGGGCAGAAGTGGGGAAGAAAATGTTAATATGCCTGCGGAGTAGTCGGGCAGTAGAGGAAGATTTTGAGTATGAAGACCAGAGTTAGCCAAGCGGAGATGGCCACAGTGAATGGCAACCCATCTCCATGCAGATGGTAAGACCATAGATAGATATAGCGCTTGGCATGGCAGTAAGATGGCACGTGTTTTGGGTAGCAGAGGAAGATGTAGTACTCACCTATGTCCAAATAGTTTGTGATGCAGCCTATGGATATTAGAATGTCCAGTGGCGAGAGCGGTTAAGGAGACACAAAAACAGTCTAGACACTCAGGAGATCTGTCGGTGACCAGAAGGAGAGCAGGCAGGGAGGCAGCACTTGTTCAAAAAAATACAGGAAAGGAAGGTGGAATACATTTCCCGGATGGAGAGGAGATACGGTATGGCAACACCAATTTCTCTAAAGCTGGTGACGAAGCTGAAAAGTAGTTAGCATGGTATAGTTAGTAAACACATGTTTATCAGTACAATCAGGAGAGGAAGACCAGAGGAAGAGGAACATCATGTATGTTTGCCATCACGGTGACAGGTGGCCGGAGCATCGGAGGACTAGTGAATGTGCTCTCGGATGACATTGAAAGCAGACAGGGTAAAAGTACATCTAGATTACCGTTTCATAAATGGCCTGCATGAATCCAGCCTTGTAACGCCTTTGGCCTGAAGAGTGAAAGAGAGAGAATGGTTACAAGCTACATCCATATTTTTTCCCCCGGTGTATATACATGCCTGAAATCACCACATGACGCTCTCCCGATGGGATGTCGAAATTAGACCGGTGCATTGGATATTCATCATCCAGCTGATGATAACCTTGGGCAAATAGGAGTGACAGTCAGGGCGAGTCCACAACACAGGTTGTGTTAAATTGCTGTCCTTCAAGGCTCAGGACGGTATTAAGGTCATTTACATACCTAGAAAGCATACAAGTGTGACCGGAGCTGCAGTGACCAGCAGATGAGATGTCTGTGGCTGGACGACACCTTCTTGAGGTCTGACCAGTCCAGCACACACTATTGTGTCCCTGAGGCCACCAAAGCAAGTGACATTCTGGCCGTTGCGGAAGGCCCAGAGGAAGAGGTCACTGCTAATGGCCAGCCAAGCCTGGCTGATCTCAGGATACACTCCCATCATGCAATGAGTGTTCTTCATGGGGTCAAAATAATTTAAGATCTCCGGGGGAAGCGGCAGTGTGTGCACAGCGCTGACCACCGGGAGTGTGGGGGGGCGACACCGAGCAGATGAGGGGCCTGCAGAGGGTGATCAGCAGGGGAATTACTTGACAGAGCAGGGCTGCCCCAAAGGTGCAGGGCGGATGACAAGTCCCTGTAGGCTGGGGCCTCCTGCAGCAGGCGCTGAATCCTCTTCTTGGCTCCGTCCATCCTGTCGTCGTCCATACCGGTTGAGTGCGACTCTCAACTGTCAGTTGAGCACTGTGCAGTCTGCTGAGTGACGTCAGGTGCGCGCGGGAGGACACGTGACCCGCGGAGCTGCCTGAGGGATGACAGCGTCCTGTGACTTCTGGCTCCTGCATTTGCCTCACAGCCGTGGAGTGCACATTAACATTTTCTTCCCCACTTTTGCCCTAATCAGCAATTCCAGCAACCTTATTGGTTGTTTAGGTTTGCTGATTCACCAATCAGGTTGCTGGAATTGCTGATTAGGGCAGAAGTGGGGAAGAAAATGTTAATATGCCTGCGGAGTAGTCGGGCAGTAGAGGAAGATTTTGAGTATGAAGACCAGAGTTAGCCAAGCGGAGATGGCCACAGTGAATGGCAACCCAGCTCCATGCAGATGGTAAGACCATAGATAGATATAGCGCTTGGCATGGCAGTAAGATGGCACGTGTTTTGGGTAGCAGAGGAGGATGTAGTACTCACCCATGTCCAAATAGTTTGTGATGCAGCTTATGGATATTAGAATGTCCAGTGGCGAGAGCGGTTAAGGAGACACAAAAACAGTCTAGACACTCAGGAGATCGGTCGGTGACCAGAAGGAGAGCAGGCAGGGAGGCAGCACTTGTTCAAAAAAATCCAGGAAAGGAAGGTGGAATACATTTCCCGGATGGAGAGGAGATACGGTATGGCAACACCAATTTCTCTAAAGCTGGTGACGAAGCTGAAAAGTAGTTAGCATGGTATAGTTAGTAAACACATGTTTATCAGTACAATCAGGAGAGGAAGACCAGAGGAAGAGGAACATCATGTATGTTTGCCATCACGGTGACAGGTGGCCGGAGCATCGGAGGACTAGTGAATGTGATCCCGGATGACACTGAAAGCAGACAGGGTAAAAGTACATCTAGATTACCGTTTCATAAACGGCCTGCATGAATCCAGCCTTGTAACGCCTTTGGCCTGAAGAGTGAAAGAGAGACAATGGTTACAAGCTACATCCATATTTTTTCCCCCGGTGTATATACATGCCTGAAATCACCACATGACGCTCTCCCGATGGGATGTCGAAATTAGACCGGTGCATTGGATATTCATCATCCAGCTGATGATAACCTTGGGCAAATAGGAGTGACAGTCAGGGTGAGTCCACAACACAGGTTGTGATAAATTGCTGTCCTTCAAGGCTCAGGACGGTATTAAGGTCATTTACATACCTAGAAAGCATACAAGTGTGACCGGAGCTGCAGTGACCAGCAGATGAGATGTCTGTGGCTGGACGACACCTTCTTGAGGTCTGACCAGTCCAGCACACACTATTGTGTCCCTGAGGCCACCAAAGCGAGTGACATTCTGGCCATTGCGGAAGTCCCAGAGGAAGAGGTCACTGCTAATGGCCAGCCAAGCCTGGCTGATCTCAGGGAACACTCCCATCATGCAATGAGTGTTCTTCATGGGGTCAAAATAATTTAAGATCTCCGGGGGAAGCGGCAGTGTGTGCACAGCGCTGACCACCGGGAGTGTGGGGGGCGACACCGAGCAGATGAGGGGCCTGCAGAGGGTGATCAGCAGGGAAATTACTTGACAGAGCAGGGCTGCCCCAAAGGTGCAGGGCGGATGACAAGTCCCTGTAGGCTGGGGCCTCCTGCAGCAGGCACTGAATCCTCTTCTCGGCTCCGTCCATCGTGTCGTCGTCCATACCGGTTGAGTGCGACTCTCAACTGTCAGTTGAGCACTGTGCAGTCTGCTGAGTGACGTCAGGTGCGCGCGGGAGGACACGTGACCCGCGGAGCTGCCTGAGGGATGACAGCGTCGTGTGACTTCTGGCTCCTGCATTTGCCGCACAGCCGTGGAGTGCACATTAACATTTTCTTCCCCACTTTTGCCCTAATCAGCAATTCCAGCAACCTTATTGGTTGTTTAGGTTTGCTGATTCACCAATCAGGTTGCTGGAATTGCTGATTAGGGCAGAAGTGGGGAAGAAAATGTTAATATGCCTGCGGAGTAGTCGGGCAGTAGAGGAAGATTTTGAGTATGAAGACCAGAGTTAGCCAAGCGGAGATGGCCACAGTGAATGGCAACCCATCTCCATGCAGATGGTAAGACCATAGATAGATATAGCGCTTGGCATGGCAGTAAGATGGCACGTGTTTTGGGTAGCAGAGGAAGATGTAGTACTCACCTATGTCCAAATAGTTTGTGATGCAGCCTATGGATATTAGAATGTCCAGTGGCGAGAGCGGTTAAGGAGACACAAAAACAGTCTAGACACTCAGGAGATCTGTCGGTGACCAGAAGGAGAGCAGGCAGGGAGGCAGCACTTGTTCAAAAAAATACAGGAAAGGAAGGTGGAATACATTTCCCGGATGGAGAGGAGATACGGTATGGCAACACCAATTTCTCTAAAGCTGGTGACGAAGCTGAAAAGTAGTTAGCATGGTATAGTTAGTAAACACATGTTTATCAGTACAATCAGGAGAGGAAGACCAGAGGAAGAGGAACATCATGTATGTTTGCCATCACGGTGACAGGTGGCCGGAGCATCGGAGGACTAGTGAATGTGATCCCGGATGACACTGAAAGCAGACAGGGTAAAAGTACATCTAGATTACCGTTTCATAAATGGCCTGCATGAATCCAGCCTTGTAACGCCTTTGGCCTGAAGAGTGAAAGAGAGAGAATGGTTACAAGCTACATCCATATTTTTTCCCCCGGTGTATATACATGCCTGAAATCACCACATGACGCTCTCCCGATGGGATGTCGAAATTAGACCGGTGCATTGGATATTCATCATCCAGCTGATGATAACCTTAGGCAAATAGGAGTGACAGTCAGGGCGAGTCCACAACACAGGTTGTGTTAAATTGCTGTCCTTCAAGGCTCAGGACGGTATTAAGGTCATTTACATACCTAGAAAGCATACAAGTGTGACCGGAGCTGCAGTAACCAGCAGATGAGATGTCTGTGGCTGGACGACACCTTCTTGAGGTTTGACCAGTCCAGCACACACTATTGTGTCCCTGAGGCCACCAAAGCGAGTGACATTCTGGCCGGTGCGGAAGTCCCACAGGAAGAGGTCACTGCTAATGGCCAGTCAAGCCTGGCTGATCTCAGGGAACACTCCCATCATGCAATGAGTGTTCTTCATGGGGTCAAAATAATTTAAGATCTCCGGGGTAAGCGGCAGTGTGTGCACAGCGCTGACCACCGGGAGTGTGGGGGCGACACCGAGCAGATGAGGGGCCTGCAGAGGGTAATCAGCAGGGGAATTACTTGACAGAGCAGGGCTGCCCCAAAGGTGCAGGGCGGATGACAAGTCCCTGTAGGCTGGGGCCTCCTGCAGCAGGCGCTGAATCCTCTTCTCGGCTCCGTCCATCGTGTCGTCGTCCATACCGGTTGAGTGCGACTCTCAACTGTCAGTTGAGCACTGTGCAGTCTGCTGAGTGACGTCAGGTGCGCGCGGGAGGACACGTGACCCGCGGAGCTGCCTGAGGGATGACAGCGTCGTGTGACTTCTGGCTCCTGCATTTGCCGCACAGCCGTGGAGTGCACATTAACATTTTCTTCCCCACTTTTGCCCTAATCAGCAATTCCAGCAACCTTATTGGTTGTTTAAGTTTGCTGATTCACCAATCAGGTTGCTGGAATTGCTGATTAGGGCAGAAGTGGGGAAGAAAATGTTAATATGCCTGCGGAGTAGTCAGGCAGTAGAGGAAGATTTTGAGTATGAAGACCAGAGTTAGCCAAGCGGAGATGGCCACAGTGAATGGCAACCCATCTCCATGCAGATGGTAAGACCATAGATAGATATAGCGCTTGGCATGGCAGTAAGATGGCACGTGTTTTGGGTAGCAGAGGAAGATGTAGTACTCACCTATGTCCAAATAGTTTGTGATGCAGCCTATGGATATTAGAATGTCCAGTGGCGAGAGCGGTTAAGGAGACACAAAAACAGTCTAGACACTCAGGAGATCTGTCGGTGACCAGAAGGAGAGCAGGCAGGAAGGCAGCACTTGTTCAAAAAAATCCAGGAAAGGAAGGTGGAATACATTTCCCGGATGGAGAGGAGATACGGTATGGCAACACCAATTTCTCTAAAGCTGGTGACGAAGCTGAAAAGTAGTTAGCATGGTATAGTTAGTAAACACATGTTTATCAGTACAATCAGGAGAAGAAGACCAGAGGAAGAGGAACATCATGTATGTTTGCCATCACGGTGACAGGCGGCCGGAGCATCGGAGGACTAGTGAATGTGATCCCGGATGACACTGAAAGCAGACAGGGTAAAAGTACATCTAGATTACCGTTTCATAAATGGCCTGCATGAATCCAGCCTTGTAACGCCTTTGGCCTGAAGAGTGAAAGAGAGAGAATGGTTACAAGCTACATCCATATTTTTTCCCCTGGTGTATATACATGCCTGAAATCACCACATGACGCTCTCCCGATGGGATGTCGAAATTAGACCGGTGCATTGGATATTCATCATCCAGCTGATGATAACCTTGGGCAAATAGGAGTGACAGTCAGGGCGAGTCCACAACACAGGTTGTGTTAAATTGCTGTCCTTCAAGGCTCAGGACGGTATTAAGGTCATTTACATACCTAGAAAGCATACAAGTGTGACCGGAGCTGCAGTGACCAGCAGATGAGATGTCTGTGGCTGGACGACACCTTCTTGAGGTCTGACCAGTCCAGCACACACTATTGTGTCCCTGAGGCCACCAAAGCGAGTGACATTCTGGCCGTTGCGGAAGGCCCAGAGGAAGAGGTCACTGCTAATGGCCAGCCAAGCCTGGCTGATCTCAGGGAACACTCCCATCATGCAATGAGTGTTCTTCATGGGGTCAAAATAATTTAAGATCTCCGGGGGAAGCGGCAGTGTGTGCACAGCGCTGACCACCGGGAGTGTGGGGGCGACACCGAGCAGATGAGGGGCCTGCAGAGGGTAATCAGCAGGGGAATTACTTGACAGAGCAGGGCTGCCCCAAAGGTGCAGGGCGGATGACAAGTCCCTGTAGGCTGGGGCCTCCTGCAGCAGGCGCTGAATCCTCTTCTCGGCTCCGTCCATCGTGTCGTCGTCCATACCGGTTGAGTGCGACTCTCAACTGTCAGTTGAGCACTGTGCAGTCTGCTGAGTGACGTCAGGTGCGCGCGGGAGGACACGTGACCCGCGGAGCTGCCTGAGGGATGACAGCGTCGTGTGACTTCTGGCTCCTGCATTTGCCGCACAGCCGTGGAGTGCACATTAACATTTTCTTCCCCACTTTTGCCCTAATCAGCAATTCCAGCAACCTTATTGGTTGTTTAGGTTTGCTGATTCACCAATCAGGTTGCTGGAATTGCTGATTAGGGCAGAAGTGGGGAAGAAAATGTTAATATGCCTGCGGAGTAGTCAGGCAGTAGAGGAAGATTTTGAGTATGAAGACCAGAGTTAGCCAAGCGGAGATGGCCACAGTGAATGGCAACCCATCTCCATGCAGATGGTAAGACCATAGATAGATATAGCGCTTGGCATGGCAGTAAGATGGCACGTGTTTTGGGTAGCAGAGGAAGATGTAGTACTCACCTATGTCCAAATAGTTTGTGATGCAGCCTATGGATATTAGAATGTCCAGTGGCGAGAGCGGTTAAGGAGACACAAAAACAGTCTAGACACTCAGGAGATCTGTCGGTGACCAGAAGGAGAGCAGGCAGGGAGGCAGCACTTGTTCAAAAAAATACAGGAAAGGAAGGTGGAATACATTTCCCGGATGGAGAGGAGATACAGTATGGCAACACCAATTTCTCTAAAGCTGGTGACGAAGCTGAAAAGTAGTTAGCATGGTATAGTTAGTAAACACATGTTTATCAGTACAATCAGGAGAGGAAGACCAGAGGAAGAGGAACATCATGTATGTTTGCCATCACGGTGACAGGTGGCCGGAGCATCGGAGGACTAGTGAATGTGATCCCGGATGACACTGAAAGCAGACAGGGTAAAAGTACATCTAGATTACCGTTTCATAAATGGCCTGCATGAATCCAGCCTTGTAACGCCTTTGGCCTGAAGAGTGAAAGAGAGAGAATGGTTACAAGCTACATCCATATTTTTTCCCCTGGTGTATATACATGCCTGAAATCACCACATGACGCTCTCCCGATGGGATGTCGAAATTAGACCGGTGCATTGGATATTCATCATCCAGCTGATGATAACCTTGGGCAAATAGGAGTGACAGTCAGGGCGAGTCCACAACACAGGTTGTGTTAAATTGCTGTCCTTCAAGGCTCAGGACGGTATTAAGGTCATTTACATACCTAGAAAGCATACAAGTGTGACCGGAGCTGCAGTGACCAGCAGATGAGATGTCTGTGGCTGGACGACACCTTCTTGAGGTCTGACCAGTCCAGCACACACTATTGTGTCCCTGAGGCCACCAAAGCAAGTGACATTCTGGCCGTTGCGGAAGGCCCAGAGGAAGAGGTCACTGCTAATGGCCAGCCAAGCCTGGCTGATCTCAGGGAACACTCCCATCATGCAATGAGTGTTCTTCATGGGGTCAAAATAATTTAAGATCTCCGGGGGAAGCGGCAGTGTGTGCACAGCGCTGACCACCGGGAGTGTGGGGGGGCGACACCGAGCAGATGAGGGGCCTGCAGAGGGTGATCAGCAGGGGAATTACTTGACAGAGCAGGGCTGCCCCAAAGGTGCAGGGCGGATGACAAGTCCCTGTAGGCTGGGGCCTCCTGCAGCAGGCGCTGAATCCTCTTCTTGGCTCCGTCCATCCTGTCGTCGTCCATACCGGTTGAGTGCGACTCTCAACTGTCAGTTGAGCACTGTGCAGTCTGCTGAGTGACGTCAGGTGCGCGCGGGAGGACACGTGACCCGCGGAGCTGCCTGAGGGATGACAGCGTCGCGTGACTTCTGGCTCCTGCATTTGCCGCACAGCCGTGGAGTGCACATTAACATTTTCTTCCCCACTTTTGCCCTAATCAGCAACTCCAGCAACTTTATTGGTTGTTTAGGTTTGCTGATTCACCAATCAGGTTGCTGGAATTGCTGATTAGGGCAGAAGTGGGGAAGAAAATGTTAATATGCCTGCGGAGTAGTCGGGCAGTAGAGGAAGATTTTGAGTATGAAGACCAGAGTTAGCCAAGCGGAGATGGCCACAGTGAATGGCAACCCAGCTCCATGCAGATGGTAAGACCATAGATAGATATAGCGCTTGGCATGGCAGTAAGATGGCACGTGTTTTGGGTAGCAGAGGAGGATGTAGTACTCACCCATGTCCAAATAGTTTGTGATGCAGCTTATGGATATTAGAATGTCCAGTGGCGAGAGCGGTTAAGGAGACACAAAAACAGTCTAGACACTCAGGAGATCGGTCGGTGACCAGAAGGAGAGCAGGCAGGGAGGCAGCACTTGTTCAAAAAAATCCAGGAAAGGAAGGTGGAATACATTTCCCGGATGGAGAGGAGATACGGTATGGCAACACCAATTTCTCTAAAGCTGGTGACGAAGCTGAAAAGTAGTTAGCATGGTATAGTTAGTAAACACATGTTTATCAGTACAATCAGGAGAGGAAGACCAGAGGAAGAGGAACATCATGTATGTTTGCCATCACGGTGACAGGTGGCCGGAGCATCGGAGGACTAGTGAATGTGATCCCGGATGACACTGAAAGCAGACAGGGTAAAAGTACATCTAGATTACCGTTTCATAAATGGCCTGCATGAATCCAGCCTTGTAACGCCTTTGGCCTGAAGAGTGAAAGAGAGACAATGGTTACAAGCTACATCCATATTTTTTCCCCCGGTGTATATACATGCCTGAAATCACCACATGACGCTCTCCCGATGGGATGTCGAAATTAGACCGGTGCATTGGATATTCATCATCCAGCTGATGATAACCTTGGGTAAATAGGAGTGACAGTCAGGGCGAGTCCACAACACAGGTTGTGTTAAATTGCTGTCCTTCAAGGCTCAGGACGGTATTAAGGTCATTTACATACCTAGAAAGCATACAAGTGTGACCGGAGCTGCAGTGACCAGCAGATGAGATGTCTGTGGCTGGACGACACCTTCTTGAGGTCTGACCAGTCCAGCACACACTATTGTGTCCCTGAGGCCACCAAAGCGAGTGACATTCTGGCCGTTGCGGAAGTCCCAGAGGAAGAGGTCACTGCTAATGGCCAGCCAAGCCTGGCTGATCTCAGGGAACACTCCCATCATGCAATGAGTGTTCTTCATGGGGTCAAAATAATTTAAGATCTCCGGGGGAAGCGGCAGTGTGTGCACAGCACTGACCACCGGGAGTGTGGGGGGCGACACCGAGCAGATGAGGGGCCTGCAGAGGGTGATCAGCAGGGGAATTACTTGACAGAGCAGGGCTGCCCCAAAGGTGCAGGGCGGATGACAAGTCCCTGTTGGGCCCCTGCAGCAGGCGCTGAATCCTCTTCTCGGCTCCGTCCATCGTGTCGTCGTCCATACCGGTTGAGTGCGACTCTCAACTGTCAGTTGAGCACTGTGCAGTCTGCTGAGTGACGTCAGGTGCGCGCGGGAGGACACGTGACCCGCGGAGCTGCCTGAGGGATGACAGCGTCGCGTGACTTCTGGCTCCTGCATTTGCCGCACAGCCGTGGAGTGCACATTAACATTTTCTTCCCCACTTTTGCCCTAATCAGCAATTCCAGCAACCTTATTGGTTGTTTAGGTTTGCTGATTCACCAATCAGGTTGCTGGAATTGCTGATTAGGGCAGAAGTGGGGAAGAAAATGTTAATATGCCTGCGGAGTAGTCGGGCAGTAGAGGAAGATTTTGAGTATGAAGACCAGAGTTAGCCAAGCGGAGATGGCCACAGTGAATGGCAACCCATCTCCATGCAGATGGTAAGACCATAGATAGATATAGCGCTTGGCATGGCAGTAAGATGGCACGTGTTTTGGGTAGCAGAGGAAGATGTAGTACTCACCTATGTCCAAATAGTTTGTGATGCAGCCTATGGATATTAGAATGTCCAGTGGCGAGAGCGGTTAAGGAGACACAAAAACAGTCTAGACACTCAGGAGATCTGTCGGTGACCAGAAGGAGAGCAGGCAGGAAGGCAGCACTTGTTCAAAAAAATCCAGGAAAGGAAGGTGGAATACATTTCCCGGATGGAGAGGAGATACGGTATGGCAACACCAATTTCTCTAAAGCTGGTGACGAAGCTGAAAAGTAGTTAGCATGGTATAGTTAGTAAACACATGTTTATCAGTACAATCAGGAGAAGAAGACCAGAGGAAGAGGAACATCATGTATGTTTGCCATCACGGTGACAGGTGGCCGGAGCATCGGAGGACTAGTGAATGTGATCCCGGATGACACTGAAAGCAGACAGGGTAAAAGTACATCTAGATTACCGTTTCATAAATGGCCTGCATGAATCCAGCCTTGTAACGCCTTTGGCCTGAAGAGTGAAAGAGAGAGAATGGTTACAAGCTACATCCATATTTTTTCCCCCGGTGTATATACATGCCTGAAATCACCACATGACGCTCTCCCGATGGGATGTCGAAATTAGACCGGTGCATTGGATATTCATCATCCAGCTGATGATAATATTGGGTAAATAGGAGTGACAGTCAGGGCGAGTCCACAACACAGGTTGTGTTAAATTGCTGTCCTTCAAGGCTCAGGACGGTATTAAGGTCATTTACATACCTAGAAAGCATACAAGTGTGACCGGAGCTGCAGTGACCAGCAGATGAGATGTCTGTGGCTGGACGACACCTTCTTGAGGTCTGACCAGTCCAGCACACACGATTGTGTCCCTGAGGCCACCAAAGCGAGTGACATTCTGGCCGTTGCGGAAGTCCCAGAGGAAGAGGTCACTGCTAATGGCCAGCCAAGCCTGGCTGATCTCAGGGAACACTCCCATCATGCAATGAGTGTTCTTCATGGGGTCAAAATAATTTAAGATCTCCGGGGGAAGCGGCAGTGTGTGCACAGCACTGACCACCGGGAGTGTGGGGGGCGACACCGAGCAGATGAGGGGCCTGCAGAGGGTGATCAGCAGGGGAATTACTTGACAGAGCAGGGCTGCCCCAAAGGTGCAGGGCGGATGACAAGTCCCTGTAGGCTGGGGCCTCCTGCAGCAGGCGCTGAATCCTCTTCTCGGCTCCGTCCATCGTGTCGTCGTCCATACCGGTTGAGTGCGACTCTCAACTGTCAGTTGAGCACTGTGCAGTCTGCTGAGTGACGTCAGGTGCGCGCGGGAGGACACGTGACCCGCGGAGCTGCCTGAGGGATGACAGCGTCGTGTGACTTCTGGCTCCTGCATTTGCCGCACAGCCGTGGAGTGCACATTAACATTTTCTTCCCCACTTTTGCCCTAATCAGCAATTCCAGCAACCTTATTGGTTGTTTAGGTTTGCTGATTCACCAATCAGGTTGCTGGAATTGCTGATTAGGGCAGAAGTGGGGAAGAAAATGTTAATATGCCTGCGGAGTAGTCGGGCAGTAGAGGAAGATTTTGAGTATGAAGACCAGAGTTAGCCAAGCGGAGATGGCCACAGTGAATGGCAACCCATCTCCATGCAGATGGTAAGACCATAGATAGATATAGCGCTTGGCATGGCAGTAAGATGGCACGTGTTTTGGGTAGCAGAGGAAGATGTAGTACTCACCTATGTCCAAATAGTTTGTGATGCAGCCTATGGATATTAGAATGTCCAGTGGCGAGAGCGGTTAAGGAGACACAAAAACAGTCTAGACACTCAGGAGATCTGTCGGTGACCAGAAGGAGAGCAGGCAGGAAGGCAGCACTTGTTCAAAAAAATCCAGGAAAGGAAGGTGGAATACATTTCCCGGATGGAGAGGAGATACAGTATGGCAACACCAATTTCTCTAAAGCTGGTGACGAAGCTGAAAAGTAGTTAGCATGGTATAGTTAGTAAACACATGTTTATCAGTACAATCAGGAGAGGAAGACCAGAGGAAGAGGAACATCATGTATGTTTGCCATCACGGAGACAGGTGGCCGGAGCATCGGAGGACTAGTGAATGTGATCCCGGATGACACTGAAAGCAGACAGGGTAAAAGTACATCTAGATTACCGTTTCATAAATGGCCTGCATGAATCCAGCCTTGTAACGCCTTTGGCCTGAAGAGTGAAAGAGAGAGAATGGTTACAAGCTACATCCATATTTTTTCCCCCGGTGTATATACATGCCTGAAATCACCACATGACGCTCTCCCGATGGGATGTCGAAATTAGACCGGTGCATTGGATATTCATCATCCAGCTAATGATAACCTTGGGCAAATAGGAGTGACAGTCAGGGTGAGTCCACAACACAGGTTGTGTTAAATTGCTGTCCTTCAAGGCTCAGGACGGTATTAAGGTCATTTACATACCTAGAAAGCATACAAGTGTGACCGGAGCTGCAGTGACCAGCAGATGAGATGTCTGTGGCTGGACGACACCTTCTTGAGGTCTGACCAGTCCAGCACACACTATTGTGTCCCTGAGGCCACCAAAGCGAGTGACATTCTGGCCGTTGCGGAAGTCCCAGAGGAAGAGGTCACTGCTAATGGCCAGCCAAGCCTGGCTGATCTCAGGGAACACTCCCGTCATGCAATGAGTGTTCTTCATGGGGTCAAAATAATTTAAGATCTCCGGGGGAAGCGCAGTGTGTGCACAGCGCTGACCACCGGGAGTGTGGGGGCGACACCGAGCAGATGATGGGCCTGCAGAGGGTAATCAGCAGGGGAATTACTTGACAGAGCAGGGCTGCCCCAAAGGTGCAGGGCGGATGACAAGTCCCTGTAGGCTGGGGCCTCCTGCAGCAGGCGCTGAATCCTCTTCTCGGCTCCGTCCATCGTGTCGTCGTCCATACCGGTTGAGTGCGACTCTCAACTGTCAGTTGAGCACTGTGCAGTCTGCTGAGTGACGTCAGGTGCGTGCGGGAGGACACGTGACCCGCGGAGCTGCCTGAGGGATGACAGCGTCGCGTGACTTCTGGCTCCTGCATTTGCCGCACAGCCGTGGAGTGCACATTAACATTTTCTTCCCCACTTTTGCCCTAATCAGCAATTCCAGCAACCTTATTGGTTGTTTAGGTTTGCTGATTCACCAATCAGGTTGCTGGAATTGCTGATTAGGGCAGAAGTGGGGAAGAAAATGTTAATATGCCTGCGGAGTAGTCGGGCAGTAGAGGAAGATTTTGAGTATGAAGACCAGAGTTAGCCAAGCGGAGATGGCCACAGTGAATGGCAACCCATCTCCATGCAGATGGTAAGACCATAGATAGATATAGCGCTTGGCATGGCAGTAAGATGGCACGTGTTTTGGGTAGCAGAGGAAGATGTAGTACTCACCTATGTCCAAATAGTTTGTGATGCAGCCTATGGATATTAGAATGTCCAGTGGCGAGAGCGGTTAAGGAGACACAAAAACAGTCTAGACACTCAGGAGATCTGTCGGTGACCAGAAGGAGAGCAGGCAGGGAGGCAGCACTTGTTCAAAAAAATCCAGGAAAGGAAGGTGGAATACATTTCCCGGATGGAGAGGAGATACGGTATGGCAACACCAATTTCTCTAAAGCTGGTGACGAAGCTGAAAAGTAGTTAGCATGGTATAGTTAGTAAACACATGTTTATCAGTACAATCAGGAGAGGAAGACCAGAGGAAGAGGAACATCATGTATGTTTGCCATCACGGTGACAGGTGGCCGGAGCATCGGAGGACTAGTGAATGTGATCCCGGATGACACTGAAAGCAGACAGGGTAAAAGTACATCTAGATTACCGTTTCATAAATGGCCTGCATGAATCCAGCCTTGTAACGCCTTTGGCCTGAAGAGTGAAAGAGAGAGAATGGTTACAAGCTACATCCATATTTTTTCCCCGGTGTATATACATGCCTGAAATCACCACATGACGCTCTCCCGATGGGATGTCGAAATTAGACCGGTGCATTGGATATTCATCATCCAGCTGATGATAACCTTGGGCAAATAGGAGTGACAGTCAGGGTGAGTCCACAACACAGGTTGTGTTAAATTGCTGTCCTTCAAGGCTCAGGACGGTATTAAAGGGGTTGTCCCGTGAAAGCAAGTGGGGTTATACACTTCTGTATGGCCATATTAATGCACTTTGTAATATACATCGTGCATTAATTATGAGCCACACAGAAGTTATTCACTTACCTGTTCCGTTGCTAGCGTCCTCGTCTCCATGGTGCCGTCTAATTTCAGCGTCTAATCGCCCAATTAGATGCGCTTGCGCAGTCCGGTCTTCTCCCTTCTGAATGGGGCCGCTCGTGCCGGAGAGCTGCTCCTCGTAGCTCTGCCCCGTCACGTGTGCCGATTCCAGCCAATCAGGAGGCTGGAATCGGCAATGGAACGCACAGAGCCCACGGTGCACCATGGGAGAAGACCTGCGGTCCACCGTGGGTGAAGATCCCGGCGGCCATCTTAGCAAGGTATGTAAGAAGTCGCCGCAGCGCGGGGATTCGGCTAAGTACTAAACGGTTTGTTTTTTTTACCCCTGAATCGGGTTTGTCTCGCGCCGAACGGGGGGCCTATTGAAAAAAAAAAAACGTTTCGGCGCGGGACAACCCCTTTAAGGTCATTTACATACCTAGAAAGCATACAAGTGTGACCGAAGCTGCAGTAACCAGCAGATGGGATGTCTGTGGCTGGACGACACCTTCTTGAGGTCTGACCAGTCCAGCACACACTATTGTGTCCCTGAGGCCACCAAAGCGAGTGACATTCCGGCCGGTGCGGAAGTCCCACAGGAAGAGGTCACTGCTAATGGCCAGCCAAGCCTGGCTGATCTCAGGGAACACTCCCATCATGCAATGAGTGTTCTTCATAGGGTTAAAATAATCTAACATCTCCGGGGGAAGCGGCAGTGTGTGCACAGCGCTGACCACCGGGAGTGTGGGGGCGACACCGAGCAGATGAGGGGCCTGCAGAGGGTAATCAGCAGGGGAGTTACCTGACAGAGCAGGGCTGTCCCGAAGGTCCAGGGCGGATGACAAGTCCCTGTAGGCTGAGGCCTCGTGCAGCAGGCGCTGGATCCTCTTCTTGGCTGCGTCCATCGCGTCGTCCATACGGGTTGAGCGCGACTCTCAACTGTCAGTTGAGCCGTGTGCAGTCTGTTGTGACATCAGGTGCGCACGGGAGGACACGTGACCCGCGGAGCTCGAGCGGGGTTTGACAGCTCACGTGACTCCTGTCTCTTCTTCCTGCAGAACTGCAACACAGAGTAGCCGGGAGGCATATTTGGGATTTCAGCCGCAGTTCAGTAGCAGTGAGCGATTCCAGCGACCTGATTGGTTGTTGGAGACACACCCCCTTTGGAGATGTGCACGTGTGGCCGGGTAGTTAAACAAGCAGCAGCACGGCCGTAGGAGGGTCGGCAACTAAGCCCAAGCCTAAACCCTAACCCTAAGGTTGCTTGAATTGCTGAGTTTAGGCAGAACTGGGGAAGAAAAAGTTAATATGCCCTCCGCAGGATTACATCATGGTGAGCGGATCTGCGGAGCCTCGGAGCTCCTACTGCCGAAGGAGAGAAGCTTCACTCTGCTGCATGTCTGGTGTATGTAGTCTGCTCATATGTGTGTATATTTGCTGTATACTATGTATGTGTTAATATGCTGTATACTATGTATAGTATGTATAGTGTGTGTGTATATTTGCTGTATACTATGTATGTGTGTGTATATGGCTGTATACTACTGGTATGTATAGTGTGTATATATGCTGTCTACTATGTATAGTATGTATAGTGTGTGTATATATGCTGTATACTATGTATGTGTATATGGCTGTATACTACTGGTATGTATAGTGTGTATATATGGCTGTATACTATGTATAGTATGTATAGTGTGTGTATATATGCTGTATACTATGTATAGTATGTATAGTGTGTGTATATATGCTGTATACTATGTATGTGTGTGTGTGTATATGGCTGTATACTACTGGTATGTATAGTGTGTATATATGGCTGTATAGTCTGTATGTGTGTATATGGCTGTATACTATGTATGTGTGTGTGTATATGGCTATATACTACCGGTATGTATAGTGTGTATATATGGCTGTATACTACAGTGTGCAGTGTGTGTATATATGGTAGTATAATACACTGTGGGCATAGTGTGTATATTCTATATGTAGTACACTTTATATAGATATGCCTGTATACTATGTATAGTGCGTGTATATATGGCTGTATACTATGTATGTATGTATATATGGCTGTATGCTATGTGTAGTGTGTGTATATATGCTGTATACTATGTATGTGTGTGTATATGGCTGTATGCTATGTATAGTGTGTCTATATGGCTGTATACTACCGGTATGTATAGTGTGTATATATGGCTGTATACTACAGTGTGCAGTGTGTGTATATGGTAGTATAATACACTGTGGGCATAGTGTGTATATTCTATATGTAGTACACTGTATATAGATATGCCTGTATACTACACTGTATAGTTGGTATACATTGTATATGACTATGGTCCCCTGCACACGGGCGGAAATTCCACGGCGGGATTTCTCGCAGAATTTCCGCCCGTGCCCGCCTGCATAGGATTGCTTTGCAAAACGCAATCCTATGCAGACGGCCGTGATTTGTCCGTGTGAAATCACACGCGGTAAACAAATCATGACATGTTCTATTTCTGTGCGGGTCTCACAGAGGCCCACACAGAGATGTCACCCCTGGCACGCCGCCTCCGCTCTGCGCATGTGCCCGCTGGGTGGCAGCCTGCACATCACAGAGAGGAGAAGACGCGGAAGAAGGTGAGCCGCACTGCTCACTGCCGGGGCACGGGTCGGATCCTGCTGCGAGAATTCTCCGACCCAGCCGTCTGCAGGCGGCCTAAATAATACACCGTGTGCATGCTGTGAATGCACATTATACCTTGTGTGCATACTGTCTGTATATGATGCTCTGGATGTTGTATAACGTTTGTATATGTGTGTTCTATATAAATATTCCCAGCGCTGCAGTGAACGGACTCCAACAGACATATAAATGTGCCGGACCTACTTCACAGGGTGCCTCACACCGAGTGCACCCCTCATCTAAAGAAGCGTTGTATAATCCCCTGGGCCCGCCCCTTCCGCATGGTCCGGACCGCTCGCTGGGGATTTTTATTTAGTTTCTGCTATTGTCTATCTCTCTCCGGTTTATACTTATATATTCTAATTTCCCTCCGATGCTCTCCATGATGTGATGTCGTAAGGACCGGCGACCAGCAAATCTATCACCTCAACCACCCGATTTATCTGGTTCTTCCTGCCGGCCTGGATCTTTGACCCACCGGCGCTCCCCAGGGAAACCCGGTTACCGCAGGGTGAGATAAAAATATTATATTTATTAAATTGGTAAATATAAATCCCCCCCCCCCCCCACTCTGGGGCGCTGCCTTCTGATCTCTGTTCTGTATATATATATATATATGATAGAGTATATGTGTCCGACCCCATATTCCTGTGTAGAAGGCGTGTATGGCCGGTGGATGATGGTGCTGTATGTATGGTGTGAGCGCTATGCGCATACGGGTGTTGTGTGTGTGTGTATATATATATATACTGACTGATATACTCGGCTTCGCCCCAGTTAGTTTGGTACAGAGAACAGGAACCGAGGATTATAGTATGTTCCCCACTTTGCCTGGTTCTTCACGTTACCCAGGAAACACCGCGTGGAGGTGACCGCGTGCTTCCTTGGCTAGAATTGTATAATCCAGTTGTGACCCCGTTACTTTTCCTACTTAGGATCTAAGGAACATTTGCGCCAAATGTCATGTTTGTCCTCCATGGGGAGTAAGGCCGCTCTCACACAGCCCGCTATTTACTGCGATGCTTAATCGCGGCACAGCGCCTCCATTGATTTCAGTGATGTTCTGCCGACTAGCGCTCGGACGCAGCATGTCTAACGCTGTGATTTTCAAGCGCTGTCTGCTCTATTTTCGTGCATTTTAGCACTTTTTAACGCACCTCATCACCCATAGTGGGGCGCTTCAAAAAACGCTGACAAATAGTGGAATGCCTTAGAAAAGGCCGCGCGAAATCGCAGTAAAACGCCATGATGTGCTAATGCGTGCGTGAGAGCGGCCTTAGGGAATTAGTGATGAGTCAGGCCGGCTTCACACGGGCAAGATTCTCCCACGAGTCTTGTGCCTTGCGGGATGTGAATATGATCCCCATTCTTTTGAACGGGGTCATACGCATGAGCGATTGTTTACCCACATTGCACCACAAAGCGATACAGGAAAAGAATCGCGACACGTACCGTCTTTGGGCGCGCCTTCACATCGCAGCGGCCATTGTTGTCAGTGGGGCCGGCGGCAGCATCGCTCCATGTGCTAGATGCACGCGATGCAATGAGGCGTCTCACCAATGAGAACAATGGGAGAAACTCCGTGATCAGCCGCGGCGGAGGATCGCTACTTCTCCGAAGTGATGCCAGATGTTTTTAATACAAAAGACGCCTCGCATCCGCGGTGAAATCGCACGTTGACGAGCGCAGTGTGAAGTCAGCCTCAGAGTCGGTCAGTGAGGGCTCACATTATATATAAAATGTGTGATAACTGTCGTTATCTGTATATACAGGGGGCATATGGGATGTACAGAAGTGTATATATGATGCAAGTGATGGTTATATATTTTTTGCTCGGTATATATGTGTTTTAACCCCTTAATGACACGGCCCTTGTTTTTCCATTTTCGCTTTTTCCTCTCCCCTTTTAAAAAAATCATAACTCCTTCATTTATTCATCGACGTCGCTCTATGAGGGCTTGTATTTTGCGGGCCGAGTTGTGTTTTTCAGTGGTACTATATAATGTACTATATAATGTAAGGAAAAACTTCTCAGTGGAGTGAAATGGGAAAAAAACTAAATTCCACCATCTTGGGTGTGTCTTGTTTTTACGGCGTACAGACTGCAACAAGAATGACCTGATCACTTTATTCTATGGGTCAGTACGAATACTTATAATACCAAAGTTATATAGGTTTTTTTTGGGCTGTACTCCTTTTTTTTGTTTTTCGAAGATATGTAATTTTTAAAAATTATTTCCTGCTTCCATCGTCTGACGACTATAACTTTTTCATTTTTTCGACATAGTTGTACGACATCTCATTTTGGGCGGGACGCCCCATTGTTTCCATTGCTACCATTCTGGCGTACATACGGCTTTTTGATCATTTTTTATTACATTTTTTCTTGGATATAGGGGTGACCAAAAAAGCACAATTCTGGTGTTCTTTATTTTTATGTTCTGAGATGAGCGAACCTACTCGTTTCGAGTAATTACTCAATCGAGCACCGCGATTTTCGAGTACTTCTGTACTCGGGTGAAAAGATTCGGGGGGGGCGGCGTGGCGGAGCGGGGGTAGCAGCGGGGAACAGGGGGGAGCCCTCTCTCTCTCCCTCTCCCCCCCACTCCCCGCTGCAACCCCCCACTCACCCACGGCGCCCCCCGTATCTTTTCGCCCGAGTACGGAAGTACTCGAAAATCGCGGTACTCAGGCAAAAAAGGGGCTTGGCCGAGTAGGCTCGCTCATCTCTAGTTCTGATGATGTTCGCCATGCAGGGTAAATAATGCATTACTTTGATAGATCAGACTTTTACGGACGCTGCGATACTAAATATGTTTTTTTGTATTACTATTTAGATCCCTTTATTATAAATATGGCAAAAGGGTTTTGTTTTACTTTTATTAGCTTTTTTAATTTAATAATCAGTAAAAATGCAATTTTACCTTTTTTGTTAGTCCCCAGAGGGGACAACAACTTGTGATGCGTTGATCGCTCCTACAGTATGATCTAATGTATAGCATTACATCATACCGCGATCTGTGGTCCTGTGATGTTAAGCGGTTAACTCCTTATGGACATGGCCTATTTTGGGCTTAAGAACGCAACGATTTCTGAGGGATTTTCATTTACAGTTTTCAAGAGCCACAACTTTTAATTTTCCAGTCGACAGTCGTATAAGGTCTTATGTTTTGCGTGGTCAACTATAGTTTTTATTAATTAACTCTGCCATTGTTTTTAATTTTTTTTTTTTTTACAGCGACAATCTAAGGCCTCATGTCCACGGGGAAAATCAGGCCCGCCGCGGATTCTTCATGTAGAATCCCGCAGCGGGTCCCTCCTGCCTCGCGGACATGATGCCTAAAAATCAGAATAAACTCACCTGCTCCGGAGGATGCGGATCTTCCTTCCTTCGCGGACGGATCTTCATTCTCCGACCCGGCGGATGTGCTCGACACGCCGGCGGCGTGCCGGGCACATCTGCCGGGCCAAAGAAAGAAGATCCGGCCGCGAAGAAGGGAAGAACCGCATCGTCCGGAGCAGGTGAGTTTAATTCTGGTACGGGTCTCCTGCGGATCCGGACAGCTTCGATAGGCCTCAATAGAAGCCTGCGGGAGCCGTCCCCGCGGGAGACCCGCACGAAAATGGAGCATGTCCATTTTGTTTCCCGCACGCGGATCCGCGCCTGACGCGGGAAATGACATCCAAAGGTATTTAACTACCTGCGGGTGTGCAATGCATCCCTATGAGGCGCGGATCCGCGTGCGGGAGAAACGCTGCGGATTCTAAGCGCGTGGACATGAGGCCTAACAGTATAAATGACGCAATTCATTTTTTCTGCGGTTCGATACGTTTACAACAATGCCAAAAACATAATTTTTTTTAGGTTTTTCCACTTCATCACATTCAAAGTCACATAACGTTTTTGATTTTTTCATGGACAGAGCTTTGTCAGGGCTTGTTTTTTGCGTCACGAACTGTAGTTTTTATTTGTACCATTTCGGGGTACATATGGCTCTTTAGATTGCCTTTATTGCTCTTTTTAGGAGATATTTGCTGCGCAGGATAATTCGTGTGCTCATTACGGACACAATGATACCACATATGTGAGGTTTTTCTGAAATTAGTAATTTTTTTTCTTGCAAATAGCGGTAAACAAGTAAAAAACCAAGGTATTTTATTTTATTTCTTTACATTATTTCTTTAGTTTATTTACACTGTTTATTTCCCTGAGGGCTTATTCAGACGTCCGTATATTGTCCTGGTTTTTACACCCGCCCAATATACGGTGTCCCTTTCTGCAGGGGGAGGAGGCGGGCCGGGAGCAGTGCACTGAGCTCCTGCCCCCTCTACGCCCTTCACCACTGTTTACAATGGGAGGGGCAGGAGGGTGGGGATGGCAGAGATAAGTTCCGCCTCATCCTGCCCCCTCCGCTTGCATATAGTGGCGAGGGGCAGAGATGGGGCGGGAGCTCAGTGCACTGCTCCTGGACCAGCCCACCTCCTCCACCTGCAGAAAGGGACACCGTATATCGGACAGGCGTGAATAAGCCCTGAAGCGGACCTGCTCCATAGCAGCAGTGATTGCTATGGTAAGGCATTGCATGACTTCTGTACAGCAATACCTTATCGCTGGTTATAGCGCTCATAATCAATGGGTGAAGCACAACAGCGCCGCTAGACTTAACATAAGATCTTTGACCCGGCCTGAGAGTCACTCAATGCATCAAACTCTAATTTCATGATTTTACGGCGGTGGTGACGATGTCACAAATCTAATGACACCAAAATCATCCACCCAAGGTCACACAAAGGGGTCAAAGTGCGGTGCAAGAAAAGCCTGCAGGCGGTTTTATATAAGATTCGTTTCTCTTCCCCACATTCAGAAAATCCGAACCGTTTTATTTTTCCGATAACGCAGCTGTCTGAGGGCTTGTTGCTTCTTGTGGGGCGAATTGTAGTTTTTTATGGTTCTCTTTAATGCACCATATAATGTATTGTGAAGCTAAATAAATCCGCTGTGGGATGTCACTATGAACACTGAGGTCGCTGTGCGCAGTCACTATTACCGCTGGGGCGATAAATAAGTGGGTTTTGGGTTTCAGTTTGGTCACACGGTCTCTAAAAGGTTCGTCATCACTGCTATAGGGTGTCTGGGGGACGCCAGGTCTGATTCTGCTGCGATATTTCACAGGTGGAAATGGACCCGGCCATGGGCATGAGGCCATACTGTGTAATGCAGTACCATAGTATTGCATTATGCTGTATGCTGACAGTCAGTCTCTTCATGGTAGCCTTGGGAATCTTCAGGAGGCCCAGGGTGTCATGACAACCAAACCGCACCTTGCAATCTCATCGCGAGGGGGCTGTTTTGGACCACTAAATGCCGATTGGGGCATTTAAATGCCGCTGTCAGATCGATTTAAAGGATTAACAGCTGCGATCAATGTGAACGCTGATGGCGGCTGTTACAGGCGGGTGTCAGCTGTCAGAGACAGCCGCCCTGCCATGGATGGAGCGGATGAGGGGTAAAGTGGTTAGTCTTCTCCACTGCTCCAGGCTTCTTCGCTGGCTTTTGTTGACATGCTGCTGGGGTGACATTTTCATATACACACATGACTGCCGTGGCCAACCCCTGACCCCAGCCGTGTGCGGCGGCAGCGCTATCCCAGCACATGAGCCAAGGGGGGGCTATAGCATATTTCCATCTGCGTGGAATTTGTGTTTTTTATGAAATAGTGAAAGGAATGTAGCCGCGATCTGCTGTCAGCGCAGTTCTGTACGTTTTTGGTCTTGTCATCTTTTGCTAGGATATAAAGGTTTTGTGGCCTGTATACATGTGAGCGCGGCGCATAGGTGCCCATGAGAAAATGTACACCACCTACCATAAGGTCTCACGTCCACGGGCGGGTCGGATTCCGTGGCAGTAGCCCGCAGTGGATTCCCACTCTGTCCGTGGCCGAGGACACTGCTTACCCGTCCGGGTCTTCTATTTTCTTCACTACGTATGTGTGCGGCAGTGCCGGCTGGCGTGCCGCTGTACATGCGCAGTGGAGGATTTTTTTCAAATCTCCTGCTTTCCCGCGGGATCCGCTGCCCGGCGGCACAGTTAGATACGCGTGGGCCGCGGGTCAGACTGCTTCCATTGACTGCAATGGAAGTCGTCCATGAGGGATCCGCACTGAAATGGAGCATGCTGCAACTTGTTTCTAGACCGAAAGGTCCGCAAATCAAATCCACATGCTTTATTTCATTGCGGACGGCCATGTTTCCCTTTGTGTATCTTTCGGTTGGGGACATTGGGCCTCAGTGTTTGCCCTTGAGCCTTATTGATGGTCATTACAAATGCTCTGGTCATCAGATGCGCTAGAGCTGACTTGTCTATATGCACTCCTCACTCAGTAAGTAACGGCCATGTTCTGTGATTGACTTGTCCTTGTGAGGCGAATTACAGGAAGAGCAAAAAATGGATGGGAAATACAATTGTCAAAATCATTTCTTACACAGCTAGGGTAAAATAAAAGCTGTGCTGTGATTGGTTGGTATGTATTATACTACTGACGTAAAGTAAAAGCTGTGCTGTGATTGGTTGGTATGTATTATACTACTGACGTAAAGTAAAAGCTGTGCTGTGATTGGTTGGTATGTATTATACTACTGACGTAAAGTAAAAGCTGTGCTGTGATTGGTTGGTATGTATTATACTACTGACGTAAAGTAAAAGCTGTGCTGTGATTGGTTGGTATATATTATACTACTGAGGTAAAATAAAAGCTGCGCTGTGATTGGTTGGTATTTCTTATACTACTGAGGTAAAATAAAAGCTGCGCTGTGATTGGTTGCTATGGGAAACCCAGATTTTCTTTAAAATCTCAATCCATGTTAATGTGGCATTCATTCAAGTTTTAGGCTGGGTTCACACAGGGCGGATTTGCCGCAGCAGATCCGCCCGCGGCCGCTAATCTCGGGATTAGCCAGCCATGTGGATGAGATTTCTCAGAAACCTCGTCCACACGGGACGGCTAATCCGCTGCAGTAAATCCGGTTGAAACCGCGGCCACGCTCTCCTCTATGGGAGCACCAGCCGCAACGGAAAAGCATGCCGCCGAGCTGCTTCAAAGCCGCCGCAGCTTAAACCGCGGCGGTTCTCCCGGCGGAAATCTCGCGGTTTTTGCTGTGGCCAAACCGCGAGATTTCCGACGGGAATCCGCCCTGTGTGAACCCACCCTTAATCCGGGGCAACGCTGGTACCCCTGCTAGCCTAATAATCACATACGTGCGGCAACGACGTCTGCCCTCAGGTGTCTGCCCGTTTGTGGAGGCCTAGCTTATGATGTGCACTCCGCTCCACCGCACTTTATGGCGTTGTCTGGCCCTGACAAATGTATGTATGCACTTCTGTATGGCCATTACAAAGCACTTTGTAATATACTTTGTGCTTTGTAAATCAGCCATACAGAAGATATATACTTACCTACAGGAGTGCTCCCTATCTTCAGTCTTCTCCTCTTGTCGGGCCGTAAACACACGTCCTCGGGCCAGGGGTGCGCGCCTGTTTTTTTGCGCAGGCGCAGCAGCGCCTAGCCACCTCTCAGTGTAATCCTGTCTGTGCAGGGAGAGGAGAGGTGAGCTGTGACTATTGTGAATGGTGGTCCTGTGTTATCTATATATAGGTGTCACCTCTCAGTATAATCCTGTCTGTGCAGGGAGGAGAGGAGGTGAGCTGTGACTATTGTGAATGGTGGTCCTGTGTTATCTATATATAGGTGCCACCTCTCAGTGTAATCCTGTCTGTGCAGGGAGGAGCGGAGAGGTGAGCTGTGACTATTGTTAATGGTGGGTCCTGTGTTCTCTACAAATAGGTGTCACCTCTCACTGTAATCCTGTATGTGCAGGGAGGAGAGGAGGTGAGCTGTGAGTATTGTGAATAGTGGTCCTGTGTTATCTATACAGATGTGTCTCATCTCAGTGTAATCCTGTTTGTGCAGGGAGGAGAGCCATGACTATTTTGAATGGTTGAGGTGCGGACAACTAGTTGCTGTGTGGGTTAGGGTGCTGACAACTTGTCGACGCGGGGGTTGGGGTGCTGACAACTAGTTGCCGCAAGAGTTGGGGTGCTGACAACTTGTCGCCGCGGGGGTTCAGGTGCTGACAACTTTTCGACACAGGAGTTGGGGTGGTGACAAATAGTGGACGCAGGAGTTGGGGGGTGACAACTAGTCCCCGCGCGGGTTAAAAGCTGACAACTAGTCGCCGCAGGAGTTAGGGTGCTGACAACTAGTCGCCGCGGGGGTTGGGGTGCTGACAACTAGTTGCCTCAGGGGTTTGGGTGCTGACAACTAGTCGCCGCAGGGGTTGGGGTGCTGACAACTTGTCGCCATGGGGTTTGGGTGCTGACATCTTGTCGCCGCCGGAGTTGGGGGGCTGACAACTTGTCGACGCGGGGGTTGGGGTGCTGACAACTAGTTGCCGCGGGGGTTGGGATGCTGACAACTAGTTGCCTCGGGGGTTGGGGTGCTGACAACTAGTCGCCGTGGGGGTTTGGGTGCTGACATCTTGTTGCCGCGGGGGTTGGGGTGCTGACAACTAGTCGCCGCGGGAGTTGGGGGGCTGACAACTTGTCGACACAGGGGTTGGGGTGCTGACAACTAGTTGCCGCGGGGGTTGGGATGCTGACAACTAGTCGGTTTGGGGTGCTGACAACTTATCGCCATGGGGGTTTGGGTGCTGACATCTTGTTGCCGCGGGGGTTGGGGTGCTGACAACTAGTCGCCGCGGGAGTTGGAGGGCTGACAACCAGTCGCCGCGGGGGTTGGGGTGCTGATAACTTGTCGCCGCGGGGGTTGGGATGCTGACAACTAGTTGCCTCGGGGGTTGGGGTGCTGACAACTAGTCGCCGTGGGGGTTTGGGTGCTGACATCTTGTTGCCGCGGGGGTTGGGGTGCTGACAACTAGTCGCCGCGGGAGTTGGGAGGCTGACAACTTGTCGACGCGGGGGTTGGGGTGCTGACAACTAGTTGCCGCGGGGGTTGGGATGCTGACAACTAGTCGCTGTGGGGTTTGGGGTGCTGAAAACTTATCGCCATGGGGGTTTGGGTGCTGACATCTTGTTGCCGCGGGGGTTGGGGTGCTGACAACTAGTCGCCGCGGGAGTTGGAGGGCTGACAACCAGTCGCCGCGGGGGTTGGGGTGCTGATAACTTGTCGCCGCGGGGGTTGGGATGCTGACAACTAGTTGCCTCGAGGGTTGGGGTGCTGACAACTAGTTGCCGCAGGGGTTGGGGTGCTGACAACTTGTCGCCGCGGGGTTTGGGTGCTGACATCTTGTCGCCGCGGGAGTTGGGGTGCTGACATCTTGTCGCCGCGGGGAAGAGGGGGGGCTGTCAGTGTTACTTGTCATGTGGGGGGAAAGGGGGCTGTCAGTGTACTTGTCGCGCGGGAGGACTGTCTCCGTAACTTGTCGCACGGGAGGGGGGCTGTCACCATAACTTGTCGGGAGGAGGGGAGCTGTCGCTATAACTTGTCGCACTGGGAGAGGCGGAGGGGTGTTCTCACCATAACTTGTCGCAGGGGGGAAGGGGCTATTGCTATAACTTGTTGCACGGTGGGAGGGGGCTGTCACCATAACTTGTCATGGTCGGGGGGGAGGTGCCTGTCAAGCGGGTATCCTTGTTTCACAGTGGGGCGGCTGCAGGAGATTTCTCTCCCCGCCCCTCTCCATTCACTTTGCACAGCGGACGTTCAGTACTGAACGGCTGCTGTTTACACTGAACTCTCGTCGTTCAGGATTTTATCCTGTGAGTATAGACAGTCTCTCCTGACCCCGCCCCCTCTAAGTACACTGTACAGCAGAACATGCTGTCCTGTGGAGGGACTTAGAGGGGGCGGGGCCTGGGCAGGAAGAGACTTAGATGAGTTCACTAGAGATGGGCGTGGCCAGGACGGGAGCTGAGGGAGGCCAGTCATTGGGAGCTCGCACACAGAGGGGGGAGAGCGCAGGGCATTGTGGGAAGTCAGCACAACGGCGCCATCTTTGAAAGCTGCTTTGAACATCAGATATCAAAGTAAGAAACTGACCTTCCGGCTGATCTGCCTGCCTGAGCCCTGTATGCGGTGTGTGGGAAAAATCACATCTGCATGCTTGTCATTGCTTTGCGGACATCCATGCATCCCTATGGACGGCTTGATTTGCGGTTCTCCAGCGCTGGTTCCACAAATCGAATCCGCCTGTGGACATTGGGCCTTACTTTAGCATGTATACTATTAGTATGGATATCCGGCAGCGGACGTGGTACTTGTGTGACAGAATATATGATGTGCTGCAGGGATATGGTGTATTATTGGGAAGCCCGTCCCGACGGCGACTGCAATCTATATACATATCTCCATGCTCAGGAGAATTACTCAGCGGCCTTAGGGCTCATGTCCCCAGGTGCCCTCGCAGCGTTTTACCAGTGTTTGTGATACCGCGTACGGGCAGCGAGTGTACTGCGCATATCTGCGTATCTCACGGCCGCGGTCATGCGCAGTGTAGCTGTCTTTTTTTTAATCCCCCGCTGTGTCGTATCTGCGTTGCGTATGAATCGCCGCCCGTACATAATGTATTGTGTATGGACAGGTTTGCATACGCTGCTTATACAAACGTATACGGCTCACTCTGCGTGGTACGCCGGAGAATAGAGCATGCTGCGATCTAGTTCTCGCTGGTATCTACATGCAGTGTCTATACGCTCATGTGCAAGGACTAATGAAGGTCCATTTACTCTCATTAGCTCCATTCAGCACGCTTTACGTGGCCGTGCAACGCATGTGTAATAGGCGGTGAAAGACCACCCGAGGACACGAGCCCTTAGGAATAATAGTTATAATGTAAAGGCGTCCTCTGTTCCTAATCCACAAAGTACTCGGGGTGAACCAACATGGAGGTCCCTCTGCATGCCCCCTCCGCCATATTTCTGTAGCCACGGGCGGAACTGTTCAGCAGCTTCCAGACTTTTGTTATATTCTTGGCGCATCTAATTACAATATTTCCCAGTAAGCAATATTCTAATGAAGCTTCTTGTACAGGATGGGCCACGGAATATTAGCCCGTCACCACACTCTCATCAAAGCTGTCTAAAAGAAAATCTTTGTTGCCATAGCAACCAATCACAGCGCAGCTTTCATTTACCTCAGCAGTATAAGAAATGAAAGCTGCGCTGTGATTGGTTGCTATGGACAACATTGATAGACTTTCTTATAGACAGTGTGGGCTGCCGTCCTTCTTTTCCGTGGACCACCCTGCAGATGCTATGGTGATGATGAGTGAGTGTGAGGCATAGCGTATAGTTACATCATACGTACACAGGGGGCGCACCGCTTCAGCCTAAGATTGAGCCAGAATTTTGCCTTATTCAGTTTAGTAAATCTCGCACTTATATTCGGAGAGATCGCTCAGCTGTTTGAGAACAACGGTCATATTGCTTTATTGTTACTGCATTGTAGATGGTAAATATAAGGTATATGTCTATGTTTAAGGACTCTCCGGTTACCGGACAACCCCTTTTCAGTAGGACGCCCTGTGTGAAAATAATATACAGAGATACACGCGTACCCCAGGACTCAGCACTGCAGCCTGCTGCAGACTCAGGGGGAGGGGCATAGGAAGTCACACCTCTGTAGCCAATGATAAATGCAGCATCATGTTCTTGAACTCCTGGCATCGCGGCTATCAGGGTCTGAGCGCCGATGCCAGGAGAATGGATGGTGACACTGCAGCTTCTCATTGGCTGCAGCGGTCACCTGATTTCCTGTGACATCATCTGTCAGTGGGATTATGGGCATCTGTAACAATTTACACTTTCAACTTTAACCTCTTAGTGACGGCCCCATTGCCTTTTTACGTCCTAGCTAAGCGGGCTTTAATCCTGGAGGACATAAAAACATGCATCCTCTTAGAATTAAAGCCCTATTGCCCCCCCCCCCCCCCCCCCGGCAATGTGATCCGGTGTATAGCGCCGATCGCAATTAAATGAATAAATAGTTAAAAAAAGATTAAGATTCAGCTGCCCTGATGGATCCGATCCATCAGGGCAGCTGAGATTACTCACCCGCCTTGTCCGTGGTCTCCCACGGGGAATTGGTTCTCTGGGACCCGTCACCGCTCTTCTGCATATGTGTGCCAGATGTATGACGTCATGCGCATGCGCAGAAGGCCAGGAGCCCCGGCAAATTTAAAGTCTCCTGGATGCCGACTCCTGAAGGTAGCCGGGAACCAGGAGATGTCACTGGAGACCGAGGTGACCGGTCCCCTGTGCACGTGATTGCCACTATTCAATGGAAAGCGGCGATCACGAAAAAGTTTTAAAAGGTTGGAAAGAAGTTTGTTCCATCTCCTCTCATGGATCGGATCCATAAGGAGAGGTGAAAATACTCACTCGGGTCCTCCGCGATGTCCCAATCTTCTGGGACCTGAAGTATCCTTCTGCGCAGAGGGGCTCGTGCCCCGGGAAATTTTAAATCCCTCTGCTCCTGGGTAACATGTGCAGAGAGATGTCACCGGGGACGTGATCACTGTTATCCAATAGATAACAGTGATGATTTAGAGTAAAAAAAAATGGCACCGATAAAAACTATAGTTCGCCATGCAAAAAATAAGCCCTTATATGGCCGTGGCGACAAAAAGTGGCTTTTGAAAAATGGATATAAAACCCTGCCAAAAATAGCTGCATCCTTAAGCCCAAAATAGGCCGTGTCCTTAAGGGGTTAATATAAGACAGGGTCTTCTTTTTAAGGAAGCACGGTATCTTAGCGTCTATTACGCACTGTAGAAGCCTATTGAAATCAATGTGCATGCGCAAATGCACACAAAATACACAGGAAACCTGCGTAATCGCTACGTATTTACCCACAAAATCAAGAAGATTTCGCACGTTTCTATTACATGCGGAAATACGCTGCATATTTATGTGAAGTAAAAGAATACCAATACGCCGCAAAGCGCAAGGCAACAGCGTATTTACAGACCGAAATACGCAAGCGCCCATGTGAATGCGGAGAAATGGTTACTTGTGCTGGTCTTCATTTTCTTGTTACCTCTATAGCTCCAACATATTCTGCAGCAATGTACAGAGATTGTCGTCCCTAATATCTGTCATGGTCGCCGGTAACGCTCACAATGTAATGTTTCTATCGCAAACACACACTACACGCGCCTGCAGATGCGGGACAGTTTCATCAACGGCCATTTAACCTAGACATGTGTTTGGCGCTAGTAGTCCATAAGCGTGCACGGGGGGCCATAACATGCACATGTCAGTAAAAGTAGGTGGAAATGATTGGAATCCTGGCCAGTGTCAGTAGATGTTCTACAACTTGTAGGCAGGACATACAATAGTGCAGTCTGGTCAAGAACGTTGCTCATGCGTTTTTCTATCCTTCTGTTTGCAGATGGCTCAGAGGGATTCCTTTGTGAATCCGTGTTCAGTTATCAAGTCGCATCAGCGCTGAAGCAGGTGAAACATGGTAAGTAACGAGTGCAAATCATGACCATAATCCAGTCTACACCAGCAAACAGAAACTCATCCTACAGATTTCTCTTCTATCAAACTGTATTAAGTAATGCATGCCTGTTTTATGGCTGAGGGAAGTGAATTAAAGAGTTTGTAAACTATTGGTGACCTATCCTGAAGATAGATCATCAATAGTAGCTTGGTGGAAGTCCGTTACCAGGAACCCCACCGATCAGCTGTTTGTAGGGCCAATGCACTAAGTTTAAATCTGCAGGAAGCAGACAGCTTCCTTCTCAGTGCGGTGGCCAGCCCTGGCATTGCAGTCATTGAAATGAATGGAAAATTTGATGCAATACCGAGCCCTGCCACTGCAGTGATTATGGAGCTGTCTGCTTCCTGCAGAAATCAGCTCAGTGCACCAGCCCAGAAACAGGTGAGATGGGACGGGGAGCTGGTGAACTGAGATCCCGTCCCCTCTCTGACCCTCGCCATTGCTTGCAATGGAGGGGGCATAACAGGATGGAACATAGCTCCGCCCCTGACCCAACCCTCCATTGCAAACAGTAGCAAGAGGCAGAGAGGGGGCGGGAGTTCAATGCACTAGCTCCTCCCCTTGCAGAAAGGGGCAGCGTATATCAGCCGGGCGTGAAAACCTGACCGATATATGCCCGTCTAAATAAGCCCTAAAGGGAGAATGGTGGGGTTTTGGCATTTTTATTGTTGTTTTTTTTTATAATTTTTTAACTTTTTCATTTTTTTTACATTTTTGTCTTTTTTAGGGAACTTGCATAATCCTTTTTTTTATTCTTCTAATACTCTGGAATGCTGAGGCATAGTAGGGTATTAGACAGGCTATGAAGCTCAGAGTCTTAGCGCCATAGCCTAATTTAGCTGGCAAACCCGGAGGCTATATTCAAGCCTCCGGATGCAACTGAGACCCTTCAGAACCGCCTGATCACATTGCGAGGGTTCTGATGGTGACACGGCTTTCATTTGACAGCCGATCACCAGCTCTCCCTGCCATGGAGACCATTGGCCGGCTTCTGACGAGCCGATGGTCCACGTGGCAGGGAGAGCTGTCCAATGGTGACAGAGGGAGCCCTCTGCTTCTGTCAGCCCTTTACATGCTGCAGTCGCACAGACCACAACATGTTAAAGGGTTAAACAGCGGAGATCAGAGGTTTTCTCCGTTCTCAGCTGTCAGCACTTTACATGCTGCGGTCACAGAGATTGCGGTATGTAAAGGGTTAAACAGCGGAGATTGGAGGTTTTCTTTGTTCTCTGCTGTAAGAGCTGGTGCCCGGCTATCATCTGACAGTTGGTCACCAGCTCTCCCTGCACGCGGACCATCAGCCGGCGTCTGAAAAGCCGATGGTTTCCGTGGCCAGATGTAAACAGTGCAGGGAAGAATCGGAAAGTTGCCGGTAGATCGGTTATATCGTCCCGCTTCTTTTTTTAAAGTCCTGCACTGGTTCTTTGTGGGACTATGCAGGCAGAGCACAATGCCACAGCTTATGGCATTGTGTTCTGCATGGTCCTATAGTGAAACATAGCCAGGAAATCTTCTGGGCTATGTCACTATGGGCAGCGCAGCTAGTCCTGGAAAATTTCCGGGCGTGCCACTGAAGAGGTTAATGCTATAACTTACAGATCTTGAGATATACAACTATAACAAGAGGTATGAGTTACTACAAATGACTGGTTACTTTTGTACTCCTATGACTTATGATTTAAGAAAACTATAAGACTAGACTGTGCTAATGTCATGAGGTGGTAAGGACTTCTGCAAAGGTTGGGCTACATTTGGAGCCTTCATCACTAATTCTGACTAGAAAAACAGCGTTGTATGCAGAGCTATTTTTCCAATCAAAACGAGAGACACTTCAGAAGGCACAAAATTTGGCAACAGAAATATCAACTTAGCTTTTTAAAGGCTTACATTATCAGCACATTTGCAGTATGATATTTCCTTCCCCTTCCCCCTCCACCCCATGCCATGTTCATTTTCTGCACCAACATTTTGAAATATGCACCATATCTTGGGATATGCATCAGTCAGAGACGGTCCTCCAATCAGCATTGCCAAGACAGCTGGCGCAGCCCATCAAAGCGTTGACTGGTCTAGAACAGTGTTTCTCAACTCTAGTCCTCAGGGACCCCCCTATATGACCTGTCGGGGGTCTCTGAGGACTGGAGTTGAGAAAAGCTGGTCTAGAAGTCTTGATTTTCACAGCCAATTATACTGTAGAAAATCTCCAAGATTTTGTTGGCTTTCAAGGAAATGCACCATTTGAGTTGTACTGTGCTATCGTTCACTGCCTCTGCTTATGCTACACCGTAATTTACTGACCATAAGTCAAGTAAGGCACCCACTATTTGTATTTTTGATAAAGGCATTTTATGCAAAATTAAAAATGGGGTATTTTACACTTGGATGGACCTCTTTTCTCAATCAAACTATCCACTTCCTCTGAATATCCAGCCATATTTGATCCTGATAGTATAATAAACCCTCCATCCACAGCCAAAAACTAGGCTGGATTCACATTTGCACTATTATTTCCATTGTTTGGCTCCATCATAGGAGCTAAACATTGGAAGTGCTGGACCCCATGCTTAACTGACATGAATGATGTCCATAGGACCCAGTTGACTAGCATGGTGTCCTCCGGGCTTCCGCCAGGCTGCTCGGGAATCTATGTCAGCTGTGTGCCGAAGACGCTTGCACAGATATGAACAGTCTAACCTGTGCCTACACTAATTGGGTAAAGAAGCATCCCTAAAGAACCTTCTAAGTCTTCTAACTGCTCAGACAGTCTGTCACCAGCTTGAGAGCACCTTGTAAGTGTCAATGTACACTGTGATAAGACTATGTTCCTGTCAAAAGCAGTGATTTCTTATGATCCTTCTCAGTGATTACCCGACATCATGGAGCAACCTGGAGAGACTGGAGAGAATCCTGTTCTAATTGCAGTAACATTTGTTTAGGTCTAATCTTTTCAGATCAACAAGTATCCCGGATGGAGAAGTTGGCCGGATTAGTGGAAGAGTTGGAAGCAGATGACCCCTAGCCCACTTCCACCCCTGAGCCGGACCATACTAAACGATTAAACTGTTATGTGCAAGCATGAGAAGGTACTACCAGGGCTCAACATCCTCTACCATGTCTTCAGTTGTTCTTCTAAAACCAGCATCTTATACTGCAGTCGTTGCCGCTCCATAGAATGAGTCTACAAATCGCTACACGTTGAAGTCTTCTACCATTTGTGACTATCCCGACCCATAAAGCCGTTTACCATTGTACCTTCACTGGGAATGAACAGGGACGATTGTTTTCAGATTTGTATACAGTGAAAACTTGTGTATAATGTTACATTTTTGCTAAATGTTTTTATTTTCTAAAATAAAGATGAGTTTTGTAGTTACATTTTTATTAGTGTTTTAATTGTGAGGAAAGATGTAATGTTGTGCCAGCAAGAAAAAACTAAAGTGTAATTTAGAAATCCACTGTCCAGGGTGTAGAGGTATCTAATGACCTCTTACAGTGCGATGATCCCTATACTTCTTTAATTTGCTCATTTACATTTAACAAAAGTCTCTCTCAACATGCATACATGAGCCTATGGTGCCCATGACCCTGTCACCAGTTGTCCTTCTTCGAACCGCTTTTGGTAGGTACTAACCATTGCATCTTGGGAACCGCCCTCCCTGGTATTCTGGAGGGCTCTGTTCCAGTCGTCTAGTCATTACTATTTCGCCAAAGTTACTCAGTTTCCTACACTTGCCCATTTTACCTGCTTCCAACACACCAAGAGCTGACTCTTCACTTGATGCTTAAAGGGTTGTACCAAGATATAAAGTTATTCCCCTGCCTACAGGATAGGGAATAACATTATGATCCGACCACCGATTACAATAATGGGTGTTCCGATGGACCCCTCATGGCTGGATGTGAGGATGAGTGTGATGCGTGCTGCAGCTCCATTAACTTCAGTGACAGCGCTCAGCAATCTCTGGCGCTCATACTCGACAATTTCAGGCACTGTCATTGAAATAAACGTAGCTGTGGCATGCTCGTGTGTCCTTTGCTCCATTCACGTGGAGACCATTGGGACCCCCATTTTTGCGATTGGTCAGGGTCCAACCACTAGGACCCTAACCAATCATATATTGTGGATAGGGGAATAACTTTATATCCTGGTACAACACCTTTAACCCCTTCCCGCCATAGGACATAGAGTTATGTCATGGCAGGGTGGTACTTAAGGCAACATTACATAACCTTACGTCATGTGGATCTCGCGGGATCTAAAACAATCCTGCGCCATCTGGCAGCAGGAGCTGGCTTATACTGATAGCCTGCAACAGCGGGGGTGCATTGGGACAGTGATCCCCGCTGTTAACCCTTTACATGCTGCAATCTATGTAGATCGCTGCGTTTAAAGGGTTCACAGAGGGAGTGCGCTGCCTCTGGACATTACTGGACCCACGCAATGTAATTGCGAGGACCGTCGGGTTGTCGTGGCAACAGGACGCCAGATACAGGCATCCTGCTTTGCCATTGCCTATGTTCGCTAAAACCAGCGAAAAGCCATAGCAGTCCTGCAATGCCCTATCATAGCTGTTATGAATGAGGTCCCCTTCAGGGACATAAACAGTGTAAAAAACAAAAGACATGGTGTAAAAAAATACAGAAAGAAAGAAAACCCTTTCTTGCTCATTTTTCCCTATTTCTATAGAAAAAAAAACGCAAATGTGGTATCCTCGTGTCTTTAATGACCTGTTTGAGCACCAATTTGAGCACACTAATTATCCTGCACAGCAAAAAATGGTAAAAAAAATGGAGGCAAAATGCTTATTTTATTTATTTTGGCTGGATCAGATCCGGCAGCGAGAATTCTCGCCGCGGGACCCGACCCGAGCGCCTGCAGAGAGCAGCGCATACTCACCCATGCCCCGCAGCTCCGGATCTTTCATGTACCGGCAGCTGGCGCATGCGCAGACCGGAGCCAGCAGCGGGTGAGTGACGTTTCTGTGCGGGGCTCACAGAAATAGAACATGCCGCTGTTTGTTTGCCTCGCGAGATTTCACAAAGCCTAACTGCGGCCGTCTGCATAGGATTGCGTTTGTTAACGCAATCCTATGCAGGCTTCCAGCGGCAGAAATCCCGCCGCAGAATTTCCGCCTGTCTGCAGGCGGCCTTTACCTCCAAAAAAGCGATATGTACCCAAAATGGTATATAAAACACTACAGATTGTGACGCAAAAAACAAGCCCTCACAGAGCTCCGTCCATGGAAAAATAAAAAAGTTATGCGACTTTGAATGCAATTATGCAAAAATAATCATCAATTCCAAAAAAGGGTTTTATTATGCAAAAGTGGAAAACATTAAAAAATTATGTTTTCGGTATTGTTGTAATCGTACTGTTTCGCAAAAAATATATATTGCGTCATTTATGCTGTTTGATGAGAATTAAAAAAGAATGGCAGAATTGATGTTTTCTCTCCCTGCTCTCAAAAAACATTATAAAAGTTTTACAATATATTATATGCACCCAAAAAGATACCAATAAAAACTACAGTTCGCCATGCAAAAAACAAGCCCTTATTTGGCCGTGTCGATGGAAAAATAAAAAAAAGTTATGTCTCTTGAAAAGCAGAAACGAAAATCCCCAGAAAATCGTTGCGTCTCTAAACCCCAAATAGGTCATGTCCTTAAGGGGCTAATATATCCCACCCCTTGACAGGTGAGATTATAACAAGAAAATGTTTTTCACGTCACACTTCACGTGTGACAGGTTTTAATTTTAACCCCTTAACGACCAGCCCATAGTGTTTTTACGTCCTGCCCAAGTGGGCTTTATTCTCTGAGGACGTAAAAACATGTGTCCTGCAGAGAATAAAGCCCCTCGGGCTCTGGACGTGACAGCTCCATGCTGTCGGTGTCCGCAGGTAGCCGACAGCATGGAGCTGTCATCCCGGGCTGCAGGGACCCCCCTCCCCCCCGGCAATGCGATCGGCATTAAAGTTAAAAAAAAGTTTAAAAAAAGTTAAAGATTCAGCTGCCCTGATGGATCGGATCTATTAGGGCAGCTGAAATTACTCACCTGAGTCCGCCGCACTGCTCCCTGGTCCTCCGGGCCCTGAAGCCGGCCTTCTGCGCATGCGCGCCAGGCGGCTTTATGTCAGCCGCATGCCCCGGCGGCCCGGGAAATTTAAAATCTCCTGGCTCCCGGCTCTTGTAGGTCGTCGGGAGGCAGGAGATGTCAGCGGGGACCGCGGTGAGCGGTCCCCGGTACCGCGATCGCCATTATCCAATGGATAACGGCGATCGCGGAAAAGTGAAGTAAGATGTAAAAAAAAGAAAAGCTTCACCTCCCCTCATGGATCGGATCCATGAGGGAAGGTGAAAATACTCACCCTGCTTTCTCCATGTCCTCCGGTCAGTCTCGGGACCCTCCGCTGGCTTCTGCGCACGCGCCGATGTGGCGCGCATGCGCAGAAGGCCGGTGAGCCCGTCAAATTCAAAATCTCCCTGCACCCGGCTGTCACAGATAGCCGAGTGCAGGGAGATATGACTGGGGACCGCTGTGTGCGGTTTCTAGTCATATGATCACCGTTATCAATCGTATAACGGTGATCATATAACGTTAAAAAGTTTTTTAAAAAAAGTTAAAAGTTTATAAAGTTAAAGTTTCATCTCCGCTTACGGATCATATCTGTAAGGGGGGATGAAATTACGTACCCAAGATCCCCGGATTTGTTCCCTGGTGGGATGTTGATCCGCGGACCTTACCCCAGCTTCGGCGCATGCGCCCGTCAGCATGATGGCGGATGCATGCGCAAAAGTGAAAGATTGCCCCAGAAATTTAAAATCTCCCTGCTCCTGGCTACCAAACGTAGCCAAGAGCCTGGAGATGTCACGGGGAGCTGCGGTATGCGGTTACTGATCACGTGATCGCCGTTATCCAATGCATAATGGCGATCACGTAAAAGTTCTTAAAGTGGAAGTTTCATCTTCCCTCACCAATGCGATCGGTGAGAGGAGATGAAACATCTTCTCGGAGGCTTCCGCATTTGAATCCAGATGCGATTATCCTCCATGGATCCTGCCGGCTACTGGGTATGCACCCGCCGGCAAAAAGCCGGACACATTCACAGGAGCCGGGGAGCCCAGGAAATTTTAAATCTCCTTGCGTTGGTCGCTGAGTGCTTGCAGCAGTGATCGGAGGCCTCGTTGAGCGGTCCCCGGTCACGTGATAAATTAGCGATATAACAGGCCGGTCACGCATGACTGGAGAGGAATCACATGCATTGGACTACACAATTCCCCCCAATTAGCGGGTCGGAATTACGTAATCCACTCGCAGAAACAGAACACTGCATGCTATATTTTACCGTGGATATCCGTGACCTAGAGCCCATTGTGCTCTACGACCGCGGATATAATCGCAGCCCATGTGCAAATACATTGTGTACGGGCTGCGGGTACCCGGGTCATCTCTAAGCAACAGCACGGAAAATATAAACAAAAAACGGTGTACTGCGCATGACCGCCTGTGTGAGTAGGCAGTTATGCGCAGTACATTACGCAGCCATACGCAGGGTCACGTCCGGGCGCACAGCTGGGATCCGCTGCGGGCCTCCGCAAGCGGATTCTGCATATGGCCGTGAGAGCCCGGCGTTATTCAGATCGCTACCTGTAATCCGTAATTTACAAGAAGCCCCGGGAACGCTCGCCTACCTGCAGTTCCAGGAGCAGCTTATTGAGCACCTTCTGTGTGAGACCGCCGCACCGCAGCAAGCTTACGAAGCTTCACAGAGCGCCACTTTTTACACCCCTATCCCTGCCGCTGAGGTCACGAAATACCCCCGAGAGAGAAGGGGGGATACCCGGTTTTCTTGCCCCATGTGCCCATCCCAACCAGCCACCGTAATTACCCCTGTCTTTGGACATAAAACGCAGTTTATATTATTACTTTTATCTAATATTTAGGGAATGCCAAAAAAATGGCGATGGCGGGGGGGATTATTTTTAGGAAGTCAATTTTTTTTCCGTATAAGTGGGCAATGGAGCCTTGAATTTATTCAGTTGTACCCTGAAATCCAGCGGGCATTCCCTCCATTATGGGCCTAGCCATGTGTCCTGTAAGTAGATTAGGGCCACAATGGGTATGTTTCTGAACACGGGACAAATGGGGGTATCCATTTTGGGGTGACCGTCTTCATTCCTATGTACACTGTACAAAAAAACCCCATTTTTAAATTGACAAAATTGCCAAAAAAATGAAAATTGTAATTTTTTCCTTCTGCTTTGCTTAAATTCATTCAAATACCGTGGGGTCAAAATACGCAGTACACCCCTAGATAAATTCGTTAAGGGGTCTAGTTTTCAAAATGGGGTCATTTGTGGGGGTTCTCTAATGTTTTGGCCGCTCAATGTCTCTACAAGTGGGCAATGGGGCCTGGAATTTATTCAGTTGTACCCTGAAATCCAACAGGTGCTCCTTCCATTATAGGCCTAGCTATGTTTCCTTTAAGTAGATTAGGGCCACAATGGGTATATTTCTGAACACGGGACAAACAGGGGTATCCATTTTTGGGGTGAACGTCTTCATTCCTATGTACACTGTACAAAAAAAACCTGTTTTTAAATTGACACAATTGCCAAAAAAATGAAAATCATAATTTTTTCCTTCTGCTTGGCTTAGATTCATTCAAAAACTGTGAAGTCAAAAAAATCATCGTACCCCTAGATAAATTCGTTAAGGGGTCTACTTTTCAAAATGGGGTCACTTGTGCGGGTTCTCCAACGTTTTGGTCACTCAAGGGCTCTACAAGTGTGCAATGGGGACTAAATCTCCTTCAAGCAAAATTTCTGTTCCGAAAGCCACCGGTTGCTCCTTTCATTTTGGGCCTTATTGTGCATACAGACGTAATACTAGGGCCACAATGGGTATGTTTCTGAGCACGGGACAAACAGGGGTATCCATTCTGGGGTGCAAATCCTCATTTTCATGTGTACTATAGAAAAACGTCCTG